>NW_027411755.1:137388957-137761457 GCF_047663935.1 Musca autumnalis | reverse complement strand
AAAAGTTGTTCCACCTAAAATTGTAAAAGGACGCTAATTTTTCCATTTTAATTAAGACTATTTTATGGTGGAGGGTATAAAAAGTTCGGCCCAGCCGATCTTAACGACTTTTTACTTGTTTCACAACTGATGTCGTTTGTTGTGTTTACGGAGGTGCCGAGGTAGACGAAGTCTTTTACTACCTCAATATTATAGGAACCAACGTCCACAGTCGGTCCGAGCTCAATGGACGCATTGCGCGTCGACACCATCAACCCACTTTAGCAGATTCGACCTTTATAAAGGTATCAGTTACTTCTTTTACTGATCGGCCCATGATGTCTATATCATCAGCATAAGCAAGTAACATGTGACTATTGGTGTAGATTGTGCCACTTCTTTTGACGTTTGCCTCACATATAAGCTTTTCCAGCAGGATGTTAAAGAGACCACACGAAAGGCTGTCTCCTTGTCTGAAACCTCTTTTGGTACCAAACTCTTCGGAGAGGTTCTTTCCTATTTTAACTGAGGACCTCGTGTCAGTTAAAGTCATTCTGCAAAGCCGGATGAGCTTTGCGGGGATACCAAATTCAGACATGGCTTGGAATACCTTTGAACGCAGCGGGCTGTCGAAGGCTGCTTTATAATCGACAAAAAGGTGGTAGGTGTCGATCTGCATCTCTTGGGTCTTCTCCAGGATTTGCCGCAGGGTAAATATCTGGTCAATGGTGGACTTGCTAGGTCTAAAGCCGCATTGGTATGGTCCAATTAGTCGTTCGCACAATATCCCTGACACGATCTTGTAGGCAATAGGGAGTAGACTTATGCCCCTATAGTTAGAGCATACAGTCTTATCTTCCTTCTTGTGGACGGGACACAGGATACTCAGGTTCCAATCGTCGGGTACTCGTTCTTCCTGCCAGATGGTGCTAACTAGCTGATGAATACACCTTATCAGCGTGTCGCCTCCGGTTTTGAACAGCTCGGCCCCTGCTGCCTTATTATTCTTCAGCCGATTTATTGCTGTCTTTACCTCATCTTGGCTGGGCGGTATACATTCAATACCATCTTCTGGGATTGGGACTGTGGTATCTTCGTCGTCTTCGCTGCTATTGGATACCAACAGATTTGAAAAATGTTCTTTCCATATCCTGAGTACACTATCTGTATCAATTACCAAATTACCATCTCGATTTTTTTCACACTCCCGCTTTTCCATCTCTCTCTTTTTCCTGCGGAAAAGACGTTTCTCCTCTCTCCTTTTCTCCCTGTATCTCTCTCGTGCGCTACGCGTTGCTACGGATTGTAAAGTAGCCCTATATGCCGCATTTTTCTCTTCGGTGGCAGCACGACACTCCTCATCATACCATGGTGGGCAATGCTTTGCCATTGCGCTGATATGTTACTCATCCCGATAACATATTGGGCTAGTTGAGTGGAATATGCTGTGACTATCTGTTGTGATTGCAGCTTACCGATGTCTAGCTTTCGTGTTGTGTCTGTTCGTACTTTGTTTGCTACGTTTAAGCGGGTGCGTACCTTTGCTGCAACAAGGTAGTGGTCCGAATCTATGTTTGCGCCTCGGAACGATCGTACATCCAACACGCTCGATGAATGTCTTCCATCTATCACAACATGACCAATTTGGTTTCTTGTTTTCTGATCTGGAGACAGCCAGGCGCCCTTATGAATATCGAGATGATTAAATCTGGTACTGCTAACTACCATGTTTTTTGCAGCTGCAAAGTCTATCAGCCTCATACCATTGTCAGATGTTTCACTGTGGAGACTGAATTTCCCGACTGTTGGGCCGAAGATATTCTCCTTTCCAATTTTGGCATTAAAATCGCCTAGAATGATTTTAATGTCATGGGCAGGGCAACGGTCATATGTTTCTTCTAGGCGCTCGTAAAATATATCTTTGGTCTGTTCGTCGTAAAATTGATGTTGAAAAATTTAGCTTTTATTCGAATTGCAGCAAGTCTTTCGTTCACTGGGGTGAAGCTGGATACCAGATGTTTTAGTCTCCGACTAACTACGAATCCACAACCAAACTCATGCTTTACGTCATGGCAGCTATAATACAGTGCGTCACCTTTAGGTGTTGTTGTGACGCCTTTCCCAATCCATCGTATTTCCTGTATGGCAGTAATATCGGCCTTGTACTTTTCAAGTACGGGGAGGTCAGTGTCCACTTGAGATGAAAGAGGGACCAAGATAAATCCTGGGCTTTGCCATGTTAAAACTGGTCAGGACCGTTGCTTGGTATCTTCCATCCCCTACGTCACCAACGTAGACTAAGTACCAAATTTCAGCCATTTCGGTGTGATAATGAAGCTAAAACCTTCAAAATACCGAAAATCGGGGGGTACCGTTCTATAGGGGCTATATGAAGGTGTGGGCCGATTCCGACAAAATTCTGGGGGAAAGTTTTATACCTCTAAAGAAGACTACGTACCAAATTTCAGCCATTTTGGTAGGATAATGAAGCTAAAACCTTCAAAATAACGAAAATCGGGAGGTACCGTTATATGGGGGCTATATGAAGGTGTAGACCGATACCGACAAAATTCTAGGGGAAAGTTTTGTACCCCTAAAGAAGACTACGTACCAAATTTCAGCCATTTTGGTAGGATAATGAAGCTTAAACCTTAAAAATACCGAAAATCGGGAGGTACCGTTCTATGGGGGCTATATGAAGGTGTGGACCGATACCGACAAAATTCTGGAGGAAAGTTGTATACCCCTAAATAAGACTACGTACCAAATTTCAGCCATTTTTGGTAGGATAATGAAGCTAAAACCTTAAAAATACCGAAAATCGGATATATCCCATTTTCAATACCAACCATCCTGCAAGTAATAAAAACTTCTGTACCAAATTTTGACTCTCTATCTTTAAAATTGCGAGCTGTATCTTGATTTCAACAGACAGACGGACGGACAGACGGACATGGTCAAATCGACATAGAATTTTATGCTGATCAATAATATATATACTTTATAGAGCCTCCGACGAATATTTCGAATTATACCCTCCATATGGTGGAGGGTATAAAAATCCACGATTGATGCTCTGAAAGTCCTACAATAAATATTCTTTAAAAATCCACGTTTGATGCTTTGAAGGTCCTCCAAAAAAGATTCTTTGAAAATACTCGTTTGTATTTCATCTAACATTCCTACCCCAACATATTCACACCCTTTAAACCGCCAATTAGTTAACAATTCTATTGGAATGTTCATTAAAAATCCGAACACAATTCCATTTCAAATCAATTATACAATTAGTTATTCAGATCACCTCAACGGCAATTTATACTACTCAAAGATAATTATTTAAAAAATAATGTTATTATCATTAAGTATCTATTATCATTTTCTATCTCTCCCTTTTAGACTACCCGGCGTCGATGATGATGACGATGAAAGTTACATGGACATGTCAGATGATACGAATAACTTGAAACCACGACAACAACATTGGGCCAATAAAATGCAATTTGTCTTAGCCTGCATTGGTTATTCCGTTGGTCTGGGCAATGTTTGGCGTTTCCCCTACATGTGCTACAAAAGTGGAGGAGGTAAGTTCATTTGTTTTCCACTCTAAATATTCTCACAGTGCGATTTGTTGGCACTTTACGCTTTTGTTACGTTTATGCGATAATAGAAAAGTGTGAAATTAAATGAAATGTTCGTTTTGATAGACTTTAAGTGTATTTAAATGCCGATTTCCCGTTTGCATAACGTTTGAAGAAAAGAAAAAAACAGAAATAGAAACAGAACAGTCGTACAATATTACAAATTGCGATAAATACAAATTTGATTGTCTAGAAAGATAAGTGCTTGTAATTAGACGAGGGTAGTATGGTAAAATACGGTAATATTAATGTGATTCAAAATTATTTGACTATGGATCTAAGTATTTGCATTTATTACTAAAAATTCTCGATTATCGGTCAGGGATATCAAAATTCAAAAAATATTCTTTAAAAATCCACGTTTGATGCCTTGATATTCCCTCAAAAAATATTTTTTAAATATCCACGTTTGTTGCCCTAGAATACCTCAACAAAATATTCTTTAAAAATGGATATTTGTTGCCCTGAAATTGCTTCAAACAATAAAATTCAAATTTAAAATTCCACGTTGGTTGATCTGATGTTCCTTCAAAAAATATTCTTTAAAAATCCACGATTATTGGTCTGAAAGTCCTTCAAAAAATATTCTTTAAAAATCCACGATTATTGGCCTGAAAGTACTTCAAAAAATATTTTTTAACAATCCACGATTATTGGCCTGAAAGTCCTTCAACAAATATTCTTTAAAATCCACGATTATTGACCTGAAAGTCCTTCAACAAATATTCTTTAAAAATCCACGATTATTGGCCTGAAAGTCCTTCAAAAAATATTTTTTAACAATCCACGATTATTGGGCTGAAAGTCCTTCAACAAATATTCATTAAAAATCCACGATTATTGCCCTGAAAGTCCTTCAAAAATATTCTTTAAAAATCCACGATTATTGGCCTGAAAGTACTTCAAAAAATATTTTTTAACAATCCACGATTAATGGCCTGAAAGTCCTTCAAAAATATTCTTTAAAAATTCACGATTATTGGCCTGAAAGTCTTTCAAAAAATATTCTTTAAAAATCCACGATTATTGGCTTGAAAGTCCTTCAAAAAATATTTTTTAAAAATCCACGATTATTGACCTGAAAGTCCTTCAAAAATATTCTTTAAAAATTCACGATTATTGGCCTGAAAGTCCTTCAAAAAATATTCTTTAAAAATCCACGATTATTGGCTTGAAAGTCCTTCAAAAAATATTTTTTATAAATCCACGATTATTGCCCTGAAAGTCCTTCAAAAAAATTCTTCAAAAATCCACGATTATTGGCCTGAAAGTCCTTCAAAAAATATTTTTTAACAATCCACGATTAATGGCCTGAAAGTCCTTCAACAAATATTCTTTAAAAATCCACGATTATTGGCCTGAAATTATTCCAAAAAATATTCTTTAAAAATCCACGATTATTGGCCTGAAATTATTCCAAAAAATATTCTTTAAAAATCCACGATTATTGACCTGAAAGTCCTTCAAAAAATTTCTTTAAGAATCCACGATTATTGGCCTGAAAGTATTCCAAAAATATTTTTTAAAAACCCACGATTATTGGCCTCAAAGTCCTTCAAAAATATTCTTTGAAAATCCATGATTATTGGCCTGAAAGTCCTTCAAAAAATATGCTTTAAAAATCCGCGAATCCTTTAAAAATCAATGATTATTGGCCTGAAAGTCCTTCAAAAAATATTCTTTAAAAATCCGCGAATCCTTTAAAATCCACGATTATTGGCCTGATAGTCCTTCAACAAATATTCTTTAAAAATCCACGATTATTGACCTGAACATTTTTCAAAAAATATTCTCTACAAATCCAAGATTATTGGCCTTAAAGTCCTTCAACAAATATTTTTTAACAATCCACGATTATTGGCCTAAAAGTCCTTCAAAAAATAATTTTTAACAATCCTGAAAGTCCTTCAACAAATATTGTTTAAAAATCCACGATTATTGACCTGAGAGTTTTTCAAAATATTCTTAAAAATCCACGATTATTGGCCTGAAAGTCCTTCAAAAAATACTTTTAAAAAATCCACTACTATTGGCCTGAAAGTCCTTCAAAAATATGCTTTAAAAATCCACGATTATTGGCCTGAAAGTCCTTCAAAAATATTCTTTACAAATCCACGATTATTGGCCTGAAAGTCCTTCAAAAATATTCTTTAAAAATCCGCGATTATTCGCCTGAAAGTCCTCCAAAATATTCTTAAAAATCCACGATTATTGGCCTGAAAGTCCTTCAAAAAATATTTTTAAAAAACCACGATTATTGGCCTGAAAGTTCTTCAAAAATATGCTTTAAAGATCCACGATTATTGGCTTGAAAGTCCTTCAAAAATATTCTTTAAAAATCCACGATTATTGGCCTGAAAGTCCATCCCCTGAAATTTATTAAAAAAATCTTTAAAAAATTGATGCCCTGAAATATATTCAAAAACTATTTTTTATAATCGATTTGTTGGCCTGAAATTCCTTCAAAAAACATTCGTTAAAAAATCAGGTTGGATGCCCTGAAATTCCTTCAAAATATATTCTTTAAAAATCCACATTTGTTGTTCTGGAAATCACTCAAAAAAATTCTTTAAAAATTCATATATGTATCTATTTTTCACTGTAAGTCCTTCAAATAATATTCTTTAAAATCCAGGACTGTTGCCCTGAAGTTCCTTCTCAAAAAATATTCTTTAAAAATCCACGTTTGTTGCCCTGAAAGTTCTTAAAAAAATATTCTTTAAAAATCCAAGTCTGTTACCTGAAAGTCCCCAAAAATATTCTTTAAAAATCCACGTTTGTTGCCCTGAATATCCCTCAAAAAATATTCTTTAAAAATCCATGTTTGTTGCCCTGAAAATCCCTTAATATTCTTTAATAATCCACGTACATATATTGTCATTGTCATACCTGATGGTATGGTTTACCCAGTGCACCATATGCCTTCCTCGTGCACATTGCAAACCAAGCAAAACTAATTATTTCAAGTAAAAACATATTTATCTTCTTTGCAAATTTCTAATTTGTTCAAACATATTTTTTCAATTTGCCATAGAGAAGATTATCCATCACACAGTATCCGGTTGTCATTCACAAAATGCAATACAAGCATTTATATTGTTTATGCTTCATTAACATATGTACATATTTATGTACATATACATATGTAAATATGTATTTAATTTGGTGCAAAGTCTTTCTAACAACAAAGCGATTTCTTTGTCCGACCGGCACTTGTTCTCACATAAAAGTGTGGCTTAGGCACACAAAATGACAAAAGAATTGTCAAAAATATTTATTTATGTAAAAAAATCAACTGATATTTGTTTGCATTTGCAATTAACATCGGGGGGAATCCACCATTATTTGTAGAGTAATATTTTTTTGACATCTGATGTTGAGGTTCATAATTGTTAAAGTAAATAGCCGCTTTTCCTCTTTCAAATGTCACAAATTACTGATTCATGGCCAGAATGTGTCACCAAAAATATGTTTTCTATTCTATTATAAAGGTTAAACCACAGTTTATACAGTTGGACACTAAGCCCACCTGATTGTTACGTTTATTGTCAAAAACATTATTGTGATTTAAAATACAAAGAAACTCAAATCACAATAATATAAAATCTATTATGTTTGTTGTCAAAAGTTGTGAACAGAACTTCTATAGGCCTTGGATTAACCCATAAAAACGCTTTGCATGTTGATAATTAAATCTTTTTGAAACATATTTCCTTCAGTAAAATATTTTCTCAGAAGTACCTAATTTCTATTTGTATAGGTCAACGCCTTCATATAGCCCCCATTGAAACGGTACCTCCCGATTTTCGGTATTTTGAATGTCGTGCCCTCAATATCCCACCGATATGGCCGAAAGTTGGTATGTAGTCCTCGTTGGGGTTATAAAACTTTACACTTGAAATTTGTCGGTATACCTCCATCCCTTCATATACCCCTCATGGAACGGTTACTCCTAATTTTAGGTATTTTGAAGATTGTGGATACAATATCCCACCGAAATTACTGAAATTAGGTATTTAGTCTTCGATGGGGTATACCACATTCCACCTGAAATTTGTCGGTATAGGCACACGTCTTCATATAGCCCCCATAGAACGGCACCTCCCGATTTTCGGTATTTTGAATGTTGTGGCCTCAATATTCCACCGAAATAACTGAAATTTGGTATTTGGTCTTCGTTGGGGGTACACTACTTTCCACCTTAAATTTGTAGGTATATGACCACACCTTCCTATAGGCCCGATAGAGAGATACCTCCCGATCTTCGGTATTTTGAAGGTTGTGGCCTCCATATCCCACCGAAATATCTAACACTTGGTATTTGGTCTTCGTTGGGAACTATATTAAGGATCTAGTATCTTTGGGGGGAAAGAACTAGAAAGATCGATCCGCGCCGGGAACTAGATTGCCCAACTCTACTCAATACCATCTTCTGGTATTGTATGTGTTGTGTCTTCGTCGCCTTTGGATACCATGAATTTGGAAAAATGATCTTACCATAACCGGAGCACACTATTCGTATCTGTTAGCAGATTTTTCTGGCGTCTCTACAGGTGGACGTGCATGTACCAACACCATCAGTTTGATATTTTACTCTTTGGTAGAATTTTCGGACTTCATTCTGGCTCCTGAACATCTCGATTTTTTACACTCCCGCTTTTCCATTTCTATCTTTTTTCTGCGGAAAAGACGAGAAGAACTCCTCCTACCGATGCCTCTCTCGTGTACTACGAGTAGCTACTGATTGTAGAGGGATACTCTACAATATGCCGCATTCTTCTCTTCCGCTGCAGCACGACACTCCTGGTCATACCATGGATTCCTTGTTGGAGGCCTCTGGTATCCACGAATGGATTTTGTGGCTGTTTGCATGGAGTTGGCAATACATTGCCAATGTGCTGAAATGCTATCGGGACAAGGACAATTGGTTATTTGAGTGGAACATACTGTGGCTATCGGTTGTGTTTGCAGCTTACCGACATCCAACTTCCGTGTTCTGTCTGTTCGTATTTTATTTGCAACGTTTCGAAGGGTACGTACCTTTGCTGCAACAAGGTAGTGATCCGAGTCGATGTTTGGTCCTCGTAACGATCGTGCATCCAACGCGCTCGATGAATGCCTTCCATCAATCACAACGTGATCAATTTGGTTTCTAATCTGGTGACAGTTAGGTGCCCTTATGAATATCGAGATGCTTAATCGATTGTTTCACTAAGACGATTCGAGTTCAAATTCGAACTACTACCAAACTTTTGTTTTTTGAAAATTATTTGATTTATTGTTGTCTTAAAACAAACAAAATATTCTACAATAAAAGGAGTTTGTAGAAGTTCGAACGTATTTGAATTCAAATCGTGTTAGAGAAACAGGTCATAAATCTGGTACTGCTAACTACCATGTTTTTCCTGCAGCGAAGTCTATCAACCTCATTCCATTGCCGGATGTTACATTATTGAGACTGGTCATATGTTGTTTTTTTCGTAAAATATTTTTTTGTTCTGCACGTCTATATCTTCGGTGGGGGCATGGGCGCAAATAGGACTGATGTTGAAAAATTAAGCTTTTATGCGAATTGCGGCAAGCCTTTCATTCACTCCAATCTCCGACTAATAGTAGGTTTATATATAACCTGATTTCTATATAGAGTCCGGACATTCCAGGTGCAGGTTCGCAGATCATTGTCTTTAAAATGTTTGCGAGGTGGCCAACTTTTGAGAGGCATGTTTTTCTTTTTCTAAGGTTTTTTATAGTATGATGCTTTTTTCTAGGGGAGGGAGGGTTACTAACCTGACGACCAAATCCAAGATTTTATCGTTCTTATGGGTAAACGCGCGGCACATGTTAACACACTACCTTGAACGGGTGTTAAAAGCAGCTCCCCAGGTGAGATCACGGGAAGGTCGGTCCATTATCAAACCGAGGAGGATTTTAAATTTACAAACAGATTTTCTCTGTAACCTTTCTTTTCTCTTACGGACTGTCGGATTTTTCGCCCATTGATGCTGTTTAGGATTTATTATCTTCCATGTCCCTTGTCATTATCCTAAAGCGATCCAATTATAAAAGATAAAAAATGGTTAAGTCGAATTCTCCCGCTTATTGAGACTTACATATATATTTTAGTTTTTCATGGCTGATGGACCGTTGAACCTCACCATTTAAGGAAATTTGTAAATATATCGTTTTTCTTGATCGGAAGCGCAACCACCGTTGTCTCGAAAATTAATTTGCAACCCGATGCACTCATAAGTTTAACAAATATAGCGATTATAAAACAATAGGCTCCCGAAATTCGTTTATAAATATAAATAACAACGGCAAACATTGGGTTCAGTAGTATTGGATATATAACATTTAAGAAGGCGTGGTTGGGTCTTTACGTCCCAAAGAATTACTACATTGTAGATTAATCCGTAAATGTTTAAACCGATACATGCGTAATTTTTGCAAATATAGCGTTTTTTTAAATATCGCACAGGGGAGGTAACCCGCCCCCACTGGAATTCAATAAAATATGTAGTCAGTTTTCGGGGGCCATCCCTGTACATTCCCTGACAATTTTATGAAAATCGGTTCAGTAGTTTTTGCAGATTTGGTCCAAACTTTGCACATCAGATTATTCCTTCCAGATATAGATCGGGTTCGAATATGGACTATAGCGGTCCACTTCTTCGGGTACCTCCCACACAAAATTCGGATAAAGTGAAGTTTAAGAGCTCCTCTCTGAACGTTTTGAACATTTTTTCAGTAGGTTGTCCTTGCGGCTCCCTTTACGACGCTACATATTTTTTCTTGCGGAAGTCCATACTTCCTGAGATATTGGCCTAAAAGCTTCAAGAAACCCTGACGGCACCAACCAAAATGGCAAATCCCCAAGATAATTCTCACAGGGAGTTTTTGATTGGTGCAGATTTTGCACATCGTATTATTTCATCCAGTCATGTATCAGGTTGAAATATGGACTATTTCGGTCCACTTCTTCGGTTACCTCCCACACAAAATTCGAAAAACAGTGAAGTATAAGAGCTCCTCTCGTATCGTCGTGAAATTGTTTTCAGCGGGTTGTCCTTGCGGCTCCCTTTACGATGGTACACTTTCTTTTGGGCGCAAGTCCATATTTCCTGAGAAATAGCAAATCCCAAGATTACTCTCGCAGGGAGATTCTGATTGGTCCAAACTTTGCACATCGCATTATTCCATCTAACAGTAACAGGTCGGAATATAGACTATATTGGTCCAGTCCTTCGAGTACCTCCCACAAAACAAATTTGGGAAAAGTGCACTTTAATAGCTCGTCTCTGATCGTTTTGAATTTTCTTGCAAAACGTTTGGGTAGTACGTAAGATAACCCTCGAAGGGAGAAACTGATATTGTCCAAACGTTGAACATTGTATTATTTCCTACAGACTGAAATTATGTCCGACAATTGACTACATAGGACCACTCTTTCGGGTACGTCCCAAACAAAGTTTGCAACGAGTGCAGTTTAACGACTCGTCTGGTCGTTTTTAAAAGTTTGGTAACTGTTCTGTATGCTATTGATTCTTTTCTTTAGGTTCGAGACTGAGGGTATATCTCAGCCGGCACAGCTGACTGACACTTTCTTACTTGTTTCCCTTTGAGTTAAAACAGTCTAATATACATACATATATCGCACATTTTATATACCACACAATTGTCCTTTTTTGCAGGTGTTTTCTTGGTACCTTATTGTATTATTCTAATTATCTGCAGCATACCATTGCTGTTTATGGAGTTATCTGTTGGACAATATACAGGCCGAGGACCAATTGGAGCATTAGGACAATTATGTCCCCTATTTAAAGGTAAGCTAGTTTAAACATTCATAAAATTGGATTTTTGCTCTAATATAATCAAATATTTTGGAAAGCGATATACCTACTGACCAAGTATCTACCAACCACACTTTATACCCACATGTATGTGTTTTATCAGTCATCGCATACGGATTTCCTATTTAAAAGTTCCAAGACTTATACAAATTTATGAAGCTACTTAGCTACTAATCATCTACAATTGTAATTTATATTTTACACTAAATTAGTTGAAAAATTAGCAACGACGACGATGATAATTAGTCTAGACAAGCGATCTTCAGCTTCAGTATTTTATTTTTTGATATATGGCTATAATTTAAATAAAAAAAAAAAACATTACAATGGAACTGTCATGGTTATGCACATGAAAGTTATACAATTTAAATCATAATTAGTAACGATGCCGACGATTATGATCATTACGAAACTGCAATCGAAATTAGAAAAAAGAAATGTACTTTGACATAATGTATAAATTTATCACGTTCCTACGTACAATTCCTAGTTTGTTTTATATATGGTGGCATTTTGCAACTAGAGGGAGTGTTTATTAATTGACAGAGACTAATTTGCAAAAAATACTTTTGAATATTTATAAATCATCTCACACGTTTTGTACAGATGGCCATAGGAGGTTAAGAATATTTAATCATTATTTTGTGTTTTATTTTTATTTAATTGAATGATTTAACGATGTCACAGTGTTACGAAATCGGAATAATATGAAAAATTTAAAATGCAAATGATACAAGGAGAAGCTTTCAAAAGGGTATATAGCAAATAATATTCAATTGACCATAATGAATTTCTAAAATGTGAAAAATTTGATGAAATTATTTTATGTAAACAATAATATTATTTACATAAAAAATGTTAAGTAATTTAAATAAATAATGATTTGCCTAAGGTATGGCTATAGATTTATTTATAAACAAGTAAAAAAGCATTAAGTTCGGCCGGGCCGAACTTTTCATACCCTCCACCATAAAATATTCATTCCTGTCCCCAACTTTAAGTGAGTACGTTAAAATGTCCGATAATGTACATAAAATGCTTCATTCGAGAGGCCCTTTTTTTGGTGCCTATATCTAACTGTTAACAATTTTTGGTGGGCTAGAAATTGGGAGGTACTGTTATATAGGGGTTATAATAAAACATGGGCCTATGTTGACAGTTTTTGATGGGAGCCTTTAATGCCAAATAACTCCTAATTCGGTTAAAAAATTTAGCTAGAATCCTCAAAATATCGAAAATTGGTACATAACGTGGGAACTTCAAATGTCATTAACAGCTAGTTCGGAGGTATCTGGGCTATACGAAAATATGAACTTAAATGAACAATTTTTGTTGCAGAATTTTTGTTGACTTTTAAATTTCAAATTACAGAAAGTTCGTCCAAAAAATAAAGCTAAGGTACGAAAAATCGGGAGGTTTGTTTTGGGGCTATACAAAAACATGGACCTACGTTCGGTTAAACTTTTTAAGTAAAATCCTCAAAGTACCGAAAATAGGGAAGTACCGTTATATTGGGGCTATGTTGACAATTTTTGATGGAGAGGTGTTGTGACCACTAAGAACTTCAAATGTCAAATTACTGCTTGTTCGGTTTAATATTGTAGCTAAAATCATCAAATTACTGAAAATCGGGAGGTACCGTTATATGGGGGCTTCCTTGACAATTTTTGGTGGAGAGGTGTGGTGACCACTAA
The DNA here is from genome assembly GCF_047663935.1 of Musca autumnalis. Taxonomy (NCBI): domain Eukaryota; kingdom Metazoa; phylum Arthropoda; class Insecta; order Diptera; family Muscidae; genus Musca; species Musca autumnalis. The sequence continues at coordinate 137,748,290 of NW_027411755.1, read as the reverse complement.
GAATTTCAAATGTCAAATGTTCAAATTACAGATAATTCGGTTAAAACTTGTTGGTAAAATTCTCAAAATACCTGAAATCGGGCGGTAACGTTATATGGGGGCTATTCCAAAACATGGACCTATGTCCACTAGTTATATAAGTTTATTGACATTTAAGAACCCTAAATGTCAATTGATAGCTAAATCGGTCTGAAAATGTAGATAAAAACGTCAAAATGCCGTAAATCGGGGGTACCGTTATATGGGGGCTATACCAAAACTTGGACCTAGGTCCACAAGTTTTGTCACATAAGTTTATTGACATTTAAGAACTTCAAATGTCAAATTATAGCTAAATCGGTCTGAAAATGTAGCTAAACCCGTCAAAATACCGTAAATCGGGGGGTACCGTTATATGGGGGCTATACCAATACGTGGACCTATGTCCACAACTTTTGTTATATAAGTTTATTGACTTTTAGGAACCCTAAATGTCAAATTATAGCTAAATCGGTCTGATAATGTAGCTAAACCCGTCAAAATACCGTAAATCGAGGGTACAGTTATATGGGGGGTATACCAATATGTGGACCTATGTCCACAACTTCTAATTTATAAGTTTATTAACACTTAAGAACCCTAAATGTCAAATTATAGCTACATCGGTCTGATAATGTAGCTAAAAACGTCAAAATACCGTATATCGGGGGGTACCGTTATATGGGGGCTATACCAAAACGTGGACCTATGTCCACAACTTTTGTTATATAAGTTTATTGATACTTAAGAACCCTAAATTTCAATTTCGGGGGGTACCGTTATATGGGGGCTATACCAAAACGTGGACCGATATAGCCCATCATCGAACTTGACCTGCCTGCAAACAAAAGACGCATTTTCCCAAAATTTCAGCGTCCTATCTCTATTTTTGTGGATGCTAGAGTGATTACCACAGACGGACGGACGGACGGACGGACGAGCTCAGATCGACTTAGAATTTTACCCTGATCAAGAATATATACATATACTTTATAGGGTCGCAAATGAGTATTTCAATGCGTTACAAACGGAAAAACAAACTTAATATACCCTCCATACTATGGTGGAGGGTATAAAAAACGCTTAACTTCAGTCTTAAGAGCGGCTTGAAAATTGTTTGGAATAAACTAATATTGTACCATATCGTAACGTTTGAACACCTCCACATGTCCCCAATGCAATATGCATATTTATTTCCTGGTTTACTGTAAATTTAAATAAGTTTTTTTGCTTTTGCTCTAGCCGACTGTTTTAACAGCTTTTTCCGAATACCTCCGACTTGTGTTACAGTTTACTAATTAGCATATACTTGAAAGAATTGTTCAATATTATAAATTAAATATGCAGAGAGAAAACAAATGCAAATTTACATAAATACTCTAGGGAGGTTAGTCCGAAAGTTTTCGTAAAGTGATAAATAACAATTAAAAAATTAAGTTCGGGACATGATGAGAAAAAACACTTTTATATTTTAATAATCATCATTTCAGAACTTGAAAAGGCAATTAGAAAATATATGGGGATTTCTTAGTAAAATCAAACACATTTTCAAAAAGTAGTTGATGCTGTTCGGCAGCAGAACATTTCAGTATATTTTCAATTTTTTTCTGACTAACGGTACCAGAGACGATGCCTTGAAAAAGTCGAATTCTGTAAAAACTATATACAAAGAAATACTCATAACAACGATGCCGTTGTGTGGGGGATATACCAAAGCGTGAACATATGTCCACAATTTATTGGTAGATAAGTTTCTTTTGACCACCAGAAACCCTAAATGTCAAATTATATATTAACACGTCAAAATATCCGAAATCAAAAATTTTTTGTAGATATGTTTTTTGATTGTTATGAATTCTATATGCCAATTCGGTCTGAAACTGTAGCTAAAAACGTCAAAATACCAGCGTTTTCCGAATACCTCCGACTTGTGTTACAGTTTACTAATTAGCATATACTTGAAAGAATTGTTCAATATTATAAATTAAATATGCAGAGAGAAAACAAATGCAAATTTACATAAATACTCTAGGGAGGTTAGTCCGAAAGTTTTCGTAAAGTGATAAATAACAATTAAAAAATTAAGTTCGGGACATGATGAGAAAAAACACTTTTATATTTTAATAATCATCATTTCAGAACTTGAAAAGGCAATTAGAAAATATATGGGGATTTCTTAGTAAAATCAAACACATTTTCAAAAAGTAGTTGATGCTGTTCGGCAGCAGAACATTTCAGTATATTTTCAATTTTTTTCTGACTAACGGTACCAGAGACGATGCCTTGAAAAAGTCGAATTCTGTAAAAACTATATACAAAGAAATACTCATAACAACGATGCCGTTGTGTGGGGGATATACCAAAGCGTGAACATATGTCCACAATTTATTGGTAGATAAGTTTCTTTTGACCACCAGGAACCCTAAATGTCAAATTATATATTAACACGTCAAAATATCCGAAATCAAAAATTTTTTGTAGATATGTTTTTTGATTGTTATGAATTCTATATGCCAATTCGGTCTGAAACTGTAGCTAAAAACGTCAAAATACCAGCGTTTTCCGAATACCTCCGACTTGTGTTACAGTTTACTAATTAGCATATACTTGAAAGAATTGTTCAATATTATAAATTAAATATGCAGAGAGAAAACAAATGCAAATTTACATAAATACTCTAGGGAGGTTAGTCCGAAAGTTTTCGTAAAGTGATAAATAACAATTAAAAAATTAAGTTCGGGACATGATGAGAAAAAACACTTTTATATTTTAATAATCATCATTTCAGAACTTGAAAAGGCAATTAGAAAATATATGGGGATTTCTTAGTAAAATCAAACACATTTTCAAAAAGTAGTTGATGCTGTTCGGCAGCAGAACATTTCAGTATATTTTCAATTTTTTTCTGACTAACGGTACCAGAGACGATGCCTTGAAAAAGTCGAATTCTGTAAAAACTATATACAAAGAAATACTCATAACAACGATGCCGTTGTGTGGGGGATATACCAAAGCGTGAACATATGTCCACAATTTATTGGTAGATAAGTTTCTTTTGACCACCAGGAACCCTAAATGTCAAATTATATATTAACACGTCAAAATATCCGAAATCAAAAATTTTTTGTAGATATGTTTTTTGATTGTTATGAATTCTGTATGCCAATTCGGTCTGAAACTGTAGCTAAAAACGTCAAAATACCTGGAATCGGGAGGTAGCGTTATATGGGGGCTGGGGGGACTCATATTTGCAAAGTTTGTGTTGATGCTAGAGTGATTGCGGTCCATACGGGCCGGAATATATGGACTCAGAATTTTACCCTGATCAGGGATATATACACTTTATAGGGTCACAAATGGTTATATAAATTCATTAAGAACGGAAAAATTGCTGTACTGGAAGAATATTCGACTTCTCATGCAGATGGTCCACTGAAGATATGAGGAGGCACTGTTGCAATAAATACGGTTCTATCGCGATGGGCTTATGTTCGCGGACCACACTGGCGCCGCATTGCTCACCACAGACCGACATATCGCGTTATATGTGGTCAACAAGATTTCTTTGTCTGCACCACAAGTGCGGCTAGAGACTTGTTCCCAGGTCGCTGTGCAAAGCGCAGACGACGCACAGTGTCACGACCGTGGCCAAAAATGGTAAAAACTAAATACTTCGTTGAACAAATTTATTGATGGGGAGTGATAGAAAACATATTAATTAAGAAGAATCTGAATTTTGGTACTGATACGTGAAGTAGTTTTTGCTATATGAGGATTTAAATCCGACAATTTTAGTTAATACGTATTTTTGTGGTTTTTTTTTCTAAAATTAATAAATTATATTATGAGTTAATATTTAAAATTTAAAAGTAACGGTCGCTGCAAAAATTGTTCCTAAGTTCTCTTGGGATGTACTAAACTTGGCTACACTTTTGTTTGCATGTAAATATTAATCATATGGTGTTTACATTTACCCAAACATGTATTACTAAGTTTATTAATTTTCTGAAGCAAATTTTAAATTGAGTGGAGTGGGAAAAAGATTGTATAAAAGTGTATATCGATATTTTTTGCTGTATTAGTAGTAAAAAGTGAGTACTTCAAATGTATATGGGTCCCAGCTGCAGAGGTTTGCAGACGAATGTGTCATTTCTCTTTTTCAGCGACCACCTCACTGAGAGGATACCATCTTTTTTAACAAATCGTTTTGCGACGTTGGCTATAGCGCGAAAACGAATGAACCGATCATCATATATTTTTGTGGGCTTATTAAGTATCTAATAATCTTGCTTTAACACGAGAGAATTTTAAAAATATCAATTTAAAAAAAAAAATTGAACAGCGAAAATCAAAATTCGATTTTTTACAAAAAATTGACCGTTGTTTGACCACTAATAGGTCAAACAACATTTTTAAAGGAAATTTCTCATATATAAAGACAAGAGTTTGATATATTCAATATGCTCACAAACAATATGAAGACTAAAAACCAAATTTCAGTCATATCGGGTGGATATTGAGTCCACAACACTGAAAATACCGAAAATGAGGAGGCACGGTTCTATGAGGCTATAGGAAGACGAGGACCTATACCGACATCTTTCTGGTGGAAGGTTATAAGTCCCCCAACGGAGACTTAATACCAATTTTCAGCCATTTCGGTGTGATAATCAGGATAAACCTCCAAAATACCGAAAATCGGGAGGTACCGTCCTATGGGGACTATATGAAGGCGAGGACCTATGCAGACAAATTTCAAGGTGAAGGTATAACGCCCCCTACGAAGACTAAATACAAAATTTCAGCAATTTCTGTGTAATAATGAGGCTAAAATCTTCAAAATACCGATAATCGGGAGGTACCGTTGTATGGGGGCTATATCAAAACGTGGACCTAAGCCCACAATTCTCTGTTGGAATGTTTGATACCTCTGCCGAAGACTAACCACAAAATTTGAATTCTTTCGGTTGGTCAACAACAACAACATTATTCCACAACATCCCATACGGGACAAGGGAGACTTCTCTCATATCAATGAGTGCACCCCGATTCATATTTAGCTCAATGATATGGGACCTACTGTTTATCGCCGAGTCCGAACGGCGTGTCCTAAGACACCACTTATAGAGAAGTTTTTCAAGGCTGAAATACTCAGGAAATGTCGCCAACATTACTGAGGGGTATTTTGCCACCGTTGAAAAATGTTTGGTGTTGCCTAGCCGGGGAATCGAACCACCGACCTTCTGCGTGCAAGGCGGGCGTGCATACCATTGCACCACGGTGGCACCCTTTCGGTTGGTCATTGTGTCTAAAACATTCAAAATACTGAAAATCGGGAGGTACGGCTATATGGGGGGCTATATCAAAACGTGGACCCACCAACCCAATTTTTTGTCCTGAAGATTGTAAGTTAATAATAGGTACGTGTACCAAAAATTATGCACCTACGACAACTCCTTCTATTTTTGGCCACAGTTAATATGAACTCGCGACATTGTGCGACGTTAACATACTGTCGAATATAAGCCCCACAATCTTGGGGTTGTTAGTGATCGGAATTCTGTTAGCATCGATCATGACATTCTATTCTGTGAACACCTTCGCAGTACATGTGGTGAATAGAGTGGCCATAGAGGATCTTTTCGTAAGCCTCGACTTCATGCTCCTAAATTCCACGTACGACTGGCGTCCACACGTATAACAGTCTGCTCGATGTTCTCAGACTGCGTAGAGTGCTTGACAGTATCAACGACTTTTGATAAATCGAGCGCAAAAAACACTGTCCTTTTGCACGTGTTGTTCTGTTTGGGTAATCAACTAATGGAGATGACGTACAGCACTGTTGTAGTGCTATGCTGCTTTCGGAACCCATGTTGATGCAAAGCTATTTCTAATGCTGGAGAGGAGTAAAACCTCAAGAGCCCTTGGCTACGGGCGACAAAAGCGAAATACGTCTGTACTACATATTCACATTTGCTTACATTCTTATCTGGCTTCAGTATCGGAACCACTCTATCTATTTTTCAGAGTTCGGATACGACGTGGTTGCTAGCGAGAGGTTGAGAACTTTGTTCAAATACTCAACTCCCGGCTTATCCAGCTGTTTAGCTTTCCTGACGGCATTCGCAGCAATAACTATGGAAGAGATCAGATCTTCGTCCTGTCTGTACCTCGAGGCTCGACAAATTGTCGATTTAAATGTCTTGCGCCCCTATTCGCATCAGTCAGCTTAATGTCGCTAGAACTGAGATCCTATCTCCCGTTGTTCCAATATTCGAGAGTGACTTAAACGTTCACTTATTTCGGCTCCAATATTACAACTGTTTAGATATTGTATAAACTTGTTCCGTTTTTGTTCACCGAACAACCAAAGTATCGGCTCCCTAAATCTGGGTTCGACGATGCTCATCGCGCTCATTACATTGGGTAGTTCTCTGAAGCGGTGATTGCTAACTCTCTTAAACTAGTCCAAGTAGCTTTCCCATGATTAATGAAAGTATGCAGTTCAAAGGTTATGAAGTCGGCGGCCTGCTGATTGAGACGATTTTATTGAGATGGTATGACCCAACGACGGGTTGCCAGGTGACGTCATTTGTCAGAACAGGTGACACGATGGTTATATCATCTAATTCTGGTAGAGCCGTCCTCATTGATCGTACAAAACGCACGACGTACCACATCTTGTGCGATGCTCCCTCAGTATGTTGTGACCATCACAACGCTGTAAGGCGTAGTTGTTGTCGAGCTTGGTTTCCGGCACCGTTGCGAATATGATATGCTTCCTACTCATAAAATCAACTACTTATCCTAATAACAACGAAGGATCACTGGTGGCTGTATTCACGCAGCATGCAACTGCATAGTCTCTGTTGTAGCCCCTCACATGGGAGTGTCCAGATCTATATATCGGCATCTATTGCATCTCAAAAAAGTCTGAGCGTGGCAGATGTGATAATCCGAGCACATCATTATTGGTCCTGGGCTTTTCTCCGTCACGGCATGGACCAAAAAATCCGGAGCAGACATTCTGGGATATGCTGCTGCTCCCAACACAGAAAAACGATACAAATACACTGAGTGAACACATGGCAGCCGCTGTCGTGTATTGTGTTGTGTCGCCTTGTTGTGGGCCTCCAGCTGACTTTCCTGAGGTTCGTGAGCTCTTTATTCCTTTAAACTGATTGAGATCTAATACCAGGATATGTTAGTGGGCAGTAGTTCTCACAGGAATAACGGAAAACACTTGTGAGATCTTCGACTTTCCTTGCTGTTTAGAGTTCTCGAATTTCACTCAGCCTTGAAGAAGCCAGAGATCCGAATTTCTTCCAGTTGACCCTTCTGTGGTTCTATACGTGCCATGGAAGTGTATCGCCCTGTGATCCGAAGAGGAATATTCCACTGATACCCTTCAGTCCGTTTTAAAACCATTATCCATACTTGTATGGTTGAGGTATATTACCTTCTATTTTACCCTATTCTGGAATATGGCCGTAGTTCTCCTATTGCATACTCGCAGATTATTAATTAAAATGAAATCGAACATGAACTCACCCCTTATATTGGTATCACTGCTTCCCCAGTGGAACTTATACAACTGTCCAATATCTCGTTCACTAGTTTGCGCACCAATTGACTTGGTGGGTTAGGTACTTCATACGGCATGTAGAACGAGGCTAGTATCAAGACCCTTCCCGAGCCTACTTCAAGTTCCCCTAAGATTTAGACTTTTCCTTGCTACAGTACAAGTTCTTATCTTCTCCCCATTTGACGTATAGAATAGGGAGAATCGCTCATCGTTTAGTCCAGAAACATTATTTTGGTGGGTTAGGTACTTCATACGTCATGTGGACCGAGGCTAGAGGCAAGGCCCTTCCCGGGACGACTTCCAGTTTTACTAAGATTTAGACATTTCTTCGCTACAATACTAGTTCTTAACTTCTTCCCATTTGACGTGTAGAAGTGGGAGGGCGATACTCCCTCGTTTTGTCCAGAAACATAATTTTTATCCCAATAGGGTTCCTGAACCAAATCGACGTCTACTTCGGTTCTTGTAAATGAAAGAAGGAATTAGGAAGCCGCTACTTTACAATAGGGCAGGGTTATTTGCACCAAGCAAATCCTTACTGCAACTGCGGGATGCGGAACCTAAGCCACCCCAGCCTGAAATACAGCTCTCCCTTACATGCCTTGCTGTAGTACGCAGTCTCAATGTTCATTGTGAACTTCATTACCGTACCCCCAAGCGGTGGAAGAAGTGAACCAGTTTCCAACTTTCGTTCTGGAGGCTTCTGTTTGGTTTCGGGAGGTGGCACCCATGTCGTAGCTGCAACTTTGAGTGTGATCTCATGTGTATTGTGTCCGGATCAGCTTCAAACCTCTGCCACACCCAGTCGGGATATGACACCCATGTCGTTGTTACAACTATGTGTTCGCCAGGGCCATTCACTGTCTGGGTGAGAATATCTCGCGATTCCTTATCCTGACAGTTGATAACCTTGTCTTTATAAACAGCTGCCCAATCAAAGCTGCTCATTATGTCTCCTACAAAAGAACGGTGCAAGAAGCTTTGTCTAGGAATGGTGGGCCTATCGGTTACCACCTGGGTTTGAACTCTCATGGGAAGCTGAGGAAGACAGCTCTCTGGACGGCTGAGATAGAATAATTGTGGCTGTGTCTATTGTCGGAGTATATTTGTCGTCCCCGCCCGAAATTATGTATTTTGCACCAGTTGCAGCGTTGTTCGTGGTCGTAGCAGTCTCCTTATCGAGGGTGCTTTATTTTAGGGATGTTCAATCGTCTCCTCTTCATCCTCACAGAGTCTGCATTAATCAACACCGTCAACGTTCCATTTGATGGTAAAGGCTCTAATGTAGCAGTATCCAGTAATGACTCCCGTCATTACTCTGATTTCAGCTTTGCTCAAGTTTAAGAGTGAATTTGTTCTGTTGGTTGACAGAGTTGGCCAAATGGGTTCATTTGATGTTAAAGGATTTGATGGCTTTAAGAGCCGCTTGACTATCCACAAAGATAGTCACCGGTTTAAAGACATCAGCATCCAGACTTCTTATCAATTCTGCAGATTTCCTGATCGCGAAGATTTCAGCTTGGAATACTCTACAGTCGTCATCCAATTTGTATGAATATTCCAGACCTAGTATTTCTCATTAGAGCCAGCCCCGGTACCTTCTTCCATGTTGGGAGGGTTCCTACGGTTCTAGTAGTCTCTACTTGGAATAACGAGGGGTCTAAAGGGTCCACATCATGTTTTTTGCTCATAGCCCATGCATGCCGATTACCCAGAAACCCCCAAGGTTTTAGTGACGTGTAGAATCAGGTCTGGCTTCGGTTGCCCTTGGGCAGTTCTGGCTCTACACATCACAAAAATCCCCTTTCTATCTGCCACCCAGAAAGATGCGCCCAGTAGGAGAATCCCCTGGCGTGTCTTTTGCTATGTTAAGATGGTTTTGTATCTAATCCCGAACTTTGTTCTCCCTTTCAGGTGCTGGTCTGGCAAGTGTAGTGGTGTCGTTTCTAATGTCCACCTACTATAGTGTCATCATTGGATATTCAATTTATTACTTTTTCACATCGTTTAAAACCGAAATGCCATGGGTGGATTGTAATAATCGGTAAAAAGTTATAAAATAAATGTTAGAAATTAAAATCAAAATTTAAATTTTTATCTTACAGATGGAACACTCCAGACTGTTGGGTACCACAAAGAGTTGGAGATAATGCCACATCTCCAGCCATGTCCAGGACACCTTCTGAAGAATTTTTTGAGTATGATTTATTTCTTTATCTGCACAAGTTTTGCAGTTCTGTTACAATAATAATTCCCTTTTTTCTTGCAGAAACAAAGTTTTGCAAATAAGTCCCGGCATTGAATATCCCGGTACAATGAGATGGGAATTGTTTGCCTGTTTAATTTGTGCCTGGTTGATGGTATATTTTGCCACATGGAAATCCATTAAATCATCAGCAAAGGTATGTTTAAAAAAATTAAACTTTTGTTAAGGTGTTTAAGTTAATGGTATGTAATGCTTTTAGGTACGCTACTTCACTGCCACTTTCCCCTTTGTGCTTATCATTATACTCATGGGTCGTGCTGTAACCTTGGATGGAGCCGAAGATGGCTTACGTTACTTTTTCCGTCCCAATTGGGATGAATTGAAAAATGCCAATGTTTGGATTAATGCAGCCTCACAGAACTTTAACTCGCTGGGCATAACATTCGGTTCGATGATTTCCTTTGCCAGCTATAACAAATACAACAACAATATTTTACGTGACACGGTGGCCGTGAGTGTGGTGAATGTTTTGACTAGCCTACTGGTTGGTGTTTTTGCCTTTGCCACACTGGGTAATTTGGCGTTGGAACAGAATACCAATGTCAAGGATGTTATTGGTGATGGTCCTGGACTGATATTTGTCGTGTATCCTCAGGCAATGGCGAAAATGCCCTACGCCCAGCTGTGGGCAGTAATGTTTTTCTTTATGTTGCTGTGTTTGGGTTTAAATTCGCAGGTATGTAGTGGAGTTTAAAATAACTTTATTCGGATATTTATAATTGGTATCGGTTTTGTTTCTTTTCAGTTTGCCATTGTAGAGGTTGTTGTCACCTCAATACAGGATGGTTTCCCCAATTGGATTAAGAAACATTTAGGTTATCATGAAATTGTAGTATTAATAGTTTCGATTATATCGTTTCTGTTCGGATTGCCGAATATTATACAGGTTAGTATCGTATCCATAAAAACTATCACGGAATCTAGATTAAAATCATGGCTAGAGGACTATTATTGGTCCCATACATGTGTAGGTTATTGGTCCAAAAATCATCAAAATACCTCAGCCACAATCACAATTCCGATGCCATTCTCTTATTTATTCTCATTTTCAAATCACTTACTCATAACTTTCTGTCGAGTCATTGGATGAAGGTTTCTAACTTGTACAGCGAAAAGGCTCAATGACCTCTACTCCTACACGGTTCTCATTTGAAATCGGTTCTGTCTGAGCGGCCTTAATTATTAATTACTTTTTATCAAATTATCTTTATAGCTTCACACTTTCCTAGAGACAAAACACCACACAACTCTAACTCAGGCCTGCTCTTTTTTGCAAAGACAGTATACTCAGCGATCCCACTGAGTTGTCTTTGCATTTACTTTTCTCCCTCACGTACACTGTGCGTGAACAAAATCAAACAAAAAACATCAGTTTGTTGTTGCATTTTTCACTCATACATGCCTTTGTTTTGTTTGTATTTCTCTGAGCGGCGCTGCTCTAACTGTATTTTTTCCTAAAGAGAACTGACTTTTCAGTGGTACCCGAAGCTGAAGCCGTCTGAACAGCTGGGCAAAAAGTGAAAGTGACTCGAACAGATACAGTCCTATCGCGCTGGAGCTAGACTCTAGTGACCCACATATGGATTATATCGAGGTGTCAGGCAAGAGTGGAACTGCCGTGGTAGAAGGGATTAATGTATACATTCCGCCTATTAATAGATGTATGTACATGTCTTTTACGAAACTCCCTCGTCGTCAGATTATGAAACTCCCCCGCAGTCCCCTCGACAACAAACGCGCGCTCAGCATTTAACACCAGCCGTTGCTCTTTCAATCCCGGAAAATGTAACCTTTTTGCTATTTAATTGCAATAGACTCCGAAGTAAGATCGAGGAGATAGTAGATTTTATGAGTCGGAAGAACATCAAGGTCGCGGCGGTGCAGGAAATCAAGCTGAACAACAACCACAGCTTAGAGCATTGTGATGGTTACAATGTTCTGAGGAAAGATCGCACCAGAAGTGGAGGTGGGGGATTGGCTTTCCTATTGCACCAGTCTGTCCAATACAGACCTATCTCGCTTGAGTCCGCCTTTAACGACCCGTACATGGAATGTATGGGGGTAGCAGTCAGGTGTGGAACAGCCGAGATAGAGTTGCTTAACGTATACATCCCGCCGAGAAATAGGTGTATCTCAGATTACGAGCCTGAAATCAGCCCGCGTTTGGAAGGTCATAATCGTATGGTCCTGGGGGGACTTTAATGGGCATCATGAGATGTGGCATTCGGCCCTCGGAAACGACCAGAGAGGTACAGCGCTGGCTGAGCAGATTGATAGCTCTACGTTTTGCACTGTCAATGAGGACGCCCCTACCAGAATTAGAGGAGAGTGTCGCAGTTCGCCTGACATAACCATCGTGTCACCTGGTCTGACAAATGACGTTACCTGGCAACCCGTCATTTCCCTTGGATCAGACCATCTCCCCATAATTGTCTCCATTAGCAGACCACCCGATTTCATCACCTCTGAACGCCGCACGTTCGTCAATCATAAAAAATCTGATTGGCCGAGTTTCAGAGAGTTCACCAATCACCGCTTCAGAGAATTGCCAAATCCTTCTGATGTTCGGGTAGCGGAAAGGACGTTCCGAGACATCATCACTGCAGCCATATCCATGCTGGTCGAATACCCGAAGTAAGACCAAACTTCCCAGCAGAGGCGACGGGATTAGCAAATGAGCGTGATGAGCTTCGTCGTATCAAACCCAATGACCCCAGAGTCAGGGAGCTGACACTGGAAGTTAACAGGCTAAGCGGAACAAATGATTAAATCATCTGAAGAGCTGCAACATTGGAGCCGGTATATGTGAATTGTGGGCAACGGTTAAGTCACTCTCGAAGAAGAAGGAAGAAGGGAAGATAGGACCTCAGTCACGTTTGGCGACGTTACGTTGACTGACCCGAAGAGGTGCGCAAGTAATTTCAATCGACAGTTTGTCGAGCATCCCGAGAGTGACAGGGCGAAGAGAAGAGTATTACGTAGCATCAGACCACCACAATTTACAATGGATGATGTTGCCAATGCCATCAGGAACGCTAAATCATCCAAATCGTTGGGCCCTGATGGAATCTCCATGGTAATGTTGAAGCAGCTGGATGAGCCGGGAGTCGAGTATCTCACCAAAGTCTTCAACTTGTCGCTAGCCACCCCCGTTGTTCCCGAAGTCTGGAAAATGGGCAGGGTGGTCCCACTACGGAAGCCAGGCAAGGATGCCAGCAAAAGTGAATCGTACAGACCGATTTCGCTTTTGTCGCCCGTAGCAAAGACACTTGTGGCCTTGCTCCTCCCCAGTATCAGAAATAGCTGTCAAGTTGCCGATCATCAACATGGATTCCGTAAGCAGCACAGCACGACAACAGCGCTGCACGCCATTACCACATCTGTAAAGGACTCAACCAGAGACGGCCCTGCGATAGAACAGTGATGGTGGCGCTTTACTTATCAAAAGCCTTTGATACAGTCAGGCACTCCACGCTGTTTGAGGACATTGAGCAGACAACCCTCCGGCCAATCTTGAAACGTTGGATAGTCAAATATATGTGTGGACGTCAGTCGTACGTGGAATTTAGGAATAAGAAGTCCAAACCCCGTAGAGTGAAACAGGGAGTTCCCCAAGGTGGGGTGATATCTCCGGAACTGTTTAACCTCTCCTGTATTCCACCCCCTCCAGACGGCATTGAGATCGTGACATATGCGGATGATTGCACGATTCTGGCGTCTGGTACCTATCCTGATGACATCTGTGAGAGACTGAACAAATCTACAGCCACTCTGTTCACCCCATGGACAGCGCAGTTTGGACGTGAGTTGAATGTCGTGGTCGACGGTAGCAGAAGTCCGACCACAAACTTTCCTAAAATTTTAGGGGTCACATTCGACACTACATTCACTTCGTGCGCACACGCCACAGCTATCTGCGAGAAGTTGAAAAGTAGGAACAAGGTCCTCAAGTCCCTGGCCGGCAGCACTTGGGGTGCAGATAAAGAAACCTCGTTGGCCACGTATAACGCGATAGGTCGGTCTGTGGTAAGCTATGCGGCTCCAGTCTGGTCCCCGAGATTGTGTGATTCGAACTGGAAAAAGATTCAAACTTGCCAGAATGCCGCCCAGAGAACAGCGACAGGGTGCCTCCTCAAATCTTCAGTGGACCATCTACATGAGGAGGTAAAAATTCTTCCTGTAAAGCAACACAATGAGATGCTTTCGTTGCAGTACCTGCTTGGATGTTATCGAGTAAGCCATCCCAATCATCATCTTGTGGGTAGGCTCGGCCCATTCAGAGAGATCAGAAGGGATATCCATGCTCTAGAGGGAGAGGTCCAACGATACAGGAGAGAACCCCTAGATCAACAAGCATATCAAGCAGGATTGAATAGCATTCACACGGACGCAGTTGCCAAGGCCTTAAGCAATTATAGTGTGAATAAAGTACTCGGAGTACATCCTCCATCTATCGCAGCTGAGGAGCGTCAGCTGCAACGACAAACCAGAGTAGTTTTGGCTCAACTACGCTCGGGATATTGCAGTCGCCTAAATTCGTATTGGGCGGAAATCGATCGCGCCGTGCAAGACATATACCCAGTATGCGGCATGGGCCCGCACGATACACAACACCTTTTTAACTGCCCCGCCAAACCTACCCATCTAACTCCAGTGGATCTGTGGCTACATCCCATCGAAGCAGCCACTTTTCTGGAACTGGAGATAGACCCAGAGCCAGATTGAACAGAGGAACGAACAAATAAACATAACAAAAACACTGTTACAACAACAACAACCAGAATTAGAGGAGAGTGTCACAGTTCGTCAGACATAACCATCGTGTCACCTGGTCTTACAAAATAACGTTACCTGGCAACCCGACATTTCCCTTGGATCAGACCATCTCTCCACAATTGTCCCCATTAGCAGACCACCCGATTTCATCACCTCTGAACGCCGCACATTCGTAAATCTTAGGAAAACTCATTGGCCGAGTTTCAGAAAGATCACCAATCATCGCTTCAGAGAACTGCCCAAAACTTCTGATGTTCGTGTAGCGGAAAGGACGTTCCAAGACATCATCACTGCAGCCATATCCCTGCTGGTCGAATACCCGAAGTGAAACCAAACTTCCCAGCAGAGGCGACGGGATTAGCAAATGAGCGTGATAAGCTTCGCCGAGCCGACCCCTGAGTCAGGGAGCTGACCCTGAAAGTTAACAGGCTGATCGGCGAGCATAAGCGGAACAAGTGGTTAAATCATCTGAAGAGTTGCAACATTGGAGCCGGTATAGGAGAATTGTGGGCAACAGTTAAGTCATTCTCGAACCCTGGAAGAAGGGAAGATAGGACCTCAGTCACGTTTGGCGACGTTACGTTGACTGACCCGAAGAGGTGCTCAAGTTATTTCAATCGACAGTTTGTCGAACAGGGCGAAGTCGCATCAGATATCTTCCTGACGAGGATGAACCACCACAGTTTACAGTGATTGATGTTGCGAACACCATCAGGAACGCTAAATCATCCAAAGCTTTGTGCCCTGATGGAATCTCCATGGAAATGCTGAAGCTGCTGGATGAGCCGGGAGTGGAGTATCCCACTAAAGTTCTCAACTTGTCGCTAGCCACCCTCATTGTTCCCGAAGCTCGACAACAGCGCTGCACGCCATCTCCACATATATTTTTCAAGGACTCAACCAGAGACCGCCGTGTGATAGAATTCAGTGGAATTCAGCAACAAGAAGTCCAAACCCCGTAGAGTGAAATAGGAAGTTCGCCAATGTGGGGTTATATCTCCGGAACTGTTTAACCTCTATCTCTCCTGTATTCCGCCCCCTCCAGACGGCTTCGAGATCGTAACGTATGTGGATGATCCTGGCGTCAGGTACCTTCCCTGATGACATCTGTGAGAGACTGAACTCCTATTTAACCGATCTTACCACATTTTTCCACTCGAGGGATATGCAGATTTCCGCCACAAAATCTACAGCCACTCTGTTCACCACAGAATTGCGGCCACAAACTGCACCAAATGTTTAGGGGTCACATTCGACACTACGCACGCCACAGCTATCTGCGACAAACTGAAAAGTAGGAACAAGGTCATTAAGTCCCTAGCAGGCAGCACTAGGCGATAGGCAGGTCTGTGGCAAGCTATGCGGCTCCAGTTTGGTCCCCGAGATTATGTGATACGAATTGGAAAAAGATTCAAACCTATCAGAATGGCGCCCTGAGAACAGCAACAGGGTGCCTCCTCAAGTCTTCAGTGGACCATCTACATGAGGAGGCAACGATTCTACCAGTACAGCAACACAATGAGATGCTTTCGTTGCAGTACTTGCTTGGGTGTTACCATGAGAGCCATTCCAATTACCATCTGGTGGGTAGGCCCGACACATTCAGGCACGTCAGGAAGGATATCCACGGAGAGGTCCAAAGATACAGGAGAGAACCCCTAGATCAACAAGCATATCAAACAGGTTTAAATAGCATTCGCACGGATGCAGTTGCTTAGGCCCTAGGCAAATATAGTGTGAATAAAGTCCTTGGTGTTAATAAAGTCGCCTAAATTCTTATTGGTCGGAAATCGATCGCGCCGTGCAAGACATCAGCCCAGTATGCGGCATGGGCCCGCACGACACGAAGCACCTTTTCAACTGTCCCGCCAAACATACTCATCTAACTCCAGTGGATCTGTGGCTACATCCCATCGAAGCGGCCATTTTCCTGGAACTGGAGATAGACCCAGAGCTAGATTGAACAGAAGAACGAACCTACAAACATAATAATGAACACTGTTATAATAACAACATTAATAGATGTACTCTATATTATAAGTCCAACATTAGCCAGCTATTGGAACGTAATAACAGCATGGACTATGGGATTTCAATACACGTCATGCGTCATGGCACTCCGTCCTAGGTAAAGGCCAAACGATCTTAATTGTTCCAGGGATGTTTGGGTGCACTTAGGTTGGTATTTCTCTGATTTTGCAACCATTCTACGGCTTGCTGGAGTGAGAGGGTATGAGTGGCCGTCAGCGATAGAGACATTGTAGGTGCTGTATCGTAGGATGTATCTAGGAGGAGAATCTTTGTTGTTGTAACAGTAAATGATATGTTTGTAATTGCGTTTTTCTGCTTCGGCTTCGGGCCTATCTCCAGTTCTAGGAATGTGACTGTTTCGATGTGTTGTAACCACACAGCTACTGGATCTAGTTGAGTTAGTTTAACAGGGCAATGTGTCATTCGGGCCTGTGCCCCATGCTGGGCAGATTTTTGCACGGTGTCATCAAGACTTGCTCTATAGGAATTTAGACGTCTGCATCATCCCAAGCGTAGTTGAACCAAACTACTCAAATTTGTTTGTGACTGCTATTCAAACTTGTTGTTTATCTAGGTGTTCTCTTTTGTAACGTTGGACCTCCCTTTCTAGACATACCTGGGCGGGGGGTCCATATGTACTGCAACGAGAGATTTTCATTGTGTTTCAGTACTAGAAGAATCTTTGTCTCCTCAGATGGTCCACTGAAGGCATGAGGAGGCATCCTGTTGCAGTTCTCAGGGCGGCATTCTGACAGGTTTGAACATCTTTCCATCGCATTGCACATATATTCGACGACCACACTGGCGCCACATAGCTTACCACTGACCGAGCTATGGGATTATATACGGTCAACAAGGTGACGGACCAAGTTCTGTTTGTTAGGGACTTGAGGACCTTGTTCCTACATCTCAGCAAGTGGTAGATAGATGTGGCATGCCCGTACGAAATGAATATATTGGACCTACAAATTTGATGTTGTTAGTGGTCGGAATTCTGCTAACATCCATCGACCATGACATTCAACTCCATGCTCACCTCTGCAGTCCATGTGGCGAACAGAGTGGCCGTAGATTTAGTGGCAGATTTTTGCATGTTCCTCGCGTGAGAAAATGTGGTAAGATCAGTCAAATAGGAGTCCAGCCTTTCACAAATGACATCAGTGAAAGTAACTGACCTCACTGCCGCCAGGTGGGTGGAATTCAGGAGATCTAAAGGTTAAACAGTTCCGGAGATATCGCCACACCTTGGGGAAGTCCCCGTTTCAGTCTACGGTAATTGGATTTCTTGTGCTTGAATTCTGGCGCCCGCACATATAATTGATTATCCAACATTTCAAGCTTAGCCGGAGGTTTATCGGCTCAATGTCCTCAAACAGCGTGGAGTGCTTGACAGTATCAAAGGCTTTTGACAAGTCAAGCGCCACTGTCATTGTTCTATAACACGGCTTACTTACTCGAATTCAATATGTGTGGATATGGCGAGCAGCGTCGTTGTCGTGCCGTGTTCCTTACGGAACCCATGCTGATGATCGGCAGCTGCATACTGCATAGATATTTCTAACGCTGAAGAGGATTAAAGACTCAAGGGTCTTTGCTACGGCGACAGAAGCTGAATCGGTTTGTATGGTCCCTAAGCAGGTGTCCTTGCCTGGCTTCAGTAGTCTGCTAACTTTCCAGACATCGGGCACGATGTTGGCATTCTCAGGATCATCCATTGTAAATTATGGTGGTACATCTAATTCGATGTAGTACTCTTCTCTTCGCCTTGTCACTGACGATTAAAACAACTTGCGCGCCTCTTCGGATTAACCAGCGTAACGTTGCCACATGTGACTGAGGTCCTACCTTCCTTCTTTCCAAAATTCGTGAGCGACTCATCCGTTGCCCACATGTTCCGCTTCTGCTCAGCGACCAACCTGTAAACTTCCAATGTTAGCTTCCTGACAATGGGATTGGCACTGTTACTGGGATTGACATTACGCTCGTTTGTTAATCCCGTTTGTTAATCCCTCTTCTGGGAAATTTGGTTTCACTTCGGGTATTCGACCAGCAACTATACGGCAAGCAGGTGTGATGATGCCTCGGTATGTAATTTCGCCTATCCGAACATGAGAAGATTTGGGCAGATCTCTGAAGCGGTGATTAGTCAACTCTTTGAAAGTAGGCTAATTAGCTTTCATCGGGCGGTTTACTGATGAAGATAATTATGGGGAGATGGTCTGACCCAAGAGAAACTACAGGTTGCCAGGTGACGTAATTTGTCAAACCAGGTGACACGATGGTTATGTCTGGCGAACTGTGACACTCTCCGCTAATTCTGATAGGGGCGTCTTAATTGACCGTTCAAATTGTAGAGCTATCTATCTGCTCAGCCAGCGCTATAGCCCTCTGGTCGTCTCCGAGGACCGAATGCCAGAACTAATGATGAGCATTAAATTTCACCAAGACCAAACAGGCCAATAACCTGGAGTACAGTTTTTTATAGGCGGGTTGTATACGTTCAGCAAACCTATCTCGACAGTTCCACACCTGACTGCTACCCCACATACATTCCATGTACGAGTCATTCGAACCAGATCAGAGATAGTTTTAGAACTTAGCT
Source organism: Musca autumnalis (assembly GCF_047663935.1). NCBI lineage: Eukaryota > Metazoa > Arthropoda > Insecta > Diptera > Muscidae > Musca > Musca autumnalis. The sequence continues at coordinate 137,729,012 of NW_027411755.1, read as the reverse complement.
TCTTTCTTGAACTTTTTTTTTTTTGATGGCGGCTGCATGTTTTGAGAAAGCTATGATGTAGTCGAAGATGACTCCAAGGATTCTTGGAATGTGCAGATCTCCGATTATGATGTTCAATATTCTCCTAACATAATTGATCTACGATGTGAAGTGAGTTGCAGTTGATTTGTCCATTTCGATCCTGCACAGGCATTTAATGCTTAAGACCTCAGCAAATATTGTCGCAAGTTCAGATGAGGATCAAAAAGATGTTCAAGGTATATAGACACAGAATGGTAATCACTGTGTCTTCACATTCAACGCCTGGGACGTGACAGGCCAAAGTTTGACAAGTGGACTGGCATCCCGTTATTTATAGCACTGAATTTACTTTTGAAAATTATACTTAAAAATGCAACGGTTTCGATTTTTTTCTTTTTATTTCATTCTATTTTGCAGGGTGGTATTTACTTCTTCCAACTGATGGATCATTATGCTGCCTCCGTTACGATCATGTTCTTGGCTTTTTGTCAAATGATTGCCATAGCCTGGTTTTATGGTACCGGACGTTTATCGAAAAATATTAAACAAATGACTGGAAAAGCACCTTCACTATACCTGAAATCATGCTGGATAGTGTGTGGACCCTGCCTGTTGTTTGTAAGTATAACTTCATAAGACAAAACCCCATATATCGAACCTTCCAACACCATTTCAACTTCATTTTTACAGGCAATTTGGATTTTAAGTTTAATCAATTACAAAGAGCCCAGCTATCACAATGGCCGTTACACTTATCCCGATTGGGCATATGGTATTGGCTGGATGTTTGCTTCGTTTTCATTGGTCTGTATACCGGGTTATGCCATTCTAAATTTGTGGCGAGCTCAAGGTCGTGATTTGCAGGAGGTAATAACTTAAAAAAGTCTAATAACATAACGAAAATGATAATTATGATTTATTTAGCGTTTCCAAACTACTTTGCGTCCCAACATTTATGAATGCCGAATTTGTGGAGAACACCATTGTGAACATGACTATCCAGAGCAAGAGCAATATATGTTGGCCCAAGAATTGGCGGGTGTTTATAAACCAACTATTGTTGGATCGAATGTACAAAAATCCGGCTATAATCCAATGCATTTGCAGATGCAAGTGGAGAAGCCACCAAGAGAAACTGCTGCACCGCCCTCATCAAGAGATGATGCTCATGAAATGCCAACAACTTCATCACCGCATAAAACAGGTCCCACAGATGGCCAATCAAGATGATTCTGAACAAAAAAAACAAAGGACAATTGAAATTTTAGGCTCTTATTTAAAATTCATATTATTGTAGTTTACTTTTAGGCGTTTTTTGAAAGTTATTCATTCCAAGAAGTAAAAATATTGCTCTGTTCCAGAACCTGCTATAAGCTACTATTTTTTACTACGATAACAATTTTTCCTTTATGTTATCGAAGAAAATAGTTAAAAATATTAGATTCTTGCAGTTCTGGAACAAACCAATATGTACTATGTAGAACTTAATCTGTGTTTATTTTGTTTTGTTAAATGTTATATCCGCTAGAACAAATTGAATGTTTCTTAGACAATAATAATAGTAACATATCAAAGTGTATTTGTTGTTGATAGAATTTTACAAAAACAATAAACGAAATTAAAAATATAAAACAAACTCACTTGTTTATTTATTACACTGTGCAACAAAATTCAATTTTTTTTAAATGATGGGAAAACCTGAGTAGATTATGAAAGTAGAGCTAAAAATATGAGACACGTGTATCGGCGTTTTTAAAATTTACATTGGAAAGTAGCCAAAGTAGACGGGTCAAGTTCCCATTTCTAGTTTTTTTCGAAATATTTGAGTTAAGATATCTTGGAATCCTTGCATTTTAGGTATATAGTGTCTTTGGCAACTTTACAGAGTAGGATGTGGGAAAAATTTTTGTAAAAATTTTAACCCTAATGCGATTCAACAAAGGGGTCTTTTTGGTCCTTTTTTGAAAATCTTTCAAAAGTGATCATATCAAATCCAAATTTTTTACAAAATTGTTCGCCATAAAATTTTACTGTAGATCTCAGAATACACCAAATCTGTAAATCTTTTTTTAGGGTTAAAGTCGGACTTTGTTATGTTATAACGATAACTCTTTTGGTTTGTTCCTTTACTTTTGAAAATGGTAAAACCGGCAAAAATAGCAAAAGTTGTAAAATGCTCCAATATGAAGTGTATTGTGTCTGAAGTAAAGGGACGCTTTTCGAGTAAAAAGTGGTAAAACTTGAAGATTCTTGAACGTAAAGGAACAGAGCTTTTATTGAATTCTTAAAGTGAACTAGTCCCAATTTACATTAGGCGAGTTTACTTGCGGCAATTGTCAGTTTGTAGGTGAGAGAGGGGGCTGAGAGGCAAAGGGTTACCATATGCCTCACCTCTCTCTCCATCAAACTGACAATTGCCGCAAGTAAACTCGCCTAATGTAAATTGGGACCTACATACGTACAAAAGTGATGAATATGGAAAAGCAATAATGGATAATGATGGATAAACAATAGACAATGTTGCCATATTTGAATTTATTAATAGTGATGACAATAAAGAACTGTGACGACACTACAGACTTCATCTGAGTTTATTCAAAATTGTATCACAAAACATAATTTTAGAGAGATGACGTCAAAGACAAAAAAATCTTCGTCAAATTTCACTATGGGCCACGAAAGAAATGAAATGTCTATTTTCATTATATATCATGAAAATATTAGTATCAATTTTGCTGAAAAAACATGAAAATATTTCCCAATTTTTTGATGAAATTTTTTTCCTTCTTCTTTCGACTTAATACATGAAAGTACATGTGAAAAGTGTAAAAAGAAGAAAAATTCTACACAAAATTTCACTATGAGCTTCAGAATAAACCATATATCCAGGTATACTATTTTCTTAAAAAAATTAGATTAAAAATTTTTTACTGGATCAAAATCTAACAAAATCCTTCAATTTTTGGAGATATGGTAAAAAGGAGAAGTGTTCCAAATCAAATTGCCATCTTTGATCTTCCTCCAGAGCAAAATGTTTTAATTGTAACAGTCGTATCTATGTCCAGGTCTAGGAATGTGGATGCTTCGATTGGTTGGAACCACAAAGCTACTGGAGTTAGTTAAGTAGGTTTGGCAGGACATTTGAAAAGGTTGTGCGGGTCTGAGCCGCATTCTGGCATATGTTTTGCACGGCATCCTGTTGCAGTTCTCAGGACGGCGTTCAGACAGGTTTAAATACTAATCCTACGCGTTGCACTTATGTTCCCGGGTCAAACTGGCGACGCACAGCTTACCAAAGACCGACCTATCAACAAGTTTTCGTTGTCTTCACCCCAAGTACTACCGGCTAGAGACTTGAGGGCTTTGTTCCTATATCTCAGCTTTTCGCAGATAGATGAGACATGCACAGACAAGGGGAACATGCTGTCGAATGTTACCCCTAGGTTTGGTTTGGGGATGTCACTCGGTGACCTTTAGGCCCATTATGATCTTCCAAATAGTATAGGAAAGGTAGAGTTGGGGTGGAAGAAATCTGAAGGATAGAAACGTAAAAGGAAAAAACAAAGTGCAAAAAAGAAATAGTGTAAAAGTAAACAATTTTCATAAATATGTAGAGAGTTATGAGGTCACGAGGCGTTTAAAGTAGTGATTTCAGCTCAGATTTAATAGTGAATTTGTTCTGTTGGTTAATAGATTCGGCCAAATGAATCTTTACACGTGGTTCATTATGCCACATTTATCTGACTCTTTAATCAAAAAAACGTTCCAATTTTCCGGAAAAGGTGACATATGGGTGGTTTGATAGAGTCAGCGGTTGCTAGACCAGGTACCCAACATAGTCGGAAATTGTTGGTTAGTTTTTCCAATACTCGATGTTTCCTCAAACTCGATGTTAAAGGATTTGATGGCTTTAAGGGCCACTGGACTATCCACAAAGATAGTCACCGGTTCAAAGATCTCAGCATCCAAACTTATTATCATCTTATCTTATCTTGGAACCTTAAGTATCATGGAACGATAGGATCGGAATCGTTGAGTAATTTGTGGGAACGTCTTCATTCACCGTGCTATTTGCTCTGACAAAGCCTACACCTCTAGTAATTACATAGGACGAAATGCCACAACACTCACGACGTCCTTTGATATCCCCTACTTATGGTTTTTATAGCCTTTCGATAGCGGGTTAATGGTAGTACAACCTGGAGGGAAATATTAAACGGCAGGTTCCACACTTGACTGATACACACAATGAATTGGTACTAGGATCTACCTCAAACTTTTGGTTCAACATGTTAAAACCAACCAGAACTTTTCTTTGTATAAACAATGCCTCACAGAACCCAAGTTGTCGTTGTTTGTTATAAAAGTATACGGGCATACATAGATTCCCAGCAAAATAAATTGGAAGTAGTGCAATGTAGACTAGTTCTTTCACGGCATGTTTTTATGCAGTTCAAACGGAGTCGTGAAAAAGGCACTCCATTCCTCACATTTTAACCGCATTTGGATGCAATCCAAAGAATCACATCCATTTGTCACATTTTAACAACATCCGGAGGCAGTTCAACGGAGTCGTGAAAAAGGCACTCCAATTCCTCACAATTTAACAGCATCCGGATGCAGTGCAAACGGAGTCGTGAAAAAGGCACTCCGATCACTACATTTTATTAGCAGTTGCTAGAGATCCCTACATGTACATAAATCAGTTTGTACATCTCTACAGGAAGCGGAATACATTTGCAAAAAGAGATAATCGTGTTAACATTTCCAAACATTTGGTAATACAAACTAAATAATATTTAATTTGTGAACATTTTTCCGGTAACTCACGAGAAGAAAATTTCCCAATGGAGTGCTGTTGGAGCACATGTCGAAATCTTAACTTGTGATGGGAAGACAATATCAAACCCATTTAGCAGATGAAGCAAAAGCATTTAAGCTTGGATTAAATGAAGACTGGAGGAAACACACATTTTTGCGATTGAATTCAATAGAGAATTTTCATAATTTGTGTTAATTTAATAAAGTTATTAGTATTTTTGTTTTACACAAATAATAAATGCATTTTATTTTGTTATTCAAAACACGTGCTCTGGACTGCCTCCTATTCTACCCCAAAGGGTCAGTTAAAATGCAATGCCAAAGGGTCAGTTAAAATGCAGTGCCAAAGGTTCAGTTAAAATGCAATGCCAAAGGGTCAGTTAAAATGCGGTGCAATGGAGTGCCTCTTTCCGGGGTCACTCCCTTGTAAAAATCATGAGTGAAAATGCATAATTTGATGCACTTCCAAATCACTTGTACATATCATTTAACTGCCTCTTTGGAGGCAAACTTTTCGCTGGGTTTAGTAAAGTTATAAAATAACTCGGCATTAATTTCACTTTCATTTTTATTCATTTCAAGATGGCCACGTATAGTTAGTATACAGAAAAAAACACTGCATTCTTAGATTATAAATATGTTGGATATATTTTTGTATTTTTAAATAGAATATGAAAATAAATAACAAAACACAAATTTAAAGCATTAAAACATAACGATAAAGTTGATCGAATTCATCCACTTTGGGGACAGCATTAAAATTCCTTGGAATCTTACAATATTCCTCGTAAATGCGCAGACTCTCCTCACTTACAGTTGGTGGTTTAACTGACAGATATGAATCGGTGCCATAATCACTTAAAGGTTTCAAAGTGATTCCAGCCAAATTACGTAATTGAATGCCACTGGCATTTGATTGTGTAGTAGTCGAGGATAACTGATTTGTAGTTAATTTGGAAACTTGTACATAACGTTTATAAATATCCATACTCTCTTTCGAAGGATTGCTAACTTTACAACCGTATACCTCTTCCATTGGTGGCAGAAGGGACTCAAGTGTTATTGATGGTTCAATTTCCTTGGATTGTTTTTGATTTTGTTCCTTTAACGAAAGGCTGGCGCTAAACTCTTCATCTGTCGAGGTATCATCAGCTTCGGATGAGGAGCTGGAATCATTGCTAGCAGTGGAACTGGTTGAACTTTGTCCCGTAAGTGAAGGATTTTTGGGTTTTTTACGTTCTTGTATTTGCTTTTGGAATGGTGAATAGTTGGTACGGAATGTAGGTAAATGTCTCATAGCGACCTGGCTGATTTCAAAAGAGATGTGTTCATTCAATTCGGTCCACTTGAAGGATTGATAAAAATTCGCATATCCATCTATCATCTCCAAATCTCTGGTATGAACACGAAATAGTTCCTTAACAATACGATTCGAGTCCGAGCATGAATACGGCAAACATTTGCGTATTTTCAATCGCACCCAATCGGTAATCAAGCGAGTTTCATTTCTGGGCGATAAAGGCCTATAGGCATTGTGCATATAATAATCACTTTGTAGTTCCCAGATGGGTTGGTTTTCTGTAACAAAAGAAACAGTTATTGAATTTCCTCCATAAGCATCACACGCTCATCTTTTACTACTTACGTTTCGAATGACTTTTTCCTGGTATATAATAACCCAAGAACAAATTAATACTGTGCTGCTTCTCGGTGTCATTGAAAGTGTTACTGTAGTAACGACTCAAGGTTTGCATAATATCATTGCCCTGCGAGGCCCAGGCTGCAGTTTTGCGATATGTCTTAATGCGATGTACCAACTGTGATCCTCCGTATTGTAAAGCCAACGTGTCGCCATGTTCTTCATACAAGTTCTCCAACATTGTTACACAAACAGAATCAAACTCTAAGTTGGGCGACTTAATAAAACCCAAACGTTCTAACTGATGTCCCAATGCACATTTACCAATTGCAAATTGTGCTGTATTTGTACGATCCAAACAGTCAACACAATTTGTACGCACAATCCCCGTTTGAAAAGTCAACGGCTGCCCCCTGGCCTTGAAAAACATACCATTCTGTTGGACAACAAACTCTGCAATATCAGCCAACATTTCCATTACATTACCACCGCCGCGACTTTTTCTAGCCATATCGAAGGGTATATACTTCATGCGATGCTGTGGTGGCAAGAATTGATTGAGATAACGTATGGAATTTACCAACTCCTTGGCAATTATGTTTTCATGTTGGCGTTTTTCACGTTTCTTGACCAAGTTAAGCATAATCAAAGGTGATCCATAGTGAAATAGTAAGCGTTCAAAATGCCTTGCCGGGGTTTGGGCATAAGGATCTGAAATATCCAGCTGTATGGGTGGTTTTGGTACCATTTTACTAATATCCTGGGACCAATGAGACGGTACTGAACCTCTCATTTGTGTAAACGAACACATATTATGGCCATCACTAACAATCTGTTCCGTTTCCACTTCATTTGCCACATCTCCACGGAAGTTGGCACCACGTTTCAAGAACCGGGTACCAGCATATCTAGTACTTCTCCGAGCAATCAAACACACATATACTCTTCTACCGTAAATACTTATACACGATTGACTTATATAGCCATGGGTAACTTCCAACAACCAATCTCTCAACATTATCCCCTTCATGGGTTCCAACAAGAAAGCATTCCACACAAAACGTTTACGTGAACAACTACGATAGGCATAATCCACACGTTCATTTGCCTTTTCCACGTTATTTGTCAAAGAATCCCACTCTGGCAACGGCTCATCCACTTCAATATCCACATTCGGACCAACATAACGTGGTGCCGATAAATTATATTGCAATGTCCTCGTCAAATCATATGAATAAGAAAAATAGAAATTACTACGCAAATCAATATTCTGAAACATTTTCTTATAACGTTCCTCGTAGGGGTGTGGTGTCTTCAAGGTGTTCGATGGTTCATTCACCTTTACCATTACCGTATCCTTAATGGTGTATATTAAATGCATACCCAAGTGAGCACATGATTTTCGTTTTGTCACCAAAATCAAATAGTATCCTTCTAGAAAGCGCACAAACCCCAATACTCCATATGCCGAAGTGACCCTGGGTTGTCCCCCCAATGACCCCACAAAACGACGTATTTCCAAAGCATTATATTCATTGGGATTTTCATCGATGGCCAAACGGTCATGTTGTGTCCTATCGATGGTCAATAAACGAAAACGGGTCTCTCTATTGTTACTGCCCACCAAATATAAACGCTAGAAAAGGTGGAGAAAAAATGCTAACCAAATTATAGATAAAACCAACAACAGTAGTTTTTTATCATACCGTTCGAGTTTCATACAGCACCACTTTTTGTATAGCACTTATCAAGGGATTAAAAATTACGTTTGGATTGTTATTATTCATCGCTGGACTGACTGGCAGCTAGAAAAGTTTCTTTTGTTCAAATGTTTTTGTTTCTCTTCCAGACCAAACAAATGAATGAGAGCAAAATTAAATGTCATTAACAGCTGATTTTTATTTGTTTAGAAGGAGGAAGAAGAGAAACAAACAAAAACAATATGATAAGAAACACGAAAGAATGCCGGAATATTGATAAGTACGCAGATGGATCTATAGATCAAAAACGACGCACAGTGGTGCCGCTTCCTTGTAAACGTGGACAAAAATAGAAGGAGTTGATATAGGACATGGCCCAATTATAAAGGTCCTCTCATGGTATAAGTAAAGAGGTAGATTTAAATGAAAAAAATCTATAGAACCCTTGTTTTTCCTGAATTCATAAAACTTCAAAATTAGTAAACAAAAAGGCAACACGTGGGTTTGTTTACAAAATACCAATTTTGAGCATTTTATAAAAAACGCGAAAAATGAATGAAGGGGCAAGGTTTCTCCACATAATCGGGTTGTGGATATGATAAAATGTTTGTTTCAATAATAAGTTGAAGGATTTCTTCCATACAAATGTTCTAAAAACAATTTTGAAAATCATTGAATTCGATTGTTTTTAAAATTTTGTTGGCATATTATTCAAACATCACACACACATACAAACATTGTGTATATTGTTTTGAAGTTTTAGGAACAGTCAATAGAAAAAAATTAAATTGACAGGAAGCTTTAGCTAACCTTTATTATTAAACCATGGGTCCTCTCTCAAAAACAAATGATTTTTGATTTGAGCTGTCAAAATTCATATGTCATTTGAATTCGCTGTGAGGTAGAGAAATGCCAAACTGTAGAGAAGCAGGTAGATGTATGTATGTATATAGAAAAAAAATCAACTTTATGTTGTACACGTAAAATGTCAACATTTGTTGTGTTTTGTATTAGAATTTAGTTTACAATAACTTATTTTGGCAGTTAAACATCGATCAGCTGGTATTTTCTGTTACGCCAAACAAAAATAACTGCGTCAACAACTTTTTCTGGGAAAATTTTATGTATGCATCTACCTTAATTCACAATAAAGAAATTCGCCTCAAACATATTCCGTGTCGGCGAAAACAAATTTTTCGCCTTTGTTTAAGAATTTTGACATTTCAAATCTTTGTTTTTGTTTGAATTCGCTTGAGAGAGGACCTGTATTATTGGGCCATGATCTAGGATGGTGAATTTTTGTACAAATACTTATGAGGACGTAGGATGAAAAATACCAACTTTGGTCAATATCGGTTCAGATTTGGATATAGCCCCCATATATATCTTTCCCCGATATTGCTATTAATCGGTAAATTTTAAGAGAATAGCCTTCAAATTAAATATATATTTTCTTAGGCCCCTAATCAGTTTTACCGATTTTGACAAAAATCGGATCAGATTTGGATACAGCCCCTATATCCTTTAACTGTGGAGGTGGGGGTAAATTTTACCCCTCCGATCATATTTTGTTAATTATACGGCGTTTAGATTATAGTTTTTAGCAGGGTTAACCTTCTTTATGAGGATTTATTTGAAGTATACACAATGGAAATGACATTTGAAACCCAGACCCACTGGGTTAACCCGGTTATATGTAAACGGCATATAACTTTCAAATGATTTGAGCGACCGGTCTAACTTTCTCTGTATCTTCATATTTCCTTAACATAAGTAGGCAGTAATGTTTTGGTTGTCATATGACTATCAAGTGAGGAGATATGGTTACGGTGGTGTAAAAATTACCCCACGCCCAAGTTCTTGTCACTGTGGCACAGAAAATATTTTACCACCAGCTCCAAACTAACGTAAGTATCCTATGTAAAAAAATGACCCCACGTCCAATACGACGTATGAATTTCATGGAAAAGTTTTGACCACACGTCAAACTCGGCATATGAATTATATATTCTGCATTTTCAATTAATCCATTTTCACAGCAAATCAGTGTTCCTATAATAAGGCAATTGCTAGAAGAGGACGATAAGTTCAGCAACGTTGACGGTGATGGTCGATCCCGAATTCAACATAACCAAACGCTACTTACGTTAAATTATTACCAGGATCTTGGGCACGGACTCAATAGCCCCATCCAAAATATATCCCAGAGACTCGAAAATATGTTATATATGCTTAGTAGGTATAACAAAAAAACTACGCATACCTGTTTCCAATCCAATAAAGGAATGTAAATGGATTGCATCATACCCATATGTATGTGTACAGTGTACGATCACTATAAATGACAAATCAACTATTTGGTACCCTGCAGATTTTTAAAAAACGTGTGTTTTTGAATGATCTCTGTATTTTTATTAAATATGTAGGCAAGACTGTCAAAAAATGTAATTTCACGTTTTTAAGTATTGTTAAATTATTTATTTCTTCTAAAAATAAAATATGTCTTTTTTGTTGGATTAAAAAAAGGTCTGTGAAATGTAGAGCCTAATTTTCTATATAAACAAAGAGTGTGGTTTGATTTGATATTATTTTATTATTTGCTGACACAATATCATGCAAAAAATGCAAAATATTATAAAAAATAGAAAATATATAAAGAAATATTTAAGAATATGTATAGGGGTAAAATTTACCACCACGTCAAAAAGTACGTCCTACATTTTCTTCTCCAAAGTTAAAGGATATAAATCTTTCCCCGATATTGCTATTACTCGGTCAATTTTAGGAGAATAGCCCCCAAATTAAATTCTTAGGCCCCTAATCAGTTTTACCGATTTTGTCAAAAAAAATCGCTTCAGATTTGGATATAACCCCCATATATATCTTTACCGATTTTGCAAAAAATCGGACAATTTTAATTGAATATCCTTCAGATTGAATATGCGATGTTTCCATAGGCCGTTGATCAGTATTATTGATTTTGAAAAAAATCGGTTCAGATTTTGATATAGTCCCTATATATCATTCCCCGATTCTGCTATAACTCAGTCAATTTTAATTTAATAGCCTTCAAATTTAATACGAGATTATTTGCTTCAATTTTACCGATTTAAACAATTTTTTTTTCAGATTTGGATGAAGTCCCTGTATATAATGGTACTTTTGTTTTTAATATTCCCTCTTTAACAACCTCCCTGGATTTGCCACATAGTTGGTTTACATATGAAATAAAATTAATTGAAACTATAGTCATGTTTATACTAACCAAACTTGTATTTTTCGTACACACTGTTTATGAAAATGTGGTTGTGTCTCTAAGAGTCGGATGTAATTTTTGCATAATTTTAATCGAAAGGGATGTACACATAGCCCAGAAAGTCTGCGTTCACCGTACTACTTTTCAAAAATGATGCTAAAACTTTAATAAATAGGTAAATGAGATCAGTTTTTCTTTCCTAAATATGTTATTGGCACTCTTTACTACCAGAATAAAAAGAAAAATTCTTGAAAATATATTATTATTACGAAGATAACGGTAAAAAAGTGTTACAACTGCTAAATTAGAGCCCCAAAAAGTCTGCGTTCACTTTGTATGTTGCAATAATACCGTTAGTTTTTTTGAATTTTTGTGCAGTTTTCTCCCATTTTTAATCAATATTGTCACAACTGGTCATTCTGTGAGGTCCTTGGCACATTTAACTTAAAAAAGTAAAATATTTCAAGAATGGAAAACAAGGACAAAGAAATTGGCATCGATAAAAGAAAAATTCTAGGTAAATTATGGAAAAAGCTATCGAAATATTGGCGAAACTGTAGGTAGAACATATTAGTCCATACATAGAGTGATAATTAACTATAAACAAACCAGAATTTTTACGTCAAAACCCAGATCTGGGCATTATATAGGAGCCAAAACCTTACAATCTCAGCAATATGCTTTGAAACGTTATGTTGTTGCAACCAAAATTTCGTAGTTCTTCTGCATTTTGGTTCAAATTGCGCTTCATGATGTTTAGGTAACCATTCTTGTCCATTGTCGATTCAATAAATACAAGTTGGCCCACTCCAGAAGCTGCTACACACCCCAAACCAAAACAGCACCCTCACCATTTTTTACAGTGTAAAACAAGATTTTGTTTTTCAAGCGCTGTTCGAGCTTTCTCTAAACAGTTTGAAGTCCTTTCATTGCAAACATATAGAACATACTTTCGGCCGAAAATATGACTTGATTCCGGAATACTTGGAGGCTTGTTTTTGTATTCATTAGCAAATTAAATATGCTTCTGCCTGTTCACTAGTGATATGTACGGTTTTCGCCGTGCGACTATACCATGATATCCAGCTTTATGCAGTATTTTTCTGGCGGTTTGTGCACAAATACTTTTTTTGGATGCCATTTTCACATTTTCAACAATTTTTGAAGTAATTATCGGACTGTTTGTTTTAACTATATTAGTTATGTTACGCTTCTCCCGTTCTGATAATATTTTTGACCGTCCAAAACTGAGCTTTGACCGTCCAGATCTGGGCATTGACTTCAAACTTCCGATTTTTTTATAGTTAATTATCACTCTATGTATAGACTAATATGTTCTACCTACAGTTCCGCCAATATTTCGATAGCTTTTTCCATAATTTACCTAGAATTTTCCTTTTATCGATGCCAATTTCTTTGTCCTAGTTTTCCATTTTTGAAATATTTTACTTTTTTAAGTTAAGTGTGCAAACGATCTCACAGAATGACCAGTTGTGACAATATTGATTAAAAATGCGAGAAAACTGCAAAAAAATTCAGAAAAACTAACGGTATTATTGCAACATACAAAGTGAACGCAGACTTTTTGGGGCTCTAATTTAGCAGTTGTAAGACTTTTTTACCGTTATCTTCGTAATAATAATAAATTTTCAGGAATTTTTCTTTTTATACTGGTAGTAAAGAGTGCCAATAACATATTTATGAAAGAAAAACTGAACTCATTCACCTATTAATTAAAGTTTTAGCATCGTTTTTGAAAAGTGGTAAGGTGAACGCAGACTTTCTGGGCTATGTGTATGTTTCATCTACCAAATGCCCGAAGCTGCAATTTTTAAATACACTCCATGAAAGTAGCGAAATTCGTGAGTAATGTATAACATCTTATTGCTTCAATCAACATAACAGTACCCCAGCAAACCAATCGTACCGATATCGTAACGAAATCGGAACAAACTTCGGACGTTATGTCCGATATCTGATCCGAAATCGTAACGATATCTTAACGAAAATTGTATGAAGTGGTTGACATAATTTCGGAACGAAATGTCGGAGCGGAATCGGATCGATTTCGATCAGAATTCACAACGAAATCGGAAGAAAATCCTTGGGAAATTCGGAATTCCAATTTTTTCCTCCGAATTTTCGTACAGATTTCTGAACGATTTCGGAATAATGTCGTATGAAAATCGGAGGTACCTTCCGAACTTTCGTAAAGATTTCTGAACGATTTTGGAATAATTTCGAATGATTATCGAAGGAAAAAATTTTTCTCTAATGCCTCTTTTTTATTGGTAAATTTTTTTGTTATGTTTTTATTGGAAGATTATAATTTCAAAGATATCTAATGATTTTCACTGTTGTTATCATTTTGTAGTTATAGTAGAACAATGCAAACTCTGTGTATGAATATGTTGAGTCTATCAGCACTAGCTTAATTTATTTTATGTTGCATTTATATTTAAAATATTTAAAAAATGTATATGCGAATTTTATAACCAACCATTTTGTTTTTCGACAACAAACTAAAATGTTGTTTGTTAGATATATACAAAAGGTGGTTGTTGTGCGAAGGGAAATTTGTTTCCGACATATCGATCCGAATTCGTAACGAAATCGGAAGAAAAACAATAGCAAATTCGAAGGGAAATTTACTTCCGACATTTTCTCCGAAATCGGAACGAAATCTGAACGAATTCCCCTACGAAAAATCGTATAGAAATCGATACGAAATCTGAACGATTTTGCTTTCGAAATTGTTTCGATATGTCGGACATCCGACATTTGGTTTGCTGGGTACTTTATGTATAAACATTATAGCTTTGTTCCTTTACTTTTTTAATGGTAAGGGTGGTAAAAGAGAAAAAGTGTCAAATTGCTCTCTCATGAAAATTTTTACCAGAAAAGTAAAGGAACGGAAAAATGGTAGATGTGGCAGCAATGTCAAAAAGAAACATAAAAAAATCAATTTTCGTATTTTATTTCACAGTTTTTAATTTAGTTTTGTCAGCGTTCGACTTTTTCTCCTTTTTTCGTCCATTCGAAAAATCAGTTCTGCCATTTTTACCTGCAGAAATTTGGCTGGGTAGCCTGTGGTAGAAGAGAAAGCCATTTTCGCTCTCTCTCCACTCTCACTCTCTTAAAAATTGCTTCCAGTTTTGCCACTATTCGGGGTTAAGGAACGCTTTGCAGGTAAAAAATGGTAACAAATGGTAAAAATGGTAACCTCAGGTAAGTAAAGGAACACAGCTTATATGTAAACTTTTTTGTTCACAAAAAGAAAGGCTATTGACCACTCTTTGATTCCCAATTCAAAAGTTTTAACATTTCTAATAACTTGTTTGAATAAAGTTCCATGAACATGTGGTACTTTTTTGTATAAATTTCAATATAAGCTAAATAGGAAAAATGTTCTATGTTTGAGGAGCTATAACCAAGGTACATTTATACAAGGTAGAAGTGACAATCAGCTGTATTCTTACTTTTTTGTAAATTTAGTTTTCAAAATATAATAGGGTCTACTCATGAAATTTGAAACTTAGAAATTTGCTACCATAAAATATTGTTTTTCTTCCTAAACGTGTAAAAAAATGACCTACGGCAGTTCTGAATGCTTTATATTTACATTGTGATTCAAATTTTTTCTATTTTGGTGGATTTTCGAAATGTATTTATGTTTTTCCTGAGAAAATTTTTGGAACGACCCTATTATTCAATATTTTCTTTGACAATTAATTTTCAATACCAACAATGTTGTTTTTGTAAATTTGTTAGTTGTTGTAATTCATGCACATACCTTCTATAAATTTACCTTGGCTATAACTTTATAGTTACACAATACAGTGAATCACAGTCAAAGTATCCACTTCACTTTCTTTCATTAAAACTGTGATTTCTAAGAGTTAATTAATGATAGCGATTTCATTCTTTTTTATATTGTTACATTAGTGTCTTAACTTAAATATTATAAAATAAAATTAACAAAATTCAGGTAAGTTTAGATAAAAAATAAAAATTGTTAAACAACATCGATTTCTACATCACAGTGAAAAGTATGCACTCTAAAAGTTTCATGAAACAAAAAGGATTTTTCAGTGTTTCACACGGTGTTTTTCAAGAAGGCACGAACACGCACACTCACGCACGAAATTACAAAAGAAAGATATTCATATGGTTGTAGAGCTGGCAAACCATCGATGCAAATATCGATATTATCGATACTTAATTTTTTAAATCATTATCGACGAATAGTTTTTTATATCGATACTATCGGCCATTTTGACATCACTAAAGAAAAGCCATAGAAACAATAGCCAGAATTTTTTTCATTTTCTTGCACCGATCAACGCGGGATCCGACGGGAAAACCCCCATTTTTTGCGCCAAGTGTTCATGCAATATCAAATGTTAGTTGGTAGAATAAATGTCTCCCCTGTCCCGTCTGGGATGTTTGTGGAACAATTATTATTATTATATATATAAAGAAAAGCCATAGAAACAATAGCCAGAATTTTTTCATTTTCTTGCACCGATCAACGCGGGATCCGACGGGAAAACCCCCATTTTTGCGCCAAGTGTTCATGCAATATCATATGTTAGTTCGTAGAATAAATGCCCAAGGATGCCTTTATCTTACGGTACATAACATGGTGATCTTGCACTATCCGTTCACGCACGGCTAAATTTTTTTCTGGCACAACGACCGTTTTTGGACGACCCTCAGGAACTTCGTTTTTTTATTTTTGCGAATGTTGGCCACGATTGAATTCATTAAACCAGTTTAATAGTTCTATAGGATGGTCCTTTATTGACATACAAAGATTTAATTTTATCGATGCACTCTTGCCGCGATTATCCACGTCGAAAGTTGTGAAAAATTATCGGACGAAAATGTTCACAAGTGAATTCCACTTTTTGCAAAGTGATTTTTTCAAGTCAATGTGAACAACACAACACATGTCAAACTGTCCTTAGTACGCTCAGACTAAAAATTGTCACACTTTCTAAAAAATGTCAAATGACGACTGGCGACACTGCGTGTTGCTTAGGCCGCAAACTTTTCTAATTCGCCTCGTATTTCACTGACATGCGAAATGTAAACAAAACATATTTGTCGGCAATTTTGGATTCAAATAAATAGGAGTAGGAAATCTCCGATAGTACCGATTTTATCGATATTTTGAAACGGAAATATCGAAAAAATCGAATGGGACCGATATCGATAGTTTGCCAGCTCTAGCTTGATGCTCAAAGAGAAAGTTAAAGAACACACTTCAGACATTAAGCTTCCTACGTATCATTTTTTCGAATTTTCACTTTAACCGCGTCAAAAGGATGAAGCAAAACAACAGGTGGTTTTGGAATTTTTGCTCTAATCCGGACGCGCGACTAGATTTATGGGGCGTACGTATACTTATGTAAGACTGTGTACTTGGATTTTCATAAAAATGCTTCCTTACCCTTAAAACCCGAGATTTATAGGGTGTATGTAGACTTTTTTGGTTGACTGTATAGTTTTCCTGGAAGGTTACTTTTCAATCTAATGATGTTTTTCTTTATCTTTTTTATTCAAGGCAAACAATTTCACAGGCTAAAAAAGGAAGAAAGCCATTAATGACTCCGACTGACAGCGCGCAGTACAGTCGTCACCATATTGTCTAGAGGAAATCGATGATAAATGAGATATGAGTGTTTTTAGTGCATTTATAAAACTATGATAATATCCAAAATAAACAACCGTTTTACAATTGTTATTGTATTTTTGTTTTATTTAATTAATTAATAGTAATAAAAACAGGATTTAATACGGATTTAGGGAAAAATTCAATATTTTATAAAATACACAAATAAGTATTTATGATATTTAAGTAAATTCACACAATAATTAGTTTTTAGGAGGGAACCGTCCAGTTACTCCGGGCACTCCGGGGTGATTCGGCTTGATCCTCGACAACTCGTTGCGGAGCTGGTGCTGTACTGCTTTCAGTATTGTTCTCTGCAGTATTTTTCTCTGCAGTATTGTTCTCTGCAGAATTGTTTTCCTCTGCAGGTTTCTCTTTTGGTTTCTCCGCAGCATTAGCATTGTGCTCCTCTGCAGCATTGTTTACGTCTGCAGCATCGGTTTCTGCACCATTTTTTCCTCTGCAGCAGAGCGTAATGCATCTTCCGTCGGTGTAACGATGATCATTATCACTACGATGTGATGTACATCGACATCGTAGTGTTGATCATTGTAATAATGATCATCGTAATAATGATCGGCGTAATAAAGATCACGATCACTACGATGTGCATCGTAGTGATAATAATCGTTATTACGTCTTCCATAATAATGATCACTATCACTACGACGTAAGTCGTGATCGTCATCATTATTACGTCTTCTTCCGGCGTAATAATGATAACGATCACTACGATGTGCATCGTAGTGATAATAATCGTTATTACGTCTTCCATATTAATGATCACTATCACTACAACGTACGTCATAGTGATAATGATCATTATTACGTCTTCCATAATAATGATTACGATCATGTTGTTGTTTTTTGGCTTTGTTGTTCTTCCAATTTTTCTTTTTAGGCTGCTGCTTGGTTTGATCAACTTTTGTCGACTCTTGTGCCGTCTGTTGTGCCTGAGCCGCCGTCTGTTGTGCCTGTGCCGCCGGCTGTTGTACCTGTGCTGTCTATTGTACCTGTGCCTGTGCCGGCTGTTGTACCTGTGCCGTCTGTTGTGCCTGTGTCGGCTGCAAAACTTGTATTTGTGATGGTAGTGGTGCCTGGATCAGGATCTGAGGCTGCTGAGGTGGTGCCGGTGGTGGTATCATGATATACTGCGGCTGTTGCTGCAGTTGCTGTTGATATTGCTGAAAAACAAAAGTATTATTTAATAATGGGGGTAAGACTAATAAACGACTATTGACAATTTATGCAGAGAACGAATAATAACATAAGATAATACACAAATGTAAATATGTTACATTTGTATAATATGTAATGGTAATAAGTAAGGTAATAAGAAGCTAGATTCCGAGAAGAATTTAAAAATTTTATAACGATTAAACCTGAAAGAAGCTACTATTGTTCGATAACATTAAGGAAAAATGTTATGGTAGTAAAAAATAGTAGCTTCATTATTATAATATATACTACTTACCAGCAATGTTGCTAGCAATGAAAAATTGCTGGAATAATTCATTTTCCTTGTTAAAATATTATCGTAAGTTTAAATTAATAAGCACGTGTCAGCAGTGTTACGCGTTTGATAAGATTGATTTAGTTTGTAAGTTTGCAAGTTTTTTTTTTTTGTGTGAAAATTAAGAGCTATTACACTCCTTGGCCTACTCTTCACGTATTAACGGAGTTTTAAGCCACAAACGAATTATATATTATATCGATATATTTGTCTTTTAGATTGTTTGAATTTATCGAAACGATTTTTTTTCTCTCTTTTTTTTCTTTTTTAAAAAGCCATAGCTTATTAATTATGGGCACTATTTATTGATTGATTATATTTTAATTGTTTTATTTTATTTATTTTCTTGTTAAATAAATATTTATTTTTTTGTTTTTTTTTCTTTTTTTTATTTTCTTTGACATAAGTTCTGTTCCTGTAAGTTGGATTTTGTTGTGTTATAGAATGTGCGAAAATTCTCTTTGTTCAGTTTTAAAACTGATCTAGTGTTTAATTTCTTTTTTTTTATTTTTACAGCCATAGTTTATTTTTTCAAATAAAGAGTGCTTTTTTTTATCAGTTCATTTTTATGAGTTAATTGTATTGTATGTTTTTGATTTTTTAATAATTTATTTTAGTTGAAACTAATGGTTATCTTGTTTTGATGTTGTAGTGGATGAATTATCACAGTTCAATGTTTGCAGCCTTACAGAAATCCACTAGAACAGTCAGTCCTTCTTAGCCTTTGGATATTACAAAGTCGTCTACTGTAAAGTAGTTGTACAATATTTGAAAAGATCTTCTTACAAAGTCGTACTTTCTACAATGAAAAATTCTGTGAGACGCAGTGTCTTCCAAATCACACTCCTCACACAAATTCGAATCTACCACATTAAATCTAGCAAGCGTGCTATTACAAAAACAGTGTCCACAGAGTACCCTATTCATCATTTTTTGCTCTACTGGGCTAAGCCTAGAATCTTTAAACCAGGGCGTTCTTGAGACAGTTGGCTAAATTTTATAAAAATATGAGTTACCCCTTAGTGCGAGCTCTTCATATTCCTGTTTCCATTCATTCCATAAAGTTTTAGCCATTTCATTAATCGCGTCCTTGATTGTCCAGTCCATATTCAATAGGTCACCACTTCTGTGGGCGTCTTTTGCCGCTGCATCTGCAAGTTCATTGAAACGAATGTTAGAGTGCGCCGGCACATAATGAATCTCCGTAACTATTGTTTTATTATTTACTTTCTTTACAAATTCATCTAAAACATAATTATTATGCTTACTATTATTCACTGCTTGTAATCCACTTAAGCTGTCTGTTAAAATCGCTATCTTAGTTATATTGTTGTTTTCAGCGAAAAGGGCTACCTGACGAAAGGCTAAAATTTCAGCTGACATTGAAGACCATTTTTTTTGTATATAGTATGATTTTGTCGTATCCGAATTTACATGGTAAAAAGCGGCTCCAGTGACACTATCACTTACAGACCCGTCTGTAAAAAAAAGATCAAACCCGTCATTTTTCAATTTTTCTATCTTCTCATTCGCTAATTGAATAATTACCTCGTTACTAGCTTCCTTTTTTGAATTTGCAACGTTTTGGAAAAAGTTGGGAAAGACTTTTATTTTGAGGGGTCTGACCCCAGACATGTTTGTGTTCGCAACATTCATCAAAACGTTTTGGAATTTTGTCCATACCTTAGCGTAGCTTGTGTTAATTGACGAATTCTGTTGCATAAGATCAGCGCCTGGTAATTTAAACGCAACACATTTAACAAGCTCTTTTGCTGTTGCAAGTTGAAAACGGTATGAAGGTGGAAGTTCCCCTGCCAAATTATAAATTACTGGCGTAGGTGTGGATTTTATGAGACCTAGTGCCTTCCTCAGGTTTTTATGTATGCATGTTTTGAGCATGTTTTCTGATTGCTTAGTCAAATTAGACAGCGACGCAGCACCGTATTCCATCTTGGATCTGGCAAAAGATCTATATAAATTTATTGCTCTGGATGGATTTATACCATACCTACAACCACTGAGGATGTTCAAAAAAGCAGTATTTCGAACTACAGCCGCCGTAGATTCCTCTATGTGCACTTTAGCAGAACTGTTCGTAGCAATAATTACTCCCAAATATTTTATTTTATTTTCTTGTATTAATTCTTTTCCATTCATTGATATTTTAAGTTTTTGGGGCTTTCTATTGAAATGTGCAATACTGACTTTATCCATGTTAAATCCTAGTTTTAACTTCTCACATTCTTGTTTTAGTTCCATTATTTTACCTTGCAGTGTTGTCTCAGCCGTTTTAAAATTCCTCTCATAGCATAATAAAAATAGGTCGTCCGCGAATTGAAACAAAGTACAGTTGTGGGAGTTAATTTTATGTAAACAGGCCGTATAAATATTAAATAAAGTGGGACTCAGTCCACTACCTTGAGGTAAGCCATTGTGCACAGTAGCTCTTTTACTACCAAATATAAGTGTTCTATTGGACATACTCTCATGTAACCACTTTATAACGTGTGCGTTAAATCCATTCTTAAACATAATTAAAGACAGCTGTCCCAGATCTGTGTTATCAAATGCTTTTTCAATATCGATGCACGCACCGATAACTGTTTTACCTGCTTTCTTGTGAATTTCAACTGAATTTATTAAATCATTAATACAATTAGATGTCGACTTCCCAGGACAAAACGCATAGGATCTACTTGGGATAAGATTATTTTCATCAATATGACTTTGCAGGAGGTGTTTTATAGCAGCTTCTAAAATTTTTTGTGACGTGCACATTAGGGCTACCGGCCTATAGTTGGTAATTTCAGCTGGATTTTTACCTTTTTTTTGTATTGGAGTTACCCGTATCATTCTCCATTTTTCTGGGAAGTTGCCCTGCATCCAAGTATTACATAAAACATTTAGAAATTTTTTCTTCTCAGTAACCTCCAAAGATGTTATCATCTTGTAATCAATACCGTCCGGTCCCGCAGCCGAGTTAGGGTTTCTGTTTTCTATGAATTTTTCCATGATATCTATTTCCAGATTTGGTCGTTCATCCACAATATTACCAAAACATACTGGGGTTGGTTCTTTTCCTACATTTGACGAGGTGGTTAAGAATTCCAAATATTTCTCTTTCTGATCCTCACTCCAGGTGTTGTTTATTGGTTTGTCCTTTTTATATTTCTTTGTATTTTTTAGCATCTTCCACATTTCTTTAGGATTTTCCGTTTCAGATAAATCAGTTAAAAATCCATTAAAATTTTTTCTTTTTTGTCTTCCAATTAAATTATACAACTTTCTTTCCAGAGCTCCTACTTTTAAAGCATCTTCCCATCTTCTTGATCTGTTGTAAATTCTTCTCACCTCATCTCTTTTGTTGTAAAGCTGCTGGATAGAATCAGTCCACCAACCTTTTTTGGTAAATCTTTTATCAATATCTTCAACGATGATATTATTGTCTATGACTTTTTGGAAGTTGTTTTGGACCTCTTCTATATTATCTCCCACCTTTAGATCGGCGATTTCCTGATATAATTTTTGTTTACAAATTGTTTTGACGTTTTTCCTAGTAGTGTATCTTTCATCAAATTCTATTATGATTGGGTAATGATTACTTTTTGAGATTGCAGTTTTATCGACCCTCCAGTTTATTTTGCAGTTACGACTGTTTATGAATGATAAATCTATTGCAGAGTGTGTAGTGCTATTTAGAACAAAAGTGGGCTCCCCATTATTTAGGCATGTGAATTTGTAATTATTTGCGAATTTGCTAAGTGTATCCCCTTGATAATTACTGAAGCTGTTTCCCCATAAGGTACTTTTAGCATTAAAATCCCCGGTTAACAAAGTTGTGTTTTTAAGTTTTGAAATCATGTTAAATAAATTACTTGTAATTGCTGCATATTCATTTCTTCTGAGATTTGGTGGTATATATACTACAATGATGTTGATGTTTCTTTTCAAATTTAATGTTGATATACCAAGAATTTCACTATTTGTATCAAAATTGATTAAAGAGAATCTAATTTTTCGTTTTATATATATACCTACTCCTCCATATCCATCGTTTCTATTTTTTCCCACATAGTTATAGTTGGTTATATTAGTTTTGGTGGTATCTCGCACCCAAGTTTCAGTTAATGTTACAATGTCTATATTTTCTTTATTGAGATAAAGTTCGAGCATGTCCTTATTATTTTGATTATTTATACTTTGAATGTTGTATTGTAATAGTTTTAAAGTCATTATGTTGAATAAATGGTTTAAAGTTCGTCATCCGAATAATTGTTATATTTTTCACCTGAATAACACGGTGATTAAGTTTTCATTAAATATATGTCTATATCAGCTGCTTCGTTTAAAATTTTATTTTTTATTTTGTTAATTTTTTCTTGTTGTTCACTTCCAATGTTTTGTTTGAGTTCTATTGCTAGATTTTCAACGCTACTTACAATGTCTTCTAGGAATGTTCCCAGTTTTGCTACTTTGTCAATTTCCATTTGATTAACATTTAAATTATCTTGATTAAATTGTTTGAGAGCACAGCCATTTGGAGCCTTGTACACATTATTTTCTTCTAGCGTCTTTTTATACTCTTCCATATTTTTTAAAGCGTTTTGTTGCTCTCGTTTCCTGTTTTGTAAGTTCCTGGTAACTTTTGCAAAAGAATTCGTAGAATGAATGAATTTTGCTGATTCGATAGAATTGTTTGTGATATTATTGGATAAGCTCGAGTTTTTATTTGTCTTATTTTTCATAGGAGGGAATGAGACTTCCAAATCTTCATCCAGAATTTCAAATCTGTTAGCAAATATCGATGAATATTTAACGACGGCTTCTTTACGAGTGATGTTTTCAATGGTTATGATCTTTTTCACCTGAAAAGCTTTTACTCTAGCTGGACATTTTCTATCTAATGGGCTGTGGTCTCCATTGCAGTTTGTGCAAGAAGGTACCGCAGCACACTGCGTATTAGCCTCATGTGCAAAGTAGCACAACTTGCACACCGGAGTTTTTTGATGGCATTGGGCCGAGAAGTGGTTAAATCTCATGCAATTAAAGCATTGACTGAACGGAACATAGTGCTTTACTTCTTTTTTAGCATATTCGAAAAATTTTACTGTCTTTGGAATATCCAGACCTTTGAAAAATAGTTTAACTCGTTGTGTTGCGACACGTTCTGTACCCTCAGTTCTAGTTATTCTAACCGCCTTCAAAATCTGAACATCCGAATCAATGATATCCATTAATCTCTCTTCTTGAATGTCTGTTGGTACCCCGAAAATAATTCCTATTTTAGAAATAAAATGTGGGAAAATTATGGGTTTGTACCCCAGATCAATTAATTCATTATATTTCATAAGTTCATTTGCTGCTTGTCCACTCTTAAGCAAGACTTTGGCACGAGCAAAGCCTATTTTAAAAGTTTCAAGAACGCCCTTAGCATTTATTTCCTTCAAGATTCTTGACAAGTGTATAGTGTTTATCATAGATTTTTCGCCCTTTTCATTTACTTTATCAATATAGACCATATATGGTCCTCTGTGTTCACTGTCATATACACAATCAATTATATTTTCATTAGTTTTGTTTTGATCGACAATGTTTAAGATCTTTTCATTGCTTGTACATACTTGCCTGGCTAGATTTTGGCTAGAATTTACCTCCTGTTTCTCATTGTGGACTGCTGCTGCAATATCACTGTGTTTGTTATGTGTATCCATATTTATTTCATCTCCTTCGTATTTTGACTTTTTTGTAGTGTCTCTTGCTCTACTATTACTTCTACTTCTCACTTTGAATGCACTTTGTCTTATTTTTCCCCTTTCAGAGATAGGGGGAGGGGAGGAGATAGGCTTTTCTCCCCCCTCCATTTTGATAGCTCCCTTTACTTTTTTAAAATGATTCTTGTTATTCTTTCTTCTCTTACACTAATACAATTATAATTGTAGCGTCACTTGGGGATAACGGTACCCAAATTCCACAAAGTACTGTTCTTTTTCTTTCTTTTTATTAAATTAAATGAAACTGAAACTTATTGATCAAATTTTTTTTCAGGTAATTATTTTCTTTAAACACCAAATTAAATCAAAATCCATGTTTTTGTTATGTTAAATTTTTTATTAAAGTATTTTAGGATAAAAAAAACTGTATTGCCGCACAAGGCGGAATACACAAATCTTGTTGAAACACTTTTTGCTCGGGTTATTTGTTTTAAAACGATTTTATTTAATTATCCAATATTACACAGAAGCCATTGGCTTCATGAATAAATTTCAATTCAAATGGGGTTTTATTTAATATTATATTATAATTTTCACACTATGGCACATTAACAATTCACAACAAATTTCACTTGCTATGGCTGATACGTATTTACGCCTCGGCGTTCACAAAGAGAGTGTGAAGTTTGCAAGTTTTGTTGTGCGCTCTTCTTCTTATTCTTCTTTGTTGGTAATAGCCTTGCCAGATTTATGAAATTGCCAGATTGCTAGATTGCTGCTAATTCTAGATAAATAATAAATAAGGTAGATGGCATGGTACAATAATTTAGATATCGCCGAATTATAATAAAATAATAATTCGAATATATAATATATATAATAATTATAATAATAATAATTTGACATTTTGCGCAAATAATTCACTGAAATCAAAAAGGAGAAAAAAAAACAATTGGTTTTATTTAATAAAAATACATTTTACTTTTCCAAAAAAATTTGTACGTGTGACTACCAATTTAATTTCTCACATGCCCGAAAAACCAACCGCGAAATTTCACTTAATTTCAATGAATTTATTAATTTTTAATCCGATAATATCGATAGAAAAAACTATCTATTGATATTGAATTTTTAAAAAAAAATAATGGATATTATCGATAGTGCCATCGATTTTTTGTCAGCTCAGCAGCCCGTCCGTCAGACAAGCGTTGCCGCCTGATTATTATTTTACTATTTTCAAAATTCTAATACGGCATCGCTGGTAGATAGATAAAGCTTACAACTTATCTATTGATCTATGTCAGTTGTGTCGGTAATCGTCGGGTCCTCGGGTCGAATATTAACCGTGAAATTTCCAAACAAAAATTAAATTCACGTATTAATAAAAACATTGGCAACCGACAACTACCACGCAACCTCGCACCAATTAACATTACAATTTCCTGAAGATTCTATATATAATTTGTATATATGTATATTCTATATATTACATTTATTAGCTATTTGCTTTGTGACCCCACAAAACGACGTATTTCCAAAGCATTATATTCATTGGGATTTTCATCGATGGCCAAACGGTCATGTTGTGTCCTATCGATGGTCAAAAGACGAAAACGAGTCTCTCTATTATTACGGCCCTCCTCCTCCACTCTTTGATTCCCAATTCAAAAGTTTTAACATTTCTAATAACTTGTTTGAATAAAGTTCCATGAACATGTGGTACTTTTTGTATAAATTTCAATATAAGCTAAATAGGAAAAATGTTCTATGTATGACTATGTTCTATGTATAACTTTATAGTTACACAATACAGTGAATCACAGTCAAAGTCAAGGCAAATTCATATAAGGTATACGAATGAATTACAACAACTAACAAATTTACAAAAACAACATTATTGTTATTGAAAATTAATTGTCAAACATAAATACGGAAAAACATAAATACGTTTTGAAAATCATCTAAAATAGAACAAATTTGAATCAAAATGTAAATATAACGCATTCAGAACCCTCGTATGTAATTATTATTTATTATACGTTTATGATGAAAATAAGTATTTTATGGTAGCAAATTTCGAAGTTTCAAATTTCACGAGTAGACCCTATTACATTTTGAAAACCAAATATACAAAAAAAAGTAAAAATAAAGCGGATTGTCACTTCTACCTTCTATAATGCTCTGCAGAACCTGCAAGAAGCTACTATTTTTTACTACGATAACATTTTTTACTTCATGCTATCGAAAACCATATTAAAAATTAGTAGATTCTTGCAGTACTGGAACAAACTATAAATGTGCCTTGGTCAAAGTATCCACTTCACTTTCTTTCATTAAAACTGCGATTTCTAAGAGTTAATTAATGATAGCGATTTCATTCTTTTTTATATTGTTACATTATACCCCGTTTATATAACCGGGTTTAACAAACCGACTGGGTTTTAAATGTCAATTCCATTGCTTATATTTCAAACAAATCCTCATAAAGAAGGTTAACCCTTCAAAAGGCTCTAATATAAACAGCATATTAGTGTCTTAACTTAATTATTATAAAATAAAATTAACAAAATTCAGGTAAGTTTAGATAAAAAAAATAAAAATTTTTAAACAACATCGATTTCTACCTCACAGTGAAAAGTATGCACTCTAAAAGTTTCATGAAACAAAAAGGATTTTTGTAGGGTTTCAGTCCTTGGTATGACATCCTTTGTTATCCTTTACAGCTTTTAGCCTTTTTGGCAAAGATTTAATATATTTGCCTCCAAACTACTCCATAAATTATCTATAGGATTCAAATCCGGGGATCGGGGAGGTGTTTGAATCACTTTTGGACAGTTACATAGCATCCATTTTGGAAAAATATGTGATTTGTGCTCGGGCTCATATATTGATAAAATTGGAATGTTGTCCCAAATCCCATTTTTTCAGCGCCTAAATTTCAAAGTATCCTTTCAGAATGTTTAAATAATACATCTTATCCTTAATTCCTTCGATAAAGACACGATTTCCTACACCGAAGCACTCATACAACGCCATACCACAACAGAGTCTCCTCTGTGCTTTACTTTTGAAATTGTGTGTTTGGGGTCCAAGGCGGTATTTGCCCTATGACATACCTTAATTGGTCCATATGACCAAACCAGGTTAAAGTTGTCTTCATTGCTTTCATTGGCAGCCTGTTTTGGTCATATGGACCAATTAAGGTATGACATAGGGCAAATACCGCCTTGGACCCCAAACACACAATTTCAAAAGTAACGCACAGAGGAGACTCTGTTGTGGTATGGCGTTGTATGAGTGCTTCCGGTGTAGGAAATCGTGTCTTTATTGAAGGAATTAAGGATAAGATGTATTATTTAAATATTCTGAAAGGATAATTTGAATTTAGGCGCTGAAAAAATGGGATTTGGGACAACATTCCAATTTTTTCAATATATGAGCCCGGGCACAAATCACATATTTTCCAAAATGGATGTTATGTAACTGTCCGAAAGTGATTCAAACACCTCCCCGATCCCCGGATTTGAATTCTATAGATTCTTTATGGAGTATTTCGGAGACAAATATAAAAAATCGTAACATCTAAAGTATAGGAACCCTGAAAAATGCCTTGCAGGAAGGATGGGGAAAAATTCAGATATCGTGCACCGAAAGTTTTGTTAAATTTTTGCCAAAAAGGCTAAAAGCTGTAAAGGAAAACAAAGGATGTCATACCAAGGGCTGAAACCCTAAAAATTCCTTCTTGTTTGATGAAAGTTTTAGAGCGCATACTTTTCACTGTGAGGTAGAAATCGATGTTGTTTAACAATTTTTATTTTTTATTTAAACTTAACTGAATTTTGTTAATTATAGACCGTGTTTAGACACTCAAACTGGAAAGAAAATTTTTCTTCTCAATTTCTTTTAAAATTTCCTTGTTGTTTAGACACGGAAATATTGTCTGTGTCAATTTTATAATTTTTCTGATTGTTCTTTACACTCATTTTCTCATTGCGCCGTTCAAAAACAAAGCCAAGGCAAAATTGTAATGAAAAGTAAAAATGGACGTGTGTGATAAACAATTAATTATTAAAGGAACCATTGAATTGCATTTTAATTTTGACATTTCCACTTATTTCGAATTGTTTTTGCTTAAAAAAATAGTTTTTCCTCCAAATGTTTTTTTTTTGTAATTGTCTCCGCTGTTGTTTGTTTGTCGACAGAGAAAATAAAATGAAAGAAAATGCAAAAACAAATCTACAGCCCACTTCAGGTTGTATACGAAGAAAAACGAAACAAAACAGAATTTGCCAGTACTGAGGTGTGTGTACCCCCTCTTATTCCTCTCTACTCCCTCGCCCATAAACTCAATTTTCTTTCCCATCAAGTTTCCCTGTATAAACAGGGACATACCCTCCACCATATGGAGGGTATAATTAAATTTGTCATTCCGTTTGTAACACATCGAAATATTCGTCGGAGACCCCATAAAGTATATACATATATTATTGATCAGCATAAAATTCTATGTCGATTTGACCATGTCCGTCCGTCCGTCTTTCTGTCTGTTGAAATCAAGATACAGCTCGCAATTTCAAAGATAGAGTCAACATTTGGTACAGAAGTTTTTATTACTTGCAGGATGGTTGTTATTGAAAATGGGATATACCGGTCCACGTTTTGATATAGCCCCAATACCTCCCGTTTTTGGTATTTTTAAGGTTTTAGCTTCATTATCCTACCAAAATGGCTGAAATTTGGTACGTAGTCTTCTTTAGGGGTATAAAACTTTCCCCCAGAACTTTGTCGGTATCGGTCCATGCCTTCATATAGCCCTCATAAAATGGTACCTCCCGATTTTCGTTATTTTGAACGTTGTGACCTCAATATTCCACCGAAATGGCTGAAATTTGGTATTTAGACTTCGTTGGGGGTACTCATATAGCCCCATGGAATAAGTACCTCCCGGTTTTTTCGTATTTTGAAGGTTGTGTCTTCAATATTCCACCAAAATGGCTGAAATTTGGTATTTAGTCTTCAATGTGATATAAAACTGTTCGCCAGAAATATGTCTGTACAGGGCCACGCTTCCATAGAAGCTTACTTCTTGATTTTTGGTATTTTTTTTAGTTCTAGCCACACTCTCTTACCGAAATATAGGAAATTTGGTATTTAGTCTTCTTTGAGCCTAAAAACTTTGTGGTGGAGGGTATAACAAGTTCGGCCCGGCCGAACTTAACGCCGTTCTTACTTGTTTTATTTTATATTATTTAAGTTAAGGTACTAATGTAACAATATAAAAAAGAATGAAATCGCTATCATTATTTACTCTTAGAAATCGCAGTTTTAATGAAAGAAAGTGAAGTGGATACTTTTGACTGTGATACACTGTAACCGCATTTCGTTAATTTTAGCTGTGTTCCAGAACTAAAAAGTTTTTACAATTTTTACGACTTTTACACATTTTACTCGAAAAACCGTTCCCGTACACAAAAAAGTTGTAAAATGTTCACTTCTCTTTAAACAAAAATGGCGCTGAATGACGCTCTCTTTAAAAACTTTTTACTCGAAAAATTTGAGCGTGTAAAAAATAGTAACATGGTTGCCGGCGTCTGATTGGCTGTTACGCCGACTTTGACATTTGTTCCAGCTTTTTTGACGTTTTTTCCATTTTTGCGTTCCCGAACTTTTTGAAATAACTTTTGTGTGACAACAATTTTTCTCTATTTCTCTCTTTTACGAGTTTTACTATTAAAAAGTACGGGAACAAAGCTTTTATTTTATTATACATACACATAGCCCAGAAAGTCTGCGTTCACCTTACTAATTTTCAAAAATGATGCTATAACTTTAATAAATAGGTAAATGAGATCAGTTTTTCTTTCATAAATATGTTATTGGAACTCTTTAGTACCAGAATAAAAAGAAAAATTCCAGAAAATATATCATTTTTGCGAAGATAACGTTAAAAAAGTGTTACAACTGCTAAATTAGAGCCCCAAAAAGTCTGCGTTCACTTTGTATGTTGCAATAATACCGTTAGTTTTTTTGAATTTTTGTGCAGTTTTCTCCCATTTTTAATCAATATTGTCACAACTGGTCATTCTGTGAGGTCGTTGGCACATTTAACTTAAAAAAGTAAAATATTTCAAGAATGGAAAACAAGGACAAAGAAATTGGCATCGATAAAAGAAAAATTCTAGGTAAATTATGGAAAAAGCTATCGAAATATTGGCGAAACTGTAGGTAGAACATATTAGTCCATACATAGAGTGATAATTAACTATAAAAAAATCGGAAGTTTGAAGTCAATGCCCAGACTTTTTTACCGTTATCTTCGTAATAATAATATATTTTCTGAATTTGTCTTTTTATTCTGGTAGTAAAGAGTGCCAATAACATATTTATGAACGAGAAACTGATCTCATTTACCTATTTATTAAAGTTTTAGCATCGTTTTTGAAAAGTAGTAAGGTGAACGCAGACTTTCTGGGCTATGTGTATGTATTTAAGTTAAGACACTAATGTAAAAATATAAAAGGAATGAAATCATGACATGTTATAAATATGGATCTTCACATTTAAGAGTGTATTGCTCTGTTCCAGAACCTGCAAGAATCTACTAATTTTTACTACGATAACAATTTTTTCCTTTATGTTATCGGAAAAAATAGTGAAAATTAGTAGATTCTTGCAGTTCTGGAACAGACCATATGTTATATGGAATGAATAAGTATGGTACACCTTGATTTTAAGTTATTACTTAGGGGTGCCACCGTAGTGCAATGGTATGTACACCAGCGTACGTAAAAATACTTTAAATAACATTTCCAATCGTTTCGTTTCGTATTTTCCATAGGAACAATACAAAACGAAACATAACCCACGTTGGCCGAGCTCGCTGTTTAGTTTTGTTTTGATTACATTCGTGAGTGCAAACAAAACGAAAAGCGAAAAGTACTCAACTCCACAAGAGCAGATAGAAAACGGAATAGTACTAAACACATGTGAATAAATCAAAAACGTTTGGTGGTTGATAAAATTCACTGTGGTATGCTGATTGGTGGTTGATAAAATTCACTGTGGTATGCTGATTGGTGGTTGATAAAATTCACTGTGGTATGCTGATTGGTGGTTGATAAAATTCACTGTGGTATGCTGATTGGTGGTTGATAAAATTCACTGTGGTATGCTGATGCTAACTTATAGGGTTGTTAAGCAATCACATGTGCGTGTGTCTGAGTGTGTCATTGACAATACGCACGGGAAACTTTTCCCAAAAATACTTTTTGTTTCGGTGGTGAATGAAACAACTCGGCAAAGCATAGCCGAAGTTACAATACAGCAATCGTACGGTTTCTATCTTTTTACATTGAAAAGTTTTTGTTTTGGTTGTGAGAATGAAACGATTCAGAGAAGCTGAAAAGTTTGTGGCTTTGTGTGATTGGTACGGGAATCGTTTTGTTTGTTTTCGTTCATTGATGTACACCCGCCTTGCACTCAGAAGGTCGTGGGTTCGATTCTCCGGCCAGGCAACATCAAATTTTCAAAGGTGGCTAAATACCCCTCAGTAATGTTGACGACATTTCCTGAGTATTTCAGCCATGTAAATCTTCTATACAAGTGGTGTCTTAGGACACGCCGTTCGGACTCAGTGATAAACTGTAGGTCCCATATCATTGAGCTAATATGAATCGGGATGCACTCATTGATATGAGAGAAGTCTCCCTTGTCCCGTCGGGGATGTTTGTGGAACAATTATTATTATTATTATAATTAGAGTTGAGAACTACTTTGACCGCGATTTATTTAAAAATTCCTCCAGCGATTTTTTTTTCACCTATGAACATTGCTGTTTCAGAATTCGCACAAAATTTCCCAGGTGTAAGTGGTTTTCCTTTAAAGTTAGTTAAAGACACCATACATGACATTGTTTTATAAGGAGGCGATGCAGTCAGTGCATTGTTCCAATTTGAACTTATACAGTTTGTCAAGTAATTGTTTTCGAACCAAGAAAACTAAGAGTTTTCTGTATTAATTTATGAAAAATTACATTATAATTTTGATAAAAATTTCGGGTTTTTTTTGCAAAAATTTGTTGGACGACTTATTTAAGACAAGATAGGATGTATAAATAAAAAATTAACCCACGTAGTCCAACAAAAAATAACGAAATGTGATGGAGGTTCCAATATACCCCATATTTTCGGTAAATACTTGAAAATCAGGACAATCTATGAATTTTATTTTTAACAGGGAGTAAAGGCCTGCGTACATAAGCTGCTTTGCCTGATTGCCTTGCTTTGCTGCTTCAATAAAAAATAAAAGAACAAAGAAGGTCGACCCAATTTCCAACTGATGGCAACCCAGTTCGAAATTTCGTCTTTATTCTATTATTTTTATTACGTCAGAAATGAAGCAGGTAAGTCCCAATTTACATTAGGCGAGTTTACTTGCGGCAAGTGTCAGTTTGTAGGTGAGAGAGGGTGTTGAGAGGCAAAGGGTTACCATATGCCTCACCTCCCTCTCCTTCAAATTGACAATTGCCGCAAGTAAACTCGCCTAATGTAAATTGGGACTAAGCAAGGCAATCAGGCAAAGCAGCTTATGTACGCAGGCCTTAACTGCTAACAAGTATCAACAATATTAGGCATCGAATATCCGTTCTAGGAGGGTTACCATATGGACCAAGGGAGTACCAGGTCATATTACTTGTAAACAGGGTCCTGTAGGTTTTAAACCGGGAATATCTGAAAACTAAGACGATTTATGAGTTTCTTTAGTTCACTAGGATGGATTGCCATCAACAAAAATAAATATTACCTTCAGAATAATTAAATCAGGAGGGTTGCCAGATGTACGAAAAGAAGGGTACCAGGTTATATAAACAGTAAATGAAAACAAAGTTAATATACCCTTCGTACTATGATGGAGGGCATATTTTCTTAAAAAATATCGTTTTAAAATTTAGGATTATTTTTTGGCATTTTAATATTTATTTTGACCTTTTTTAGGATTATTTTAAAGCTGATTTAGCTGCAAAACTTTTTTAGATCTGGTCACACTGCACGATGGGGCCAATGACAGGTTTTCGAGGCAACAAATCACTGGGACAAGCTAGACCTTCCAAATTTTGTATAGATGTTTATAATGGTCTTAGAAACTAATATGCCAAATTTGGTTCATATCGGTTCATATATACATATAGCTCCCGTATATATGTTCGCCCGATTTCAAGCAATTGATGGGCCAAACACGCAAATTCTTCCCAATTTTTATGCGATTTGGAAAATACCACGGAATTAGGACTACAAATAAGTTTGCCAAGTTATATTGAAATCGGTTCAGATTTTGATATTGCTCCTATATATATGTTCGCCCGATTTCAGGCAAATGAATGACCAAGCATGCAAATTCCTTCAAATTACAATAAAATTTGGAAAATGTTACGGAATTCGGACAACAAATAATTTTGTCAAGTTATATTGAAATCGGTTCAGATATAGATATAGCTCCCCTATATACATATGCTCAAATTTCATGGTTTTGTCTGTGGTTTGTTATAAGTTAATAAAAAGAGGTTCCAAATTTAGTAAAGATCGGTTAAGATTCCGCCACAAAAGCCAAAGTTTGTCTGCGATATCTTTGAAATTATATATTATTATATACGTCTATTAAATTTTTCCGAAATCCAATTGATAACATTAATGGGTTTCCGATTATTCTCCAACCAAAACATAAAAATGTCCTTATTTTAACGACATATGAAATCAGATTTTTATGAAAAGGCGCAGATGGTTCCAGCTAATTTTTTCACAAAATGATAGTACACATTAATACCTTTCACCACATATATATAATATCCTAGATCTACCTAGATCTCAAAAGTTATACTCCAGAGAAAACATGGATAACAAAGCAAAATATTCCAAAAAAAGACATCACATCTTAACTCAAAAATACATTTACCGCACATAACATTTTTATTATTTGTTAACACTATCTTATTTTATATACCCATTGAAGAGCTTTCCATGTTTTAAAAAGATAAAAATGTTGAAATGTTCTTTTTGGCGCCTAAAATGCTTTCACTACTTATTTATAATGAATGTCGGAAACTGATGCATATGAAAATATGTCACCATTGCCAGATCAGTATGTCGCTATGTGATGTAACCAGATTGATTTATTTTTTTTTTTATTTTTAGTGATTCAGAGTGTTGCCAATCGAAATCCGTTATTACTTTTTTCAAATTGTTCACTTCAAAAATTGACTTTTTGCCTCGAAAACCTGCTATTGGCCCCATCGTGCACTGTATGGAACTCGACCTAACTGCTATGCCTAAATACGACCGTATTCCCAGGGCGTGTGTGGTGAAAAAAGTAGAACACATGTATTCCTATAAGAACTACCGAAATACGTCGAGCGTATACTTTTTGTAAGTTGAACATTTTCAACTTTGACAGAACGTACGATATGTTATTGTATGTATGTATGTGTGTGTTTTGTATTTTGAAAACAAAAGCCCAACAAAACATGAAATACAATTTATTGCAAAGGAAAAATGTTTGTTTTACGAATGAAAATATTTAATAAAGTTTCAGTTGCGGTTTTTGTGTTTTAGATGGGATTTCGGATTCAACGTATTTGGGTAATACGGACGCTCAGAGAGCGTTGTTGTGGTAGGTAGGTGAATATTTTTTGTACGTCACGACTTTAATTAGGTATAGCTGTAAGAGTGCATAATTTCATGAAATTTATTTCGCCGTGTGGCAGGGGGCTATTTCTCTTTCGAGTTGAGTCGAATACTCGAAGATATTTTTTCACATGCGTTTGTCTGCCGTTTTGGTCGGTTTTCCATTTAATAAAGTACGGGAACCGACCAATGTTGTTGGCATGTAATCGCTAAAACGGCAACATTGATCTGTTATACGTTATACGCTGGTATTTATTTCTGTTGAAATTTGTAAGAGAGCTAGTATTCGGTTACTCTATCAACGATCAATGTGAGGTACCAATTTTACGGATGACAGTTAACAATAATTAAAAACTAACTACTGTTTTTAGATGAAGATATACTAAAATAGCAAATAAAAAAACAAACCTTACTATGATGAATGTGGAAGAGTAAAAAATAATAGCTTTGCTCAAAAAGAGTCGTTAAATATAAAATTAATAATTTAACCGAATTCAATTACAGGTGGTTGATTATTAAAAGAGGCTGGTATCTATTAAGCTATTAAGACAGGTTTCCAAGATTAACCATGCACTGCTAAACCGTGCCTTATCGTTTGTGGTGTTTTGTTATTAGAGAAGAGGAAGACAACTTGCTAGCAACAAAAATCATTAAGTGCAATTATACAAACATTTATTTGTTATAATTTTAATATAAATTACAGTTAGTTGATGATGTAAATGTAGAGAAATTTAACTAATTAAAACGGTACAAATTAGCGAAATTATGTAAATATTAAATCGATTTACAAAAAATATAAGAAAAAAATATAAGGAAAACGCAAAAAATATGAGATGTGATTAATGAATGAATGAAATGCCCAAACATCAAACAGCAGAGCAGAGCAGCACCTCAACATTGAAGACATACCAAAGCAAAACGAATGGGCATAGGCAATGTGAGAAAAATTTACAACGACAACGTCGAAAAGAAACAATTTTCAATGCGCATAATCAGCGGACCAACCAACCATTGTTGTGGACCAACCATTTGTAAAGTAAAATTTAATATCGAATTTTGTTTAGTGTGAGTGCGTGTGTAATAGGTGGATGCACTTGTTCAGCGTTGGAGGTGGTGGATTTGCCATTATTAATTTAGAAAACAAAATATAAAGTTTTTTTTTTAATATTTCTTCTTCGTAAGGGCAGTCCATAAATTGTTATTATCGTTCATTCGTTGCTTGGAAAAACTATAATCTTGGATTTAAAGCCTGCATTACAAAGCCAATGTGCGCGAGTGCATTATTATTACACAGTGGTGTGAGATCAATTATGAAAAGAAAAAACATCTTACAAAAAAGAACCGTTCATTTAACGCTAGCATAAATTAAATATAAAAAAGAAGAAAAACTAATGCAAAGTAGAGGGAGAAAGAAAAAAGAGAAAATTTTCCAACCGCTAAAAAAACTGGGAGGAAATAATGCAAATCGTCATAACGAAAACACCTGTGTTGTGAATAGTGCTTATAAGAAACCTAAAGAATTCCAAGTTAAAATAGCTTCACGAATCCTAAAAAATGCTTACTCTACTAAGTGAGTGTCATTTTTGGACAACTCGCGAGGATATACGCATCAAACATACCGATTTCGGTTGTTTACGTTACACCCGACATCGTGAACTACAACAATTGCCTGCCAATGACGTTTATGCTGAAGCCAAGCGGGATTACATAGAACGTCGTAATGGTGTAGCCGTATTGAAGAGATCCCGCAAAGCGATTGGTCGCCTAAAGGATAATCTCAAACGGTTGGAAGAACTTTTTCGTGCTCATCATAAAGTTGTTCATATCCATTGGCCCGAAGATTCACATGTTTTGCTATTGTTTGCAAATGGTATTATAGCACACATATG
Organism: Musca autumnalis; assembly: GCF_047663935.1. Lineage (NCBI taxonomy): Eukaryota > Metazoa > Arthropoda > Insecta > Diptera > Muscidae > Musca > Musca autumnalis. The sequence continues at coordinate 137,692,109 of NW_027411755.1, read as the reverse complement.
CATTGATGCATTTACCGGTGACATATCTCGTATGGTGTATGAAAAATATTTAGTTGGAAAATTAGCTGCTGAAACAATAACAGATGGTAAGTAGAAAAAATGAGAAATTTTGATATGGTATTAGTAAAGATAGGTTTGTGTCTTAAGTCTTTTGTTTTCATAGCTTATTTTACCGGGAAATTTTTGCTTACGATTTTTTGACAAGGAATGCTTGCGGAATAAGTTGAAATCCTCTTGACAGATCAGAACATAAATTTAAGCAAATTGACACCACAACAACAATAACATATGCAATTGGTTGTACCGAATCGATCCGAAATTTAAAGCGTTTCGTCCAGCAGCTACCAACCCAACAACAACAAAGTAGATGTTCGACAGTCTCTATCACTTCTGCGGCCGGTACTGGGCTATTAAAGCCCTGTACCGTGACTTTATTCCGTTTATTTTTCCTACCCATCGTAGTAATTCATTTTAGAGGAACTACGCCGACCTTTTTTTGGTTCACGATGGATCCTAGAGATCCGCAGAGGTGAGATGTACAGACATCTATTAGGGGTTGCCTCTGTTAGAAGCCACTCCTCTAACCCTAGAACACTGAAGATCCAGAGGATTCTCAAGGTTGAAGAGACATGTTTGATCAGGTCTGTCGAAAGTTTACTTTCAGACAGTTCTAATTCAACATGCCGCAACAACACGCTTCCCATCCATCATCCGGGAAGACTTGTCCAGTAGGAGAATGGCAACTCCGCTGGACTTTCATTCTTAACTTCTCGATTGAGGATGGAAGTCGTTCTTGATGAGAGACCACAGGCCAGATTGATGTGGATGTCCTGTATCCAGGTTCCAAGAGCGATCTGCAATGTCCTTTCCCAAGGTAGATCTTATGAAGTTTGCGGATATAGTAGCACATTGGTCGTCGGGCAGATTCATCAACTGGTAGATCGAGAGATTTAGAGCCACCTCTCATTTCCCATTATATTACTAAGACCTGGAACCCACCAAAGTTTAACGATATTACGTAGAGCAGAGCAGAGCTTTCCAGATAGCTCGATAATTTATGGTTTAGGACTGGAGAGCCTTAAGGGCCGTTAGACTATCGATATATACTGAATTCCCCATATTCTTCTTACCGTATCCAACAACCCCATATAAGGCGGTTTCTACTGATTTACCTTTTGAGATCAACTCTTTTTGAAACCTAATTTCCAGATTCCGTAACCTTTCCATCGTCTTTAATAGAAAGGATAAAAGACAGATTGATCTGGAGAGGGTGGAATACAGGAGAGGTCGATGTTTAACAGTCATGGAGATATCACCCCACCTTGAGAAACTCCTTGTTTTACTCTGCGGGGCTTGAAACTCTTTATCTGACTGGCGTCCACACAAATAATTGATTATCCAACGTTTCAAACTTGTCAGGAGGGTTGTCTGCTCAATGTCCTCAAACAGCGAAGAGTACTTGACAGTATCAAAGGCTTTTGGTAAGTCGGGCGCCACGAACACAGCTTGCTCTGGTTGAGTCCTCGGCTAATATGTGTGGAGATGGCGTGCAGCGCTGTTGTTGTGCTATTCTGCAAATAGAATGATCAGCAACGGGATAGCTATTTCTGACGCTGTGGAGGAGTAAGCCTCAAGAGTCTTTGCTACGGGCAACAAAAGCGAAAACGGTCTGTACGATTCACATTTGCTGGCATCCTTGCTCATTTTCCACACCTCGGGAAGAATGTGGGTGGTTAGCTACAGGTTGAGAACTTTAATGAGATTTTCAACTCCCGGCTCACCCAACTGCCTCGGCATTATGATTGAGATTTAGGTTCCTGATGACATTCGCAACATCTTCCATTGTGAATTGTGGTTATTCCTTCTCGATAGGAAGAGATATAATGCGTCGTAGTACTCTTCTCTTCGTCCTGCTATTCGCAGGGTGCTCGACATACTGTCTTCACATCAGTCAGAGTAACATCGCCATAGGTTTGAAGTTTTATTTTCGGTTTCTTTGGGGTTTTTAATAAAACTTCGTATATCCATGAGATATTGATTAGTGGGGGAACTGGGATCGACTGCAGTATAGCTTCATTACCACGACAAGGACGTAGGATTAAGCCTAATACTCTTTGAGGGACCCAATTATTCACTAGGCTCCGTTCAAGTACAATTGGACCTCTACGAAAACCGATAGGTACGTGGTTGCTACCAAATTTATAAATGACCACAGATTCCTCAAATTTTAAACTTTGGAAGTCGTATTCTAATGTTTCAAGTGTGTGTGGAATTGTCTTTAATTAAAAATTCCCTAACAAAATGTTAGCTCTTAAAGTTCATTTTGTCGAAACTATATACAGATGAATATAATTTCAATTCTAAATTAGATTTATTAATCCATGAATTCTCACATCGCCAAACAGTCTGTGCTGTGTTTATGTTAAATAAAACATTCACATTCATACGATGCTACAAGATTTCTGCAACTACAAAGACCGACCACCCTTTTGAAGAATACTGTATTTTTCACTCTTTCCTTTCACCGTTTACACTGCTGGTATCAACTTCAGCCTCGACATAACGTTCATTCATGTCTTCTTAAGCATCATTGCTCATGCAATTAAATGTTAATTACTTCTTTGTATTGTACTATGTATTTTGCCTTTGTCATAGACTCTTGCACATTTTATTACACTTAATTCTATTAATAATGTCTACTTCTCTTCATCTCGTTTTTTTGCAATTTTTCTTTTCATTTTTGTTGTTGTTTTTATCTTTCTTCCAAGCATTTTTTACGCATTCCCACATTGTGGTGGCCTACAACACCAACCAGGTGACAGTTATACATTTGCAGAAACCCAATACACGAACACAAGGTCCTGAGAAAATTTCCAATATGGAACCAAAAATATTTCATGCCATTATACCGGGCCATGCAGAACGGAAATTAGCACGTCGTATTAGTGTTAATACCAATAACGATATGTTTGTTATATGGACAAAATCATCACAGAATGAGGTATTTCCATGGCGGCCTACAATACGGGATCAGGATCGTGCCAATATACATGTGTTCAAGTTGAAGGGGTGAGTAGTATGATAAATTTAAAATGCTTATACAGTAACGAGTTTGTGATTTTGTTGCAGCAATCAATTGGATTTCTTCGCCTATTGTTGGTCCGAAAACGACCCCTTGTGTGTGGATTTCCTACGTTCTACCGAAAACCAAATTTTAACTTTAGAACAGAAAATTTCCCGTAAAGGTGAAATCTCCGCCGAAGTCTGTAGCTATGAAATTGTTGTGGGTAAAATGCAAAGGACCCCCTTGTCATCTATAGCCGTGGGTACCCAAATTACGTGTTTTGCCTTTAGTCCGGATCAGGAAAAACTTTTCTTGGGTAGTGCAGATCGTAATATATGTCTGCATGATTTGGTATTACAATCAACAAAATGTGTTACACAAATCGATATTGTACGTAACTTCCCTCCAGGGAAATAAATATAGATTCTATAACTAATCCCCCACCAATCTTGTTACAGGTACCCATACAATGCTCCTGGCACAGTGATTCCAGCCTAATTGTAATTTCCAATACAAGATCCCAATTCCAGTGTTTTGATTTGGCCCTCACCCCGGTGGGCAATCAATTGCAAAGTGAAGATGTAACACCCTCTAATTTGTTGGATTTATCACATTACTTTTCGGCCCAACCAACGTTGTTGCAAATGTCATTTAGCCGCAAACCAGAACTTCATCACTATTCCCATCCCTATGCAGCCACAGACTGTTTTCTATTACTACTCTACGATCAAGGCCCGATTGGTTGTTTACGTTTCTTTGCTGGGGCGGGTATGCGTGGTGATATTCACAATTCCGGTCTAACAGCTGATGTCATAATGGATAAATATTTGGCCTTAAATCAATTGGAAAAGGCCGTAAATCTTCTCAATGCCCTCAATTGGGAAACGTATGGAGCCGTATGTCTAATATCATTACACAAAATTGCCAATCATGTTTTCTATCGTGGTGATCAAAAGAAAGTCCGCATTGAACTTATGAACAGGGCGCTGAAAACATTTTCCGATTCGCTTACAGAAGAGACAAAAGATGAATTTAGTGATCAAGTGTTTGATTTGAAGAGGAGATTTTTCTTTTTTCTCTTGAGGTATGAAATTAACGACACCTCCTAAAATATTACGTAACTAATAATATAAATAATTTTCTCGCAGGCAAAATCTCTTTGCCGAGGCTTTCGAAGTGGCCCAAGATATAGAAGACTATGATCTGTTTATGGATCTCTTTAATGTTACAAAATGTGATCCAAATCTGGTGGAATTTTCTGCAGCTTGTTTTAGTCAGGCGGCAGCCATATTACACGAAGAAGATATGGTCAATGGTAATGTGAGTGCCAGTGATTTTCGTTCGGAGTCTGTGTGTTCGCAATCTACTGGCTCTGATACCACCACCAGTCGCAGCAAATCCCAACAACAGCAGCAGCTACATCAAAAATTTCTCAAAGATTATGTGCCACCTTTACCCTCGTTTAAGTCCAAGGTTTTCAATGCCGAAATGATAAAAATAAATATGCCAAAATCAGGAACTCACACAACAGAGCCTCACATCACAACACAACAACAAGAAAGAACACGACCACCTCCGCCACCCATACCAGACAAAAAACAGACTAAATTAAATCCTACCACATTATCGGCAGCAAAATCGGCGGCTTTAAGTAGCAATTTAGCCAATTTAACAATAAAAAGTGCAAGAAATTCCCTTCAGGGAAATCAGACAATGAATACTCATACATCCTCTGGCATTACACCACAATGGTCTGATTTGGGTATTTCAATGAAAAATCCGTCCATTAAATCTGCATTTACACCTCTATATAATTCCCACAATGGTGGTGGTTGTTTGGTCATGCCACACATCAATGGACTAAACACAAATGGAAATCTAGTAATACCCTCCACATCATCCTCTCTTGGTTATTTAAAACCAACAACAAATGATTCTGTAAATAATAACATTATTAATCAGCATCATCATCAACGTTACAATATGGCAACAGCATCGCCATCAGCAGCAGTATTACCCATTGCCCCAGTTGCCATGTATCAACCGAAATTTTTTCAACATCCTTTAGTATCTGGTACAATACCATCATCTTCATCGAGCAGTGGTGGTGGTGGTGGCGGCGGTACATCACTTGCTGCTCATAGCATTTCCAACGAAGAATACCAAAAGGTGTTACTAAGTAAAAAACCAACAGCTTCAATACTTTCAAATGGTTCAGCTACACAAAATGGCAGTAATACCTCCGTATTGAGTGGCATTAGCGGTGGACAAAATGGTCATATAAAAGATGGTGGAAAAAATGCCAATGGTGAAAAGAATAAAGTAAAATTTTCCGATACCGTACAAGTGGCAGTTGTGCCGGTGAGTATACTAAAACTAGCCAATGATTACCATAGAATTATAGCACTAGAGGGTAATGGTCGTAGATCCACATGATATCGCACCTTCTATCTCACTTTCTATCGGTGACTCTGTTGCCCGGTAAGGTTAGGTTTGAGGATCCACGACATTCTAATAGAAACCCAACTTGAGGCCATTGGCTCACTCTTTTCATACTATAAATTAAAGGTTAGCCTATGGTAATAAGGTCTGTAGATTCGGAAGGTGACGACGTAAGGGGTTATTCTGAAAGAAAAATCACCTTGAATTTTTTCTTCCCGCCGTTTAAATTAGCTTAAAGGGGAGAGTGAGAAACTTCGCGGGGAATTTACGTTCAGAATAAACCTCATAGAGTTACCTGATCTAAATGAAATTCACGACAATCTGACAGAACAATGTAGGCAACTACTAATCCTTCTAGATAAGACTCTGGCTCTGCGACTCAATCAGGGCAAATCTCACAAGCCTCAATCAGGGCAAATCTCTTTACGTTGGGAGATCACATGTTTTGGATATGGATTTGGATTTTCGCAATAGACACCAGCCAGTGCCCTCCCTAATCTTGGATCCTTCTGTATATATTTATCGAGGGCAATCATTCTCGCATTCGAGCGACCTTCTTCTCGTACGAAGCCGAGTGATTGCTCGATCGACGTTCGTTCCACTATCCTCTTAGACCAAATTCGCCTGTTGTGAAGTGGTTGCCTTCGCGCCTCTAGCCTGCTTTGAAGTTTACCGTTAGTCATATTAGCCACCAGACTTTCCGCCGCACCATTTTTCATCCTCGAAGTACATACTTCCTAAGGTGCTGGTGGTAGGATCCACCAACGTTGCAGTGATTTATGTAACAGTCCTCTGCATGCAAGCGGTGCTAGCTGAGGCCTTGTGTGGCTGCTTCGTCTGCGTCATCCCCTTCGGCTTATCCGACATCAGAGCAGGCGCACCTTGGTGATGTTCAATCGTTACTTTGGGGCCGATGGAGTCAAGTTGTTGTTGTTGTTGTAACAGTGTTTTTGTTATGTTTATTTGTTCGTTCCTCTGTTCAATCTGGCTCTGGGTCTATCTCCAGTTCAAGAAAAGTGGCTGCTTCGATGGGATGTATCCATAGATCCACTGGAGTTAGATGGGTAGGTTTGGCGGGGCAGTTAAAAAGGTGTTGTGTGTCGTGCGGGCCCATGCCGCATACTGGGCAGATGTCTTGCACGGTGCGATCGACTTCCGCCCAATAAGAATTTAGGCGACTGCAATATCCCGAGCGTAGTTGGGCCAAAACTACTCTAGTTTGTCGTGGCAGCTGACGCTCCTCAGCTGCGATAGATGGAGGATGTACTCCAAGTACTTTATTCACACTATAATTGCTTAAGGCCTTGGCAACTGCGTCCGTGTGAATGCTATTCAATCCTGTTGATCTAGGGGTTCTCTCCTGTATCGTTGGACCTCTAGAGCATGGATATCCTTCCTGATCTCCCTGAATGGGCCGGGCCTACCCACAAGATGGTGATTGGGATGGCTCACACGATAACATCCAAGCAGGTACTGCAACGAAAGCATCTCATTGTGTTGCTTTACAGGAAGAATTTTTGCCTCCTCATGTAGATGGTCCACTGAAGATTTGAGGAGGCACCCTGTCGCTGTTCTCAGGGCTGCATTTTGGCAAGTTTGAATCTTTTTCCAGTTCGAATCACACAATCTCGGGGACCAGACTGGAGCCGCATAGCTTACCACAGACCGACCTATCGCGTTATATGTGGTCAACAAGGTTTCTCTATCTGCACCCCAAGTGCTGCCGGCCAGGGACTTGAGGACCTTGTTCCTACTTTTCAACTTGTCGCAGATAGCTGTGGCGTGTGCGCACGACGTGAATGTAGTGTCGAATGTGACCCCTAAAATTTTAGGGCAGTTTGTGGTCGGAATTCTGCTACCGTCGACCACGACATTCAACTCACGTCCAAACTGCGCTGTCCATGTGGTGAACAGAGTGGCTGTAGATTTTGTGGGGGAAATCTGCATATTCCTCGAATGGAAAAAGGTGGTAAGATCAGTTAAATAGTTGTTCAGTCTCTCACAGATGTCATCAGGATAGGTACCCGACGCCAAGATCGTGCAATCATCCGCATACGTCACGATCTCAATGCCGTCTGGAGGGGGTGGAATACAGGAGAGGTAGAGGTTAAACAGTTCCGGAGATATCACCCCACCTTGGGGAACTCCCTGTTTCACTCTACGGGGTTTGGACTTCTTATTCCTGAATTCCACGTACGACTGGCGTCCACACATATAGTTGACTATCCAACGTTTCAAGCTTGGCCGGAGGGTTGTCTGCTCAATGTCCTCAAACAGCGTGGAGTGCCTGACTGTATCAAAGGCTTTTGATAAGTCAAGAGCCACCATCACTGTTCTATCGCACGGCCGTCTCTGGTTGAGTGGAGTCAAGTTGACTGGCTCTGCTGCAGACACCATTGGTGTCCGCAAGGGATCCGGATATCTTTTTTGAAGTGTGCGCAGCTTCAATCTCCCGGAATACCGCCTGCAAATTTGTCCGTCAACTAGGATGTGTAGAGTGATCCATTTCTTCATCTACAGCCTGGGTTGGTGCTCCCTAGAGAAACAGAGAAGGATGCCTCTCTCATTGATTGAGATGGGATGACCGAAGTGTCAATCTCATCCAGCCCGATCATGAATGTAAACTCGCCGTGAGTTTTGCCTCTCTGCCGTTGCAACTTATAGGAGAGAGTGAGCAAACTCACGGCAGAACTTTCCCGACACAGACCTCGAGCAATTCCTTGCTCTGAGTCTGAATTATGCCACCCACAACATTCATTGACGATATGGAGCAGCCCGAGGTTGCGTTTTTTGCCAATGGGCACGTGTTTGCATAACACCCCGGCGTTCCCACGGCAGCGGGTTCTATCGTACCGGATTGACCCGGAAAAACAGTGTTTCGGCCAGCGGCTGCCAACCCAGAATCAAACCTATGATTCTACGTAGGTTTGTATGCTGCTACAACAACAACAACAACAACAACAACCAGTGCATGACTAGTGGTCTGAGTACCTAACTTTTGCCAATAGAGCTTTTGCAGAAGTATATTGCAATAAGACCTCTATTGTCCGCTCCTCGATATTTATTTTTCCATTTCATGCGATGGTCGAGGATTGTACCGAAATTTTTAGCTTTGAGAGAAAGTGCTAATGAAACTCCATCCAAAACTGGTGGCTGGAAATCAGGTTCGCTCCAAGGCCATTGTTATGGGCCCAGCCTGTCAGTTACATCAGGTTCGACAAAGTTTGGTACTACAATATCATCAGCATAGGCACTAGAATTTTGTTTATCACCAGAAGCCCTCTGGGGAGAGAACTCCCCCCTCTAGCGGTGTACCTCTGCTAACAGTTTTCCTCACATAATTCTCTCCTTTTTGAGAATTAATGATCCTGCTTTTCAGCATCTCATCCATTCATTCCACTAGGTTGGAGAAAATTCCTGTTGAGATGTATTCATTCTTCCCAAAATTGAAAATCCTCTTTACCATCGATAAAGGTCGCCTAAGTAAAGTTTAAATTAAATTTTTAAATTTTTTAAAATTTCGACAATCTTTTCATCTTACTGGCTTTGTTATATGATATGGTGAAGGTTATTACGGGTTGCGTTGTAGTCACCTTGAAAACTTCCCAACAAATTGTTTCGGCGTAATTAATTTGTTTCGTTTAATTGAAAGGCTGTTGTATCTTTACAGGAAATTCCACGAAGAGATAAATCCCTTATAGCTAAACGAAATGGCTATGTACGACCACCACCAAGGAATTTTACCAATCCCAAAAAGGAATTGCAGGATAGTTTACCGTTATGTCATCCAAACGATGATTATCTAAAAGATTTTAATCCATTGCCAGCAGGTAGCCAGCCTTGAGAAATGACAACATTTCTTCTGTTCTATATTTCTATTTCTATTTTTTTCTGTGTACATAAAACAAAACTGACTGTTGTAAATTTTTAGCGGAATCTCATAGAGCAGTATCTAATGAACTACATTATCAGCAACATAACAACAATGGACATAGTGTAACATCAACTATAGCGCATGCAAACAACACATCCGCGACCACAGCAACAACTAATGCAGCGCCCATAAAAGTGGTACATTTTGGTGTCGTATAAAAATAAGCCATTTGTAGTACATACATACATACCGTACATAAATTGTCCACATGATATTCTGTTGAACAAAATGTCTTCCAAAACGAACATTCTCTCCCCGATAGATGTAAAGCTTTAAATCCTAATTATAAAACATTATTGGTTAAACATTTTAGGTAAATAGTTGTTAATGTTAGTTGTAACTATTATTATGCAATATTTATAATAATTGTTAAATGTTTTTTTTTTTTTCATATTTAAGTATAGCAAATATTACTACTATTTTAGATAGTTTAACAAAAAGGAAATGTTTTATTTTTTTATACGTTATTTTTTGTACACAATTTATTTTCTTATTTCGAAATAAAAACAAACAATTATTTATATTCACTGAATTCCAATTACTTTTTCTTTCCACCACTACCGCCACTTTGCATTTTTTCCAGTTCTGCTTTAAGTTCCAATAAATCTTTGTCAGGCACATAACGTCTTTCTTCACATTCATCTGTATGCTCTTGTATTGTCAATTCCACACCTTCGGGCAGTGCAGCCTGTGCAATGCGTAGAAATGCTGGATATAATGGTACATCAACATCTTGCAGTTGAATATTACGTTCATAGATTTTTAAGCGATATTCCGAATCGGTTACCATGGAGTTGGGTTTAAGTCTCTGTACGGTCATATTTTGTGGTGGAAGGGCATAACTAAAAGATATTTAAAAGATGGTCGTTAATTTAGAATTTATTTTTATTTATTTATTTTATTCATTTCATTCAATAATACTAAAGCCTTCAAGGCCAATAATTGTCCGGAATTGTTGTCATATTTTTGGAACTCTCCAAGTGTAGGAAAATGGTTTATCAGGTTATCAAATTAGTTTCAAAAAGAAGCCAATGTCCGAGTCCGAGTCTTGCGACACCACTTGAAGAGATGTTGTTTATGGCTGAAATACTCAGGAAATGTAAGCCGACATTACGCTGAGGGGATTTTCTGCCTTCTGAGTAAAGGGCAAACGTGCTTACCACTGCACCAGGGGGGTCAATATGATTTGTGAGAAGTCTTCCTTGTGCCTTCGAGAATATTGTGGGAACATTCCCGATCATAACTCCAACGAAACCGGTCCCAAGCTCGGCTGAGGTGGTGGGGACCTTGTCGCGAACAAATAAGATGGACTGAATATTTCACAGCACACCTTTGAGATGAGCAAAATATATCAATAGTAATCTACTACGGAAAAAGTAATACCTTATCGGCGGGTGTTAAGTAAACACGTACCCATCGTTATTAAGGGTTTGCGGTGAGGGTACCGACTGTAAAGGAGTTAGTTCCAAAGTCCTAAGTCCTAATTATGGTAGTGAAAGGCTATGCTTGGCCCGGAGGTAGACACCAGTCAAAAAACTGTAATGACTACACCGGATCCAGCCAAGTCCGGAAAATCGACGGTATCAAGCTGTCCGGATCCTTACGGACACTAATGGTGTCGGCGACAGGGCCAGTCACATTGATTCCATCGGCCCTAATGGCACGATGGGAATACACCAAAGGGGCTCCGAAGTCGGAGAAGCCGAAAGGCAGACGAAGCATCCTGACAAGGTCTCACCTAGTGTTAAGTTCTTGTGACTGCCGCTAAGCTGCTGGGGAAACAGGAGCTGGAAGGGTTCTGCAATTTGCAAAAATCTGGTAAACTGATAACTGCAAACTTGGTGACAACAAACAAGTCCGGTTCCTCGTGTAAAAATGGTACAAGTTAGAGGAGGAAGTTCCTCGGGAAGTCAGGTTAGTTCTGGTGGCCTTCTTGGCGGTGTCCTAGACTGACAAATAAAACACACAGACTGTTTGGTGTCCATGAAATACTATCTCTTTCTTACTTATCTTCAATAGATCCTGGGGACCGTTAACGTATTGCAGGAGCCTTAAATAGTTATGGGACCGGATAAATAAGTTCAAGCTCAATCGAGGTCTTAGAGTGAAGTGGCTGCCAACAAGCAACGGCAACTGCGCATACTATAATCTAACCATCCCATCATATATCTCAACCTGTCGATATGCACCCTCAACATCTCCCAAATCGGAAAATGAGGGTGGTGGTCTCGCCGCTAAAAACAAGAAAGAGTGCTACCAAAAGTATTCGAGTGAGTATTCATTCCGCAGTAGTACAGTACAACATCCCAACTACACGAAGATGGCTCTCAGCCTCTAAGCAAGTTGTGGACCGAATGACCCCCTTCGTAGCATTTGACCCACCAAGTATGTGCTAATGTCAATTATTATTCAAGAGAAAACGCCCAAAAGTCAAACGTTGTATATCCAATTATATTCGAAAACGCCAGTCGTATTTATAATATCTGCGGAACTGTTCAATTTGTAACTTTTGACTTTTTCTTACTGAAGACTACATGTAGATGGTAAAGTATGCGAATGATAACTCCATTAAAGGATCTTCATGAAAACCATTTCGAAAAAATTGGCATAAGGAAAACATTCAACTTAAGCCAAAAAACATTTCGAATTTACATGATATGCTCTCGCTGCAGTACCCAGTTGTTTTGGAACCAACCATCTCATCTTTATGATAAATACCAACAAAATATCAGACAGATCTGAATAGTGTTTACATTGAAAACTCTGATACGTAAAAAAATCGACTTACCAATCGGCTACATCGATATCCAAGTATTCAGCCACATTGTGCAAATAACGTTGATAATTTTCCAAAATTGGATAATCGAAACCTTTAATTTGGACATTTAGACTAGGATATTGGGGATAGGCTGGTTTGAGAGACTGTAAAATAATATAACATGAAATAAAAACATCTACAGTTAGGCAAGAAATGGATTGCAAAACCCAAAATTGTAGAAAATTTCATATTAATTGTTCGTTTATGGCAACGAATTATGTAAAAACTATACGGTTTTTTGTGCAAATCTCTTGCTATAGGTCCTTACAACAATACTCCGTCAAAATATGCAAAGGTTATTTGCGATTTATAACAAATACGGTCAAAAATAAGAATTAACTATTATTTGGGGGTGACAATAAAAGTATTGCAAAAATTACCAAATCGATGGTTTCTTCGTGAATTATCAAAGGTGTGTTCCTTAATGAGTTGTCTATCTACTTTGGACATTCATTGGAGCATTAATGAGCTTAGTTAAACCAAAAATTAAGGCTCGGTATGTTCCACTCTAAGGATACTGGTTCCCCAATTTTTAGTAAATCTTGATCCTTCGTTGGAGGATGTTTTTGGAGTTTTTTGTTAAATTGGACTCAAACATTTTATGAGGGTTGATATCAGGATGTTGACCCGATGTATTTAAAAGTTTTGTGTTGTTATATTACATCGGCAATTTACACAAATAAGATTAACATGTCATTAACTGGTCTTTGGAATGGTGGTAATTGGCTTTGTTTTAGCTTTCGGGATTGATTTTTCTGACTTTCAGACTAATGACTATTAAATATTTCTTAATGATGTCAGTGGGGATATCTTCCCAATCATTATTATATCCGTGAACCCAATTTTGCATACTATTTTCCATGGTAAAGAATATAGTACCCAAATATTCGGTATTCCAGCTTCTCCAGTAGCAGTTTAATTTCCATATTTGATGGGTTTTATTGGATTTAGCGCAATTTGTTGGATTTATTATGATAGCAGAGGACAATATCTATCCATTTAGTAAAAATTAAATCCTATCAACACCATTGAGAGACGAAATAGTGCTCTGTCGTAGGTCGTTTCAAAATACTACACTGGTGTCAATTTTTTCCATATACTTTCCAGAGGTATTTCGATGTTCTCAAAGCCAAAATCGGACTGTTTTGCATTGTTCCATTATACTACAATACATATTGAGTCAAATATTCATTCTTGGCATACTTGCCTGTGGCCGATTCGTTCGTCATTGTTTATTGTTAATATGGTCCCATGCGTTTTTTACCTGTCTGAAGACCCTCCATGACCGCATTTTTTATCACTGAACTTTATTATATTCAATACTGTTAGTCTATTATTAACTGCAAAAGTCATAAAAATGCATAATGACCGCAAAAATTTGCAAAAATTTTATAGTTTTATAGTACTGATTTTCCCGTTGCAATACTTTTATTGTCACCCCCAAGTAGTAGTTAATTCTTATTTTTGGACAGTATTTGTTATAAATCGCAAATAACCTTTGCATATTTTGACAGAATATTGTTGTAAGGACCTATAGCAAGAAATTTGTACAAAAAACCGTATAGGTTTTACATAATTTGTTGCCATAAACGAACAATTAATATGAAATTTTGCAATACATTTCTTGCCTAACTGTATGTATGTAGGTACGGATAATTTCATTTAAAAAACCTACATCCAAATAGTCCGGTTCATACACATCTTTGACACGGAGACATGAAGTGGTCACCACATTTCTCGACACTTGGACGTTTGTTTGCTTCAATACTTGTCCAATGAGAGGATTAATCTTGAATATTAAATTAGAAAATATAAATTTCATTTATGAATTAAAAAAATATATAAAAATATTTTTACCTTTCGCAGCATTTTGTATGTTTCGCTCTCTTTTCTGAGCAGACAACGAAGCCGACCGATTTTTTCGGCTCGCTCGCTTACGTCTGTGCAAGACAATCGGCGGCGGCGCGCCGACTTATTTACCGACTCGCGGCTAAATTTCAGCTTAGTTATGGGGTTTCTACACGGTATGTTTTTTACATATTCATGCATAGCAACTGTCACTTTTTTCGCCCATATGTAATTCCTTCTGTACGGCAAAATTTTATTTTTCATTCGTTTTCTGTTGTTTTCTTTATTTATATCGCTTACAAACAAAACAGATGTTTACCTTTGGTTGTACAGACGAGAATAGAGCGCGTTCTATTCGAAAAATATACATATGTATGCACATAACACTTTGATGGATTGAAATTTCTGTATGGTTCACACCATGTGTACAAAATTCAGATTTGTAAAAAGTGACAGTTGGTATGCAAAAAACATACCGTGTAGAAACCCCATTAACATGTAGTTTAAACATAGTCCCGGTACACACTAGAATGAATTTCATTAAAAAATTTCATGAAATTATACCTAAGAACGTCTAATTTCATGAAATTTTTTAATGAAATTTATTCTCCCCACTAGTCCCGGTCCACACTAGCGTGAATTTCATTAAAAAATTTCATGAAATTAGGTGTTCTTAAATCGAATTCCCCACTACAGCAATTTTATGATTTTACTCTACTATGGACGTCGATCTAGAGACGCATAATTTCATATCAAAATTTCAATGAAATTATTGTAGTGTGGCCCGGGACCTACAGAAATTTAATAAAATTACTAAGAAAGCAAAATGTCATTTCTTGAGTAGGATCGTTTCAAGAATAAAAATATTACTATTTTTTAAGCCGGTTAACCGACCCAATAACCGGTTTTTTCGGTGGCTTATCTTTCCTTTACCGACCCACCGCAGAAAATTAAAAAAACAAGTGTGAAAAGGCTATAGTCGGTACGGGGCCGACTATGTGATACCCTACACCACTACCTTTGTGCATAATATTTTAACTCGACAACATTTCTTTTAGGGAGATACCAATGTTTTCAGTTATCTGTCTTTTATACCAAATGACTTAAGGCGAACTGAACCAAAATAATTAATATATAATTTTATATTTGACTACTATCGACATCACCAACATTAATATGCTTCTATCTCTGTGAGAAAATTTCGTGATGAGCGATCAAAATTCCGACCTGTAGTGTGATTGCAGAAAAAGTGGAAAAAAGATGCATCCCTTTTTTCCACCTATTACCCACGAGAACCTACTTTACATCGTTAGAAAGGTGATATTTTCTACTTTCATTGTCAGGTTTTGCTTTTGGTATACGACTTATAGAAGCTGAGATATTAGCTTTGGAAAAAACGTTGTCTTTTTATCCAAATAAGTTTTTTGCCCATTCCGACCCCTAAATATTATTCGACCCTCACCAAAACCAATAGGCGTCTTCCTCTTCGAGATCCCCATTAACTCTCAAAATTTCGTGACAATCCGATCAAAATTGCGGCCTGTAGCGTAATTTACAAAAAAATTGAAAAATGGGATGAATTTCCGACTATTGTGATATCTCCGCTATTTGGTCACCTACGCCGACCTAGTTTGCATCATTATAAAGGTGGAATCTTCCACTTTAATAGTCAGGCTTTGCTTTTGGAAAGTCCCCAGCGAAAGCTGTGATATTCGTCATTATAACTAAAATCGCAAACTTGAAAATTTAGGATTTATTTTCGACTATTGTGATATCTTCGTTGTTTGATCACCTACAAGACCTACTTTAGTCCCGGTCCACACTAGAGTGATTTCATTGAAAAAATTGCATGAAATTATGCGTCTCTAGATCGACTTCCATAGTAGAGTAAAATCATTAAATTGCTGTAGTGAGGAATTCGATTTAAGAACGCCTAATTCCATGAAATTTTGTAATGAAATTCACGCTAGTGTAGACCGGGACTTACATCATTAGAAAGGTGAAATTTTTTTCATTCATTGCCAGGTTTTGCTTTTTGTATACCAGTTATAGACGCTGAAATATTTGCTTTGGAATAAAATATTTACTTTTTCTCCAAATAAATTTTTTGCTCATTCCGACCCCTAAATATTATCCAACCATCACCAAAATCAATAGGCTTCTTCCCCTCCGGGACCACCATCAACATCCAAAATTTCGTGACGATCCCATCAAAATTGCGATCTGTAGCGTGATTACAAGGTTTAGATGAACAGACGGACGGACTGACGGACGGACACACATAGCCAGATCGACTCAGCTCGTCGAGACATTCATTTTGGTATATATAAGTATGAGTCTATGACCATTATTTCAATGCGTTACAAACTTTTTGGCCAAAACCAACTTATAATACCCTCCCCACATAGTGGTGTAGGGTATAAAAATTACCACAGATAGTGTTTTTTATCCCGATTCCAATGATGTATTGCTTTTGTTGCGGAAAAGTATACTTCCCTAGATATGGGCCTCCAAAGTTCCACAAAGGCCCTAGTCTAAAATTCATCATTGGAATCGGGATAAAAATCACTATCTGTGGTAATTTTTTTTTTAAATTTTCTGCGATGTTTTGCCAAAGTTATAGGTTAGGGCCTTTGTGGATCTTTGGAGGCCCATAACTCGGGAAGTATACATTTCCGCAACAAAAGCAATATATGGTTGGAATCGCAATAAGAAGCGCTATTTGTAACTCAAAACCGGTTAACCGGTTTCGGTTTTCGACACCCTAATCAAAACGAACCTCAACGAAGTGTCGCTGTTTCGGCGGATATTTATGGGGGCTATATGAAGGCGTAACCTATACCAAACCAAACCTTTAAAATAGAAGCACCCTTACTTACATGGATAGAAGCAATAGCAGACCCTTATCTCGGGAAGTATAGACATCAACACGGAAAAGTGCCGTTGTAATCAGGAAAGGGCTGCGGCTGAAATCTCAAGTTATCCAATCAAATCCAAAAAATCCAAGGATTTTTTCCCTCCAAACAAGAAAATTATTTTATTTTTGCCGTTTCCTCCAGTCTCCGATTGTTCCGATAGCCCGTCCTCTTCTCGCATTCCCATAATTCCAAAAAAATTCGTTGATAAGATAATTTCCCTTTGCGGAATAGATAAATCGCGTAACGGAGAGAGAGAGACAGGAATAGTTATCTATGGGAATTGGAAATTGGAAATCAACGAATTTAATTTTCGTTGCTTCCAGACGTTGTTCCGTTTTGTATTTCCATTCGTTGAAAACAGTGAAAATAGGGATGTCAACACTGAACCTTGCTGAATAGGAAAATAGGGATGTCAATACTGAATTTTTTTTTAATATTTAATTTAATAAACGTCGACTCAAAGTCGACTTTAAGCCGCCGCCGCCGACAAATTTCCACGGCGCAGGTCTCTGCTTAATATTTGTTGCAAAAACAACAGGGGAAATAGGGATACGCAAGTCGATTTTCGAGTAATCGATTCCTCGATTTTTTGATTTGAAGAACTTTTTAACGTACCACGAAAATGAAATATACAGAAATATACAGTTAATCTAACGGTACGGCAGTGTTAAACGCGAAGCATTGTACACTAAAACGTTCCATTTTCAACTAAGGAGTCATCTCGATCGAACGATTCTTTTATCCAAGTGAGTTCTAAGTAAAGCTGGGTACACATTGTCAGTTTTGAATGTCGATATTTCGCAATTATCGATAACTGTCCAACCATCCAGCAACCACAAAACATTTTGTGGTTGCATGATGAATGACAAAAATGAACGGTCACACCAGCAAGCACCAACAAAGCTGTCATTCAAAACTGACAATGTGTACCCAGCTTAAGAATCAAAAGATCGAAAGATCGATTTGTGCTTGGTATTACCAATTATCGGCGCGCGCCGTTTCTACCGATTTGACGACTGGCGATTTTTAGCCGATTTGAGCCGACAAAATCGGCGGCGGCTCAACTCGAAGAAAACGAGCGGCGGCGGCGCGCCGCCGATTTTCAGCCGACTGGCTTCCTCCTCTGTTTCTGAGGGGGTTATATCACTTTTGACGAAGAAATGGAGAATGAGAAATGAAGGAAACTTGAAAATTGTTTAGAATAAGAATAGAAGGACCGCGAAATTTTTACGAATGAGAAATGGAGGGATTGAAAATTATAGCACGCTACAGGGTGATCTAAAAATTGTTTAAAAAATTATAATGGCACAGTGGGTGACGCACTATTTAATTACGTTCACAACCACGCTCGTCTTTATTATAACACCCAGCATTAAATGTTCTTCAAAAAAATTCATTTGAATCACTAGTACCATGGTACAACAAGAAAGGTAGTTTCATGCTAACATATGTTCAAAATTTTTTTTTAAATTTTGAATTTGATGTACATTCATTGTCAATGTGAATTTGACACTGAATGAATGTATACCTACATATGTATGTATTTGTGTGTATATGCACAAATGTCATTTGGATATAAAAATTGAAACTACAAAATATTCGTTTTTTCAAAATTTTCTTTATATCTTATCATCAAAAAGTGCAGTTAATACTAAAAATGGATGCCATTGATGCTCTTCGTTGTTGAAGCCTTGAAACATCTCCCATGGCTATGAAATGCAAACATTTGAGAAACGACAAACCGTTTTGTGTATCTTGGGCTAGTCATTTGAGAACCCCAACTACAGGAAGCTTTAAAATCTCATGAATATACATACATATTTATAAAGTATGTCGATTTCCACAAGAAATTGGGTGAAATATACATAACAACACCAGCAGGTCCTGTAACAGCAACTTGTAAAAGAAACTGCAGCAGCTTCTGAAAGATCTACCCAAACCAAAATATATGCTAATAATAATCAAAACAAATTCAATGTAGGTTGCTACAATCGCTGTCACAGGACGGTGAACGTTGTGCAAATGTTATTGGTGATGATGGTACGCGTATTCCTGCTTCTGTATCCTACACCTAAATTGTGCATGTCCCGAAACATAAGGTGCCAGTGCGGTTAGTTAAACCGATATTGAAAAATACGCCGTCGATATTGAAAAATACGTATGTATGTAATGAATTGCGTTTTCTTTCTTTAGATACAGAAGAAGCTGCGTGTATGGATAAATTAACTATGAGAACGGATTATGAATGGTTAATTAAAAATAGAAACTTTTTGTATGTCCAACTTGTTTAATAAACATTTACGGTTTTATTAATAAAAAATTAACAAAAGCACTAAAAACAGATCTTTCAGATATCCAGATTCAAAGCTTGATTAGGGTTACACATGGGGAGAAGATTATCCAACGTCAATAAGCGGTTAAGTTAAGGAACTTATACATATGTTCACACAATATCCCCGAAGGGCCATATCAATGAGTGCACGCCTATACATATTGGCTCAATTATATTGGCTCTATTTTTATCGCCGAGTCCGGAGGGCGTGTCTTACAACACCACTTTGTAGAGAAGTTTTTCATTCTTGAAATACTCGGGAAATGTAATCAAGCATTACACTGATTTGCCACCGCTGTCAGGGATTTAACCGCAGACCTTCTGGTCGGACGTGTTTCCCACTGCACCACGATGACTCCCAAGGAATATGTAGTTCTTAAAGAATCTCCCGCTGATGTTGGTTTTCTGGTGCATGCAACTGTTCTTGTTTTTGTTGGGGGTGAACTTTGTTGAAATTGTTGCTACAGCAGCTGATTGATGTTAATGTGGATCCCAAACTATTAAACTGAAACGACAGTCGTTGGACGGTTGATGCTCGAAACGTTTTGGATGGATTATACCCACTCCGTACATTCGCGGAATCGAAAGACATTTAAAAATTGCTTGGCATACAAACATACCTTCTTGTTGTTGTGGCATAATATTTATTGCAAATCAAAAATCAAATTCGTCTGTTGTTAATGCGATTCCAGTTAATCCAATTTGCTATTATCCGATAGCCAAAGAAAGCAATTGCAAATACATGTTGTTCCAAATGCGCTAATTGCAACTGCTGTTATTGTGATTGCTGCTCCACATCTATAAAGGGTTTGTTGTGGCGACAGTAGTTGCTTTGTAGTCTCATACCAGCCGGAAAATTCGTTGTATTGATATTTATTTGTTCACAAACTCGAAAATGAATAACAAACTTTATTTATTTTTTTTTTGTAATGAAATGTCATGCCGTATTATTGTTGTTCTGTATTTGACACGCTCCCGTACAGATATACAGGGTTGTATTAAACTGAATTTGACAGATGCGACTACCTTTTATCATTCTACCATGACAAGAATTACTTTTTTAAATGTTCAAATACAATACACACATAAACCTTTTTGGTACATTCATGTAAAACCGTACTTATAACTCATTTATACTAGCCATAAATCCTCGACTGGATTTAATAAATCCAGTACAAATCTCATTGCATTTATATATACATTTTGGAGGATTTAAATAGCAGTCAGCTGATTTTTGTTCATAGCACAATTACCAAGGTAGATGCATCAGCCCATCTGATCGAATTTGAAACGTCAAAAGAATATTTTGTAAATTTATGGCCTGTTTCTCTAAGACGATTCGAATTCAAATTCGTTCGAATTGCTACCAAACTCCTATTGTTGTAGAAAAAAATTATTTGATTGAAAACACAATGAATCAAATATTTTTCAAAAAACAGAAGTTTGGTAGTAAGTCGAACGAATTTGTATTCGAATCGTCTTAGTGAAACAGGCCATTAATTCGTCTCAAAAAACATACGTCAGATTACAAATTTATTGTTTAATACTGAAAATGTTAGCACATTATGCTACTAATGCTAACTAAAGAGCAAATAAAGAATTATTTTATCGCAGTTTGACCATCTAAAATAAATAAACGAATTATTTTGTCGTTTAGACATCGTAAATATTACTCTTGGTTTATTAAAATAAACTTTGTACATCAAAACAAATTTAATTTTTCCGTCTAGTGTACAAATGTTTACATTTTAAATTATTTTTAGTGTAGCAATTCACTGATGCATCTACCTTGTTTCTTGTGCCAGCTTGCAACTTTTTGTATTTTCTAGCAACATGTTGCAAAAAACAGAGTTGTATACGAGGATTTATGCCAGATTTAAAACAAATCCACCCAATACGAGAATTTATTTTTGTATGGGAAATCTGGTAGATTTTGGCTGGATTTAGCAAATAAAACCTGATAATGTGCTAAATCCGGCTGATGATGTCATATCTAATATGCCATTTAGATATGACACCATTAGCCGGATTTAGCGCATTATCAGGTTTTATTTGCTAAATCCAGCCAAAATATACCAGATTTTCCATACAAAAATAAATCCTCCTATTGAGTGGATTTGTTTTAAATCTGACATAAATCCTCGTATACAACTCTGTTTTTAGCAACTTGTTGCTAGAAAATACAAAAAGTTGCAAGCTGGCACAAGAAACAAGGTAGATGCATCGGTGAATTGCTACACTAAAAATAATTTAAAATGTAAAAAATTGTAAACAAGACGGAAAAATTAAATTTGTTTTGATGTACAAAGTTGATTTTAATCAACCAAGACTAATATTTATGATGTCTAAACGATAAAATAATTCGTTTATTTATTTTAGATGGGCAAATTGCGATAAAATAATAATTTACTTGCTCTTTAGTTAGCATTAGTAGCATAATGTGCTAACATTTTCAGTGCTGAACAATAAATTAGTAATTTGACGTATGTCTCTTGAGACGAATTCAATTTACAAAAAATTCTTTTGCCGTTTCAAATTCGATCAGATGGGCAGATGCATCTACCTTGGTAATTGTGCTATGAACAAAAATCAGCTGACTGTCATTTAAATCCTCCAAAATGTATATCTAAATGCAATGAGATATGTACTGGATTTATTAAATCCAGTCGAGGATTTATGGCTAGTCTAAATGAGCTATAAATGGGCTATTATTTTTGTTCAAAAAGTACGCTTGTATAAAATGACTTCATAAGCGAAACACTAGATGTGAAAATTACGAATGAGAGTCAAAACGGAAACCACGTTTTTGAGCAGTCAAACCCTACCGTCTGAAAACGCTCTAAAACAAACAATTCTCCATTAAATTTAATCGTGACTAAGTTTATGCTTGGTTTACATTTACGAAATCTACTCGATTTCAACCGTCAATTCCATTGCATAAACGTCACATGAAATCCAATGGATTTCGGATGAGTTTTCATTTGGATGGAGTTTCATTGGACCGGGGCATGGTACAATAAGAGAGGTAGATGCATCGGCGAATTGCTACAACAAAGCAACTTTTTTTGTAATGTAAACTGTCAAAATTTTCGCCAAATGGTCTCTTGTTGTCTCTTTTTATCGCTATAAAGTGTAGACATGCTATCTCTTACTTACCGAATCATATGGGTTTTTGTTTTGATTTTTCATGGCGAATTCCTCGTTTTTTTGACGTTTTAGATTCGATCAGCTGGGCTGAGGCATCTACCTTTCGCATGCGTCTACCTTTGTAATTGTACCACCCAGCAAAAAAGTGTGGAAGTAGTGCAAATCAGAGCTATGATTTCAATACATCTTTCGATGCAGTCCACACGAAGTTATGAAAAATGCACTCAGCTCGATACATTTTTGAACACAAGAGTGTCTAAAATTATAAGAGTTTGTTTAAAAAAATAAAGAAATACAAACAAAAGTTACGAACATTGCTGTAATTCATGAGAGGCAAATTATTTTTGAAGTGGAAATGGAGTTTTTTTTTGGAAATCTGAACTGGAGCGGGAGGAAAAATGAAAAACCATTTGGATGATGAAGCAAAATCAGTTGCTGTGTCATAAAATGCAGACCCGAGGAGTAAACTCAGTTACGATTAAATTTAATGGAGAATTTTTATAATTAGTGTTAATGTAATAAAGTTAATATTCTTGTTTTACACAAATAAGAAATGTATTTTATTTATTTTGGGATATTTGCAATGGCTTGCATTTTATAGCATCTTTAGACTGAATTTAAATTCAATCCAAAACACTACATCAAAGGCTGTGATTTCGATCGAAAATGGAGTGCATCCTAGCTATGTGCCGTGGAAACAAACTGGAGTGCATCCTAACTGCGCGCTCTCTTGTAAAATTCATAGGAAAAGATGTACTCCAGCGGCAATTGTTCTAGTGATTTAACTGCATCCGCGGATGCAAACTTTTTGCTGGCCGTGACCGGGACTAACCAGTGTGACCAGATCTAAAAACGTGTTACAGCTAAATCAACATTAAAATAATGCCAAAAACTGCTAAATAAATAATAAAATGCCAAAAAATAATGCTAAAATTAAAAACGTTTGTAACACATTGAAATAATCATTTGCGATTCTTGATCAGGGTAAAATTCTGAGTGGATCTATCAATGTCCGTCCGTCTGTAGTAATAAGTTTAGATAGGATACTAACATTTTGGAAGGATGCGTATTTTGTATTCAGGCAAGTCATGTTCGAAGATGGGCTATATCGGGCCATATTTTGATTTAGCCCCCATATAACGGTACTGCCCGATTTCTTTTGCTGTTTTTGGGCACGTTTCAGACCAAATTAGCTACGATTTGGTATTTAAGCTTCCAAAAAACTTCTCCACCAAAAATTGTGGGCATAGGATCCACGTTTTGGAATAGCCCCCATATAACATTAACACCCAGATTCTAGTATATTGACGTTTTTAGCTACATTTACTGACCAAATTAGCTATAATAATACAGGGTTCCCAGTGGTAAATAAACTTCTCCACCAAAAATTATGGACATAGGACCACGTTTTGTTAAAGGCCCCTTATAATAGTACCGCCCGATTTCATGGAGTTTCAAGGTTTAGCTGACAGAATTATTTGGAGTTCCCAGTGGTCAAAAAACTTCTCCAACTAAAATAATGGCATTGGTACTTTCAACCAACAGAAAAACTAGTTAGTCCATAACAGTTCAGAATTGTTCATGGTGAAGGGTATAACAAGTTTGGCCCGGCCAAACTTAGCGTTTTTTACTTGATTTATTTTATTTGCTTAAACGGTGTTTGCATTAAAGCTCTTTGTCGGGGTAACTCTCTTTAAGAGGATTTATTTGACGTTTGTGCTATGGAACTGACATTTGAAACCCAGTGAATTCTTTAAATCCGGTTAAATGCAAACGCACTATAATTCACATTCTCATTCCTTTAAAACAGAGCAAAGGAAAAAACTTCGTTGTTTTTTCATTGAGCTGTGATGGCATATTTTATTTTTAAATCACTGGCCAACCAAAAACTATCATTTTTTATAAAAAAGTACTAAAATATTTGAGATTTTGTGGATAAAATAATGCTAAATTAACATGGTATAAGTAAAGAGGTAGATCTAGATGAAAACAAATTATAGAACCCTGGTTTTTCCTGAATTCCTAAAACGTCAAAATTACTCAACATAAAAGCAACAAGTGGGTTTGTTTACAATACATTTTTTGAGAATTTTATAAAAAACGCGAAAAATGAATGAAGTGTCAAAGTTTCTCCACATAATCGAATTGTGGATATGATGAAATGATTATTTCAATGCAAAGCTGAAGAATTTCTTCCATACAAATGAACTAAAAACAGTTTTAAAAATCATTGAATTCTATTGCTTTTAAAATTATTTGAAATATTTTTCAAACAGCACACACACATATACAGATTGTGTATATAATTTTGAAGGTTTAGGAACACTAGAAAGAAAAAATTTAAACTGACAGATAGCTTTAGCTAACCTTTTTAATTAAACCATGTAAATTAATAATTAGAAAATGCTAAATACTAAATGAAAATTTTGCGGCTAAATACAAAAAAATAATGCTAAATTTAGCTGCAAAAATGCTAAAATGGTCACACTGGGACTAACTAACTTGTCAACCCTATACATTTGTCACGTACAATTGTAAGCAAGTATTCGATTACTTCTCAACACTCGAAATCTGACAACAGAACAGGAAAAAAGTGTCAGGAAAAAAGAGTAATATGTACGTGCTAGAAAAATAAGAAGTTTTTCAGTTTTTCCGATTAAAAAAATTCATGAATTTCATAAATACGAAAAATAAAGAGTTTACGTGAATTGTGTAAAACGTGTATTGGAATATATACAACCGGCATATTGTAAACGGTAGAAAAATGCTGACAACAAAACAAATAAAACAATTTCTGTATTGGGTGACGTTGCTGGAAATATGGGGGATTGTTTCATGTGTTTCGGATGCAGGAATAACACGATTTCCTTTGTCACCTGTAAGTGAGGAACAGAGGAGTAACCATAGAAATTGTATGTGTAATCCATATTTTCATTATCATGTTTAGAATGCACCGACGGAAAGGGAAATGAGACCTCTTTTGGCAAACACAAAAATCTATGCAAAATGTAAGTTGTGAAAAATATGTGGGTGGGTGGCAGTTAATTGAAAACAATAATATAACAGGCTTAACTCTAGTTTAGTAAAAACTCCTCGATTTTTCTGAAATTTTTACCAGGGGTAGATATTGTTGCGCTGATCACGGAAATATATAATTTTCTTGGGGGACGGACCCGGTTACCCGGTTATTGGACTTTTTGAGGGTTTTATGGAAAAATCCGGATCCACAAATCAGTTTTTGGGTTATATCACCTGACCACCTGAAAATAACCCCATCATATAACCACTTTTTGGATAAGCTTTCCAATGATATCCATTTTGTAGCAATCGGTTCAGTAGAGCCGGGTCCAACCCGGGTTTAGTACCCGGACTTTCGGGTCCTATAACCGGGTAACCGGGTCCGTCCCCCAAGAAAATTATATATTTCCGTGATCAGCGCAACAATATCTACCTCTGGTAAAAATGTCAAAAAAATCGGAGAGTTTTTACTAAACTAGAGTTGTTCCATATAACATTTTATTTTTTTGTTTTTGCAGTGGAGTGTGAAACTAATAGCGATACTGAGTTTGAAATCATCATTAGTACATCGCTTGTTGAAAGGCAGTGCTGGTTTGATGCCCCCGATGTATGTAGTTATGCTTCATTTGACGTTTTTCCAAAACACACATTTTAATTTCTGAATATTTAACAGGTACAAAAAGCTTTCGACATACTTGAGAATCAACAAAGGGCCCAAAATCAAAGCACTCAAGTTGTGCATAAACATCAAATAGCCGGTACATGTCCACATCATCTTATTGTTTTGGAAATACCCACCAATGAAATACAAGGGGCTGTTGCTAATGCCTTGACTTCATCGGATTCAGCTACCGTCAAACCAGGCGGCGATACAACATCACAATTGACAGCAAAATCCCCTGTTGATACCATGAAGAATGCCAAACATCCATTGTCGGTGAGTTTTCAGCAAATCGTGCGTATGTATGCGCGTAGTTAGGTTTTGCAGTACATTTTTATGAATCACATCAACTCCTAATTACTACAGGCGAATGTTTTTGTATTAGGCAGGCACTAGGTTCCCCTTTCTCATAACAAATGCTTTCTTATCTGGTGATTGTTATAGAAAACCTCTTATCACAAATTTTCTTTACATATAGGTATGTTTAAATTTTTGTTTAGCGTTTGACTGACTGTTGTAGACTGTTGTACATACAAATGTGTTAGCAAAGCGCTTTGATTTCGATATGAAATGTCTTTGGGGGTTTTATCTTACGAACATTTACTAAAAATTAATTTATATACACAAACAAATCGCTCACTATTTTAAATTTGTGGTTGCGAACATCCATCGTTTGCTCAAATCTTGTGGATTTTTTGATATTCCGCATTGGCAGAATCTGTTTTTGATTACAGTAGAATGTTCAAAAATAACATGATGACATTGTTGAAACTGCGTTTGGCTCGGTAGTTCAACTTCATTCATGCAATACGCGTGACAATATATTATATGGGATGTGAAGAAGAATTATTAATCGTCATGTAGTTTGCGAATAATAGTGAGTGTTTCCTTGTCTGAAATCATGTTTGATTTGAAGAAGACGTTTTAAGGTGTTCCCTATTAGAAAATTCTCTCAAAGAAAGCGATTCCATAGATTAGCACATCATATGGTTGTTTTACGAAATCCTAGAAATAATGGAGTACGGTTGGTCACCGTATCTATAGTAGACAAAAAACTTTTTAAGGTCAACAATAGCAGACAGAAGATCCTTTAAGGTCTTCTTTAGTAGACAGAAAACCTTTTAAGGTTTTCTATAGTAGACAGGAACTTGTAATATCTTACCTAGTATACAGACCTTTACTAGTAGACAGAAGACCTTTTAAGGTCTTCTATAGTATACAGAAGACCTTTCAAAGTCTTCTATAGTAGACAGACGACCCTTTGGGGTCTCTCCTAGTAGACAGTAGGCCTTTTAAGTTCTTCCCTATTAGAATACAGTTTAATACCTTCCATAATGAACAGAAGACCTTTTTAGGTCATCTATAGTAGACAGAAGACCTTTTGGGTATTCCCTAGTAGACAGAAGACCCTTTAGGTCTTCTCTAGTAGACAGAAACACTTTAAAGGTATTCTTCACACAAAAATAAGTTTCCGTTCGCCAGCACCAGAGCAGAAGAAGGGAATAGGCCTCGCTCCCAGCAGTTAGAAAGCTATTACCATGTAATTGTAATGATTATACTGCTTCATCACTGTAACACTTGCCCAATGTCTAAACCCAACGAATGTTAGTAGTAATTCTGCAATGGCCACGTGAAATAAAAGAGGGACTTCGACTCATGAATTATTTGTGTTAAAACCAATTAAATAGTTGTTTGGTATTTTTTTCGTATATTTTAATATATTCTTTTTAACTGCAGCCAACCAATAGACCCTTATATACTGTTGCTCATGATGGAATTTATGAACTTTCCATTACTGTGGAAACAAAAACACCCGAGACTGCAGAATTCTCAGCCTTAGTTACTGTGGAAATGTTGGGACCATATGGTTATATCTCAGCGACTGATTTTCCATTCTTACCGGTAAGTTTGGTGACCCTGCAAACTAATTGTAATACCAAAAATAACCAATAACCCTTTTGTAAATTCTTTTCACAAGTTCTATGGTATAATGTGCATAGTTTATGTCATATTTGGTGTCATTTGGTTGGGTGTATCCTTTATGCAATGGCGTGATTTATTACGTATTCAATTCTGGATAGGTGGTGTCATTTTACTTGGTATGTTGGAAAAAGCCTTCTTCTATGCCGAATATCATTCGGTGAATACCAGTGGTGAATCGGTGCCTGGTGCTGAATTAACTGCCGAATTTGTTTCGTGTGCCAAGAGAACTTTGGCCCGTATGCTGGTGATAATAATGAGTTTGGGTTTTGGTATTGTAAAGTAAGTAAATTTTTGTTAGATATTTTTTAGGAATTAATAACGTCAAAAATATGGAAATTATTTTTAGACCTCGCTTGGGTCCATTGTTGCATCGTGTGGTAGGTGTTGGTCTATTGTATTTCCTATTGGCCTGTGTTGAAAGTTATTTACGTGTTATGCGTAACAAACCGGACATACAAAATGAACTGTTGGTGGCCAGCATTCCATTGGCAGTTTTAGATACTGGCATCTGTTGGTGGATTTTTACATCATTGGTTCAAACCACACGCACTTTGCGTTTAAGAAGGTTTGCAAAATCCTATTTTAAGACAATAGAATTTCAGCTATAACAAAAAATATTTCTTTCATTATCTTGCAGAAATATGGTCAAATTGTCTTTGTACAGACATTTCACAAATACATTAATATTTTCCGTAATTGCTTCCGTCATATTTATGTTGTATGCTTTGCGTCTACGTAAAGCAGAAAACTGCACGCCGGTAAGTTACTAGATTACTTAAACTTCTTCTGAAACTAACATATATACAATTTTCTTCTAGGGCTGGCGTAACATCTGGATTGATACAGCATTTTGGCATATCCTATTCTCAGTTTTGTTATTGGTTATCATGATTTTGTGGCGTCCCACAAATAATAATCAACGTTATGCATTTACACCACTGCTCGATAATCCTGAAGATGAGGATGATGAGGGTAAGTCAATAGTCATTTGCAAGTATCGTACCCCTTTATCGCGTCCTCTACAAAAACTTTCTACAAGACAAATATTGCCGAGACAAACCTTTCAGAATGTTTGCTTGCATACGATTTAACGATTCTTGCTTGAGGCTTTAACATTTCTGTCATTATCCATTTCCGCACAGTTTCGCGGCAAATATAAAAATTTCGTTAATAACTGGTAACATATTAGGTCTGTTCGATAACATCGCAAGTAAAAAGTATTTGCAAGTTCTTGCAAGTACTCGCAACTGCTTCTCATTTCTGTTTTATTGAACAAGTTTGTTATCGAGCACCATTTTGTAAAAGTTTGTACAAATTTTTGTGTTATAGAACATACCTATTGGCATTTATTCAAACTAAAATAGCGATAAGTGCCTGTCTTGTTTTCTAAAGCCGTTTATGTCTGAACTAAAAACTCGTTAGCAACTACATGAACCAAAACGTCGTATTTATAGAAACGATAACATGCAATATCTTAGACAAACACCAATTAACCTACAAATTACTCTTATATTAAAACCTAGCAGCTACAAGAACCAAAAAGTCGATAAAGCTTAATGTTAATATGAAAACTTGGCATCACTTACGATATTTTTATGTGATTGTTGTTTTGAAGCGACGCTCAGCGGACGATTTGTGGTGGATATCTAAGAAAAATATGTGAAATAATGAAGAAAAATACAAGAACCATGGTCCGTTATTAAATTCTTTCTTTAGTTAAATGTTGACCAGTATTGAACAGATAACCCGCTTTTTATTACTACAAGTTTGCTTTACTAATAAGTGTAAGATAAAATAAAAGGAACTTTGTGTTCCTTTTAAAATTTAAAGTGCGAAGAACAGAAATAGGGGCGAAAAAGTGTGTTTTCGCTGTGACTGAATTTTTTTGAAGCGAATTTCTTTATTGTCAATTAAGGTAGATGTGTGTAAACGCCAGGTTATTTTGACAACAATTAGACTGTTTATTGGGAAGCAAATACTAAGTAAAAAAGATTTAAATCAATAAATAAAATCCGCTTTAGTTTACTTTACTTATCGCAGATGTCAGGATTACTCAATTCTTCCATTCCCAAAAAAAAAAAACTTGAAAATATTTTCTGAATTTCTGTATTGTTTATTTTAAAAAATTCCTTTATATGTTTATTTGTGTTTTTAGAAGAAGATCAATTTGTGGCAGATGTTTATGGTGTTAAAATGCGTGGCACCAATAGTAATGGCGCCAAAACGCCACCATCTAAAACAACAACAAATGAAGAAGATGATCTTCGTTGGGTAGAGGAAAATATACCCGAATCAATGGCTGATGTTACGTTACCGGCACTCGATTCTGACGAAGAAATCATCAATACGAAATTCGAAGTGTCGAAAATGCAATAGATTGTCGTCGTCGTCGACAGATAATAATAAATCACAACCAAGAGACAAAGATAAATCTATATATAAAATAAGTTATGATTATAAAAAAAAGCACTATTATTTATTTTTGTTAAAAACTGGAATATTTATATATGACTGTATTTGCTAATTTAGCAATAGAATTTTTTCTTTTAGTTTCATAATTGCCTTAGTTTTATGATTTTCAAATCTGTAGTAGTTAAAAGAACTTCAGCGTTTAACAGCACACATTTCACAGTACATATGCGAGTATACTACGAAAAAAGCCAAGTATTTTCTATATTTTCACAGTAACTTCTCATCTCCATTATAAAAAATAAGACTAAGATTTGTTTGTTTAAATAGATTTATAGAACAATGCTCCTTTGCTATATCTTCTTTTGTCTTAACATTGCAAATAAATTGCTGGTCAATCAAAATACTTAACCGAAAACAATCACTGCAATTCACTTATTAACCCATTAATAGCTGAAAGGAAAACAAACAATAACACCCTACAATGACCTCCTGTAATCATTTGTGCAGCCACATAGGCTTTGTATTTCTTAACTGTTCCTAATAACTTGATATATAATTGACATATAAATTAATACGTTTAAACCAAATATCAAAGAAAAAAGAATATGTAAAATATTTGTAAAACATTTAGAGAGTTTTGTGTCATCCTTACTCATAAAACACTTTTGTTTTACATAATACCCCTCCTATTTCCTCCCTCTATTTGCAAATCAAAATCCCTTAATTCCTCATTCTTGCTCTTTACCTAGCTTAGGTTTAACATCCTTAAATATACATATATTTGTAGATATACATATAATATGAATATGCTTTCGTATTAATAAATATATTAAAAAAAAAAACATTTCTATATAATACGAATATGCTTTGTAAATATAAAAAAAGAAAATCATATTAATAAGTTTAACTAAAATCAAATATCTCTTAGGTGTATAAAAAAACGCAAATGTATTCACTGAGACAACTTCATATGTACTTTTTATTTTGATTTAATTAAATTTTCCCTGTAATGATGCAAAAAATAAAACAAAATTCCAATGATAGAAGTTGTAATAGAATACAATAAACAAAAATGAAAACAATGTTTAAAATTATTTTATTTTATATAAAAAATGAAAATAAATATAATTTTATATAAACAAGAAAAATACAGTTTTTTTATTTATCAGGATGATTATGAATGTAAACTCCCCGTGAGTTTTGTCTTTCTGCCGTTTCAACTGAAAGGAAAAAGTGAGAAAACTCACGGGGAGTTGATATTCATAGCCTGTTTCAGTATTATACAGCCAGTGTATAATAGCTGGATTTAATCCCCAGCTATTATACACTGGCTGTATAATACTGTTGTGAGACCCATCTTATCCTACGGATGTCTTGTCTGGTGGCATGCGCTTCGACATAAATCGAACTCCGGCAACATAGACAAGGTGCAAAGGGGCAACCTCGATCCTGATAGCTGGAGCTTTTAGAAGTACACCACAAGCAGCTCTAAATGCGATGTTGAACCTCTTGCCCATGAGACTCAACATCAAAGGTCAAGCAGCACGTAGTGCCCTAAGACTACATGAATTGAATCGTTGGCGTGACAGCATGCATGCATTCTTCGGGAGCTAGAACCAAAGCTTAAATCTGCAGGGGAAATTCAGCGACTACTTATCATCAATCCAAGGAGTTGAAGATTTTGAGGTCATTATCCCTTAGAGATGACTGGATCCGTAGTAACCCTCCTCTGGACGGTCTGGCTTTCTACACAGACGGTTCCAAGATGAAAGAAGGTACCGGAGCTGGCGTCTACTGCGAAAAGCTTTGTCTCGAGTACTCATATAGGTTGAATAGCGACTGTAGTGTTTTCCAAGCAGAAATCTTGGCGATCCAAATGGCCGCAGAGTTGATAAAAAGTCTGGATGCAGAAATCTTTGAACCGGTGACTATCTTCGTTGAGTCAGCCGGCTCTTAAAGCCATCAAATCCTCCAATATCAAGTCTAAGGCCGTTCTTGAGTGTATAACTGCTTTGGCGAACCTCACAAACGCTGTCCGACTCTGCTGGGTACCGGGACACTGTGACATTGTGGGAAATGAGAAGGCAGATGAACTGGCAAGACATGGATCTCAATCAACAAGTCTAGCAATCACTGATTCAATCAAACCACCCATATGTCACCTTTTTCGGAGAGTGGAGACGTTCTTTGAAGAACGAGCCAAGGAACTATGGCATAATGAACCAAGGTGCAACGTGTCAAGGGCCATTTGGCCGACTCTATCAACAAACAGAAAAACTTCACTCTTAAATCTGAACTAGTCAGACGGGAGTCATTACCGGTCATTGCAACATCCGAGCTTTTATCGGCAAATGGCAGGATGATGGCGTGGACTATTGCAGGCTCTGTGAAGATGAGGAGGTAACGGAGACTATTGAGCATATTTTATTTCGTTGCCCGATGTTAACTCGAAAGCGATATAGATTAACAGGAGTATGCTTTCCTCCAAGCTTAACCTCCTACTCAAACATGGAACCAACAATCATAAACAACATCATTAAAAATTTGAATAGGCTGGGACGGCGCGACCCATAAGCGTAACTACTTCCCTGACAGTTCTTCTACCATTACCAAATAAACCACCCTCTTTTCCTTATTACATCTTCATCTTAAATAATCCATCTATTATTACTTTTCCAACTCCACCCTCTTTTCTTTACTTTTCTCTCTTTTCTCTTCTTCTGTCTTTTCAGGTAATTCTGAACCTCTTCTTTCTGATTTATGGATGATCACAATGGACCGAAAGGTCTCCGAGTGGCGTAGTCAATATATATGTATTGACTACACATCCCCAAACCTAACCTAACCCTAGCCTGTTTCTGTATGTCGAAAGAAGAATGTGTGCGAAAGAAACACGTCCAAACTCTTGCGTGTTTTTCAAATTTGTTTTTTGTTTTGAAGCAAAGGCAAAGGTAAAATTATTTCGAAAACTAAAGTTCGGGCGTGTTTCATTCGCGCACATTCTTCTTTTGATATACAGAAACTGGCTGTCATAATTGGGCTGCATAAAAAATTATACAAAAAAAAAAAAATACTCAGGTATGTGATGGAAAACGACTCGTTTTGCCATAAATCGAAATCGTATATCTCTAAGGCCATGTTTATATTATAGCCTTTTGCAGGGTTAACCTTCTTAATGAGGATTTATTTGACGTATACGCAAAGGAATTGACATTTGAAACCCAGTGGGTTTGTTAAATCCGGTTATATATAAACGTACTATAATTTTGGTGAATATTTTAATGAAATTGAAAATGGATTTTAAAAATATTCAGCCTTAAGCTGGGTACACATTGTCAGTTTTGAATGACAGCTTTGTTGTTGCTTGCTATTGTGACCGTTCATTTTTGTCATTCATCATGCAACCACAAAATGTTTTGTGGTTGCTGGACGGTTGGACTGTTATCGATAATTGCAAAAAATCGTCATTCAAAACTGACAATATGTGTGTTCGTTTACTCAAAATTTGTACAAATTGGTACTGGATATTGTTCGTTTACTCTACAGTACAATGCAAAAGACCTTAGCCGATTACAAGAAGTTACTGGACTTGTACAAATTTGTACAAATTGTTGAGTAAACGAACACACCTAATGTGTACTGTACTTTATCATGAAAGACAATTCCCCGTGAATTTTTTCCATTTCCCCCTTCGGCTTATCATGGTGTGAAAAATAGCTATCACAATCGAAAGGGAGAGCGAAAAATGATTGTGAAAAAATTCGCAAATAAATTGATGCGGAATTGGGAAAAAATATTAATAAAAACATCATATTTTGCAATATATAAAACAAAATGACTTTAAATACGCTTCCTAAATACAATGCTACAATTTTAATGCATTTAATTATTGATAAAATAGGTATTTTTCTATGAAACTCAATTTTTATTTCCACATGAATAGTCTCGAATGCAAAGTCCCAATTTACATTGGGCGAGTTTACTTGCGGCAATTGTCATTTTGTAGGAGAGAGAGGTGAGGCATATGGTAACCCTTTGCCTCTCAGCACCCTCTCTCACCTACAAACTGACAATTGCCGCAAGTAAACTCGCCTAATGTAAATTGGGACAAAGTAAAGCTAGGTACACATTGCCATTTTTGAATGACAGCTTTGCTCAAATAATCGGTTGCTTTCCAGTGTGACCGTTCATTTTTGTCATTCATCATGCAACCCCAAAAATTTTGTGGTTGTTGGACACAGGGCTTCGGAGTCGGAGTCTGGAGTCGGAGTCTAGCAAATTTTGCTGGAGTCGGAGTCTGGAGTCGTGAAAAAAGCTCGACTCCGACTCCAGGCAAAATGGTTTTTTTCTACATTCATCAAAAGAGTTTTTATTTTTTTATGATAGAGAGATTAACTTTATTAACATTTTGATAAATCGTTTATTCATTTTATAGGAAATCTATGAGTAAACTTGTAAGCAAAGGATTTATTATATTTAGTAATGTTCCATGACAATAGAATTATAATTGCATCTTTCAATATGAATCGATTTCTTAATATACCATCACATTTATGACAAAATTTATATACACTCTGGAATACTAGTTTTAGATCTCACATATTTATACTTCACAATATAATGTGGAAAAAGTATTATAAGTTTATTTTGTCCACAATTAAGGGGTTATGGTCACTTATTGTGCACGAAAAATGAAATTTTTCATGAATTTTTACAAATAATCTACCAATTTTTTCCAAAAGATATTGTTTTCATCTGATTTATAATACCTTGAGCTACTTTCAGATTTTTTTTTTTTTGAAAAATATTGCACAGTTTTCTGACAAATGGCCACCTAATAATTTTGTTGTTTTGTTCTTCTTTAATATTTCATATTTTAGTTGAGAAAAATTAGATTTTTTCGGAATGGCGCAAATATGCGCAATTTTTTATGATTGAATCTGATATTTGAGGCTCAATCGCATAAAACATTAGAAGAAACTATGGTCGGGAAACGACGGGGAAATAGACTTTTTCACTATTGAAATTGTAGTAATCTTAAAAATGATCATAAACAATTTTCACAAAGAGGATATGTATTACCATTATTAAAGAGCAAAGATGTAAAATCAATCTGAAAATTTTAAATGCTAATCTTGTTCGGAGACTGTACAAAAACAATAAATCTTGAAAAATATAAGTTTTCACGAAAATAATGTCATTTTAATGTTCACCTAATTTCTTAGTTTTCGAAAATTTACTTTTTGTTTTCAGTAAGGCTGAGTTCAATCGACTGCTGCATTGGATTGGTTAATCTTACAAAGTCGAGGATGGTTATAGCAAATGTAGAAAAGAGTCTGATTGCGGTTTATCAACATTTTTTCATAAAAAAAACGATTTTCATATTTTGAGTTTTGAGCAACTTTATGCCTATGTTTCACCTCTGTGCGTCCGTACAAAAAAAATTTAATCAAACTCGTCAGTTCTACTTGTTTTTGTTTTAAATTGATAATCTGAGGGTATACTCGTACATATATTTCGGCAAAATCTACTGAAACTTTCTAAATTCTTTCTGTTGTTGTTGTTCTTTTTGATATAAGATACAGCAGATTCAATACGGAACATCAATTTTACATCGCATTGCATTACAAATTGTCTTAGAGAAAAGAACAGATAAGCATATAGGGTCCTAGTATAGGAAAAGTTGAAAAATTTAGCAAATTTTATTAATTTTTAGTGGTATAGGAAATTACCCTCGGAGTCGACTCCGGAGTCGGAGTCGTGACAAAAAACTGGCCTGGAGTCGGAGTCGGAGTCGAAGGAAAAATGGCTCGACTCCGAAACCCTGGTTGGACAGTCAGGTGTTGGTTGTATGATGGTATGATAGTGTGAACCCGAAACGTCATTCAAGGAATAAATTTGCCGTGTAAATACATATGTATGTACAAGTAGTACCGATACCCAAACAGAAGAATACACACTCTATTGAAAATATGCGCCCCATTAGTATACTTCCAGCTCTCTCAAAAGTATGTGAGCATCTAATGAAACGGCAAATGTTGAGGTTTATTGACGACCAGAGGCTTCTCAATCCTTTTCAACATGGTTTCAGGCGTAATCATAGTACGGTATCTCACTTGCTGCATTTGACTGACACGATTAGAGAGGCAGTCGAAGTGTACAATAATGGGGTTTTAATTTCGCTGGATTTGTCTAAGGCATTTGACAAAGTCGATCACATAGTATTGATTGAGAAGTTAAGAACAAAATTCTACTTTAATAACACGGCATGTAAGCTTGTTTTCTCTTACCTATCTGATCGTTTTCAGTTTGTAGATTTTAATGGATTAGTTTCAAGTGTTCGGGGTGTAGATAGTGGGGTACCCCAAGGTTCTGTCTTGGGCCCCTTACTTTTTATTATGTATATCAATGATATAGTTGATGCCCTTGATGCAGATGTATGTTCGCCATTTATATATGCCGATGATATTCACCTATTTTTTCGTGGTTCAAATTCTTTTGGTTTATTGCCAGTTGTCAATGCAGTATTGACTAATGTTAGTTGTTGGATGCAACGCAATAACTTTATTGTCAATGTTAGTAAGACTAAATCGTTACTGTTTGGCTCTATACGTCAGAGTAGTCATTCCTTTCACATGGTTATGGATGGAAATATTGTTGAGGTAGTTGACAAGATTAAGTGTCTGGGCGTATATATTGATTACAGGCTTGATTTCAGATCACACATTGACACGTTATTTCCCAAGGTAATTTCCATTTTGCGTAAATTGAATTGTACTACTTATTACCTTCCTTTCTTTGTAAGACGGCAGCTTGCATATTCGTTGTTAATGTCAACTATCACCTATGGTATAGAGGTATTCTCTGGCACTATTCAGTCGTGCCTCGACAGAATTCTTATATTAATTAATATGGTAGTTCGATTTGTATACCGTTTAAATTATAGAGATCATATCTCCAGTTATACTTTGCAGTTTTTGGGACTTCCGTTTCAGTCGTACATAAATGTTCGGGTTATGTCATGCTTTTATAAAATTATTAAAAACGGTACACCGGAATTACTCTGTTCAAAGTTCATTTTCTCGCGATTCTTTCGCAATCCACAAATCTTACTCCCTCGCTTTTGGTCCGGTATCTATGATCGATCATTCCTTGTTAGAGTAGCAAGGCTTTGGAATCACCTGCCTCTTAACTTGCGAAGTTTTGCATATTCACCCAATACATTTAAACGTAACGTAGCCCGGTGCCTGTAGTACGTGCATTATTATTAACATGGGATTTTAATTCATTACTTTTCATTCTTTTTGGCTGGGGAGCCGTTTTTCTAGTTTCCTTTTCTTTTAATTTTTGTCATTATTTTTGCAAACTATATTTTTTTTTTTTATTTTTGTATAATGTTATCTTAGTCATGGATTAATCAGCAAGCTATTTTGTATTTATTTGTAATGCGCACTTTGGTCTTAAAGACTTTTTGCATTACTATGTATGAATAATAAATAAAAATAAAATAAAAATAAAAATGGATAATTCGCGTATTTTTATTAAATTTGGAGAATTCCTATTGGAATCAGCGATAATAACACGGTCATAGCAAAATACATTTGACGATGCAGTGAATGGAGTGAATGGGATAACAAGGAAAAAAGCAAAAGGGCAAATGGTTCTGTGGATTTCAATGGTTCTGTGGATGACAAAACAAAAAGAAAAAAATAAATTCGTGTATTGTGCCAATGGAAAAATGTGCTCAATATCTTCTAGTGTCTAAATTGATTGTGCTATATTAATGTGCTGTATTAATAAATAAATGCTTGTAGTTTTGCAAATTCATTATACATATGTATGTATATTTTTCATAGTAATGGGAAGTCATGGGTCGCTGAATAGGGATTTTCATGTACAACATTCCCTGGTGAATAGAAAATAGCCATATATTTATTAATAAACATCATTTTATTGTTTTTTTAATTAATTTGTGGTTGCCAGCGCCCATATTTATTGAGCAAATTTTATAATTTGACTGACGGCTTGGCATCCAACATGAATGATAGTGTGGCCGCTCCGTAAAACCCAACAAAACTGAAGCAATCGATATTTTCGAAAAATCGTCAGTCAAAACTGACAATGTGTACGGCACTTAAGCTGGGTACACATTGTCAGTTTTGAATGACAGCTTTGTTGTTGCTTGCTAGTGTGGCCGTTCAGTTTTGTCATTCATCATGCAACCACAAAATATTTTGTAGTTGCTGGACGGTTGGACAGTTATCGATAATTGCAAAAAATCGTCATTCAAAACTGACGATGTGTACTGTACTTTAAGGCCGCCATCAGACCATCTGCTTTTTCACATGTATGACATCAGCTGTTCTGTATATTAGTATGCCCAAAGTGACAACATACATGCGAAAAAGCAGATGGTCGGCCGCCTAAACAAAAAATGCGCCCACACACTAGAGCTGGCAAACCATCGATATTCCCAACATTATATATTTTCGATATAATGTTTTAAAATATCGATTGCTATCGATATTATCGTTAAGTTGTCCTCGCCATTAATTTGGAGATGAAAATTGCGGAAATGTCAATGATTTTCTTGAAATTATGCAAAAATAGTTCACAGAAATGTAAAGGAGAATAAACAACTGCTTCTATTTTATAAAAATGTAAAAAAATACATTTTATTTTGCCGAAAAATGTGTACGTGTGACTACGGACTTACTTTCTTACACACATAACCGAAAAGCAGCGAAATTTCTATTTATTTCAGGTTAGGGGTTTTTATTCCGATAATATCGATAGGCAAAACTATCAATCGATATTGAATTTTTAAATAATTATCGATAGTGCCATAGATTTTTTGCCAGCTCTACCACACACTAGTTTATTACATGAAAGCAGGGATGCCAACTGTTCCGAGGTAAAAATCGCTACAGCCACATACGCACCATAGGTCTGTAGCGATTTTTACCTTAAAACAGTTGATATTCCTGATTAAAAAGTGGTTTTTGTACGTCAAAAATCACCACAAGTAGCGGGAAAACCACCAACTTGGCACCCCTGCATGAAAGCACCACCACACATTTACTGTGTAGAGTTGCCAAATTTGTTGTTATCGCTTATTTTTTATGGGAAAGCAAAAAATACCTGTGTTCCAGAACTAAAAAATTTTTACGACTTTTACACATTTTACTCGAAAAAGCGTTCCCGTACACAAAAAAAGTTGTAAAATGTTCACTTCTCTTTAAACAAAAATGGCGCTGAATGTCGCTCTCTTTAAAAACTTTTTACACGACAAATTTGGGCGAGTAAAAAAATAGTAACATGGTTGCCGGCGTCTGATTGGCTGATACGCCGACTTTGACATTTGTTCCAGTTTTTTTTGACGTATTTTCCATTTTTCCGTTCCCGAACTATTTCAAAAAACTTGTGTGTGAGAACAAATTTTTTGCACTTTTCTCTTTTACGAGTTTTACCATTAAAAAGTACGGGAACGAAGCTAATGTGTATGTCCCACGAACATCCCGTCGATTTTTCGAAAATATCGATAAATGTCAAACTGTCCATTGGCTGGATTCTTGTTCTATGATAATTTTATATGAAAAATATTTTCTTTATAAATTTTTTCATTTGACATTTATTTCCGTTATAAAAGTTTTCATTTCAAATTTTCATAGAACAAGAATTGAGCCCCAGCAACCATAAAATATTTTGTGGTTGCCGGATGACTGACAAAAACGAACCGATTATTTGAGCAAAACTGACAGTCAAAAATGATGGAAAAAGTGAAAGGGAAAACTGTTTCAGTTGCGAAATTTTTCACTAGTGAAAATCTATGATAAGGCTGATTATTCAAATAAGGGGCGTTTGCGAAGCAAAACTATATAATCAAAGGCACTCCGATTATATACCATTTCGATTCTGCAAATCGAGTCGATTCGGTTTTCATCACATACCTGACTATTTTGTAAAAACATCGCCAATTTAACTTTTATTTTCCTTAAAATTATGAGAAGCGACTAAAAGAGCAGTTGCCAGTTGCCTTCTGTAATGAAATTTTTGCAACAGTCAACGTAACAGGACTATAGTTGCTTTCCATAATCAATGTTTTCATTACTGTTCCTATCGATAGAGCTTAGCGAATACTTTATTTTGATCGCTAAATAACCAAAACATTTAGTCAATTACCGAACTTATACAGCCCGATCATGAATATCAACTCCTCGTGAGCTGTCTCACTCTATCCTTTAATTTGCATTGGCAGAGAAACAAAACTCACGGGGAGTTGACCTTCTTGATCAGGCTGATAGGAATTTTAATTTTACCGATTTTTGTTGGTAACCGCAAAATTAGTTACAGAATCGTTGAGCATAACCGGAACAAGTGGCTAAATCATATGATGACTTGCAACATTAGAACCAGAATAAATGAATTGAGAGCAATGGTTAAGTCACACTGGGAAAAAGAAAAATAGAACTGATCCCGAGATGACAGGACAAAGAGAGGAGTTTAAAGTCGTATTAGATATCTTCCTTTCGAAGAGAAACCACTAAAATGTACAATGGATAATGTTGCGAATGCCAACAGGAACACTAAATTACCCAAAGCGTTGGGACCTCATGGAATCTCCATGATAATGCTAACACAGCTGGATATGCCGGGAGTCGAGTATCTCACTAAAGTTCTCAACTTGTCACTAGCCACCCACCCGAAGTCTGGAAATTTGACAGGTTGGTCCCGCTACAGAAGCCCGGCAAGGATGCGAGCAAAAGTGAATCGTAAAGACCGATTTCCGTAGCGAAGACACTTGAGGCACTGGCCGATCATCAGCATGTGTTCTGGAAGCATTACAGCACGACAACAGCGCTGCACGCCATCTCCACACATATTGACCCAAAATTGAAGGGGTCCCATTCGACAGCATGTTTACGTCGTCCGCGCAAAACACAACTATACTATTTGCGACAAGCTGAGATGTTGGAACGAGGTAGCCAGCAGCACTTGGGGTACAGATAAAGAAAGATTGTTGACCACATATAACGTAATAGGTCGGTCGGCATAAGTTGAGCTGAGCCGCTCCGATCGGGATAAAATTTTTTTCAGGTAGATATCACCTCCCTGATCACGACAATATACATTTTTTTTTGGAAATGCATACTTCCCGTGATGTGGTCCCTTGAAGTTCAAAAATTCCCTTGGTTAAAGCGCAGCTACTAAGAGAAAAAATTAAATTAAAAAAAAAAAAGTTGTCCATAGGAGAAAGTCTTAAAATCCCGGCCAAAGGCCGGCTATTTAAAAAAATGTGCAATTTAAAGAAAAAAAAAATTTAGCTGACCAACTCAACTTGCTCCGGTCGGTCTATGGTTAGCCATAGCACGTTGCAATACTTGCCCCGTTGTTACCGTGAGAACCATATTAATCACCATATTGTGGACAGGAACCCCCTTACCAAGGCATGTCCGGGGTGATCTTCATGATTCTTCCCTTTATACATGAAAAACTTGTTTTTTAATAAAGTCTTATACCGACTATGAAAATTTTCATTAACATGAAATTGAGGTTATAGCTAAGAGGTGTAAAGGGGGTGGAACAATGTACACAAGGTTCTGTAATCTGAAATTATTAATTGGGTTTAAATTCGTAACTCTCAAACCAATGCAAAGCAAGGAAAATATCAAAATTTTCATATGCACCCTTATTACGGTTGGCGTAGTCGTATGCGTTCAAATGTCGTAGGCGTAGTCGTAGTTTACAATTTTTATTATATACTACTAACATTTTTTATTTTATAGCATCATAGATCCATAAAATATTGAAAGAAACACACTTATCATTCCCTGGACGGATTTCTTGGGTTATAACGACTGATTAGTATTATGAATATATTTGTCCTTTATAGCTAAAATATAAAATTTTAAAGAATTCTTTTTGTAAAAAAATTTATAGAATTGTTAGTAGATCATGTTTAAACTTTTAATCCAGAAGGAAAAACCAACCCTACAGTTTTTACAATCAAAATAATTGTACGGCGTAGACGTTTTTGTAGTCATTGGCGACAATTTTTTTCCCATACAAAATTAAAAATTTTTTTTAATTGTAAAATAATTCGTTCGAAATCATCTTTTGAACAAGAACTAAGAAATTTGCATTGCTTGAATCGTTATACGAGGACTCTAACAGATTTTCAAAAGAAAGTTTGTCATCTGATAAAAATAAGAAATTTTTCATACGAAAATGAATAAAAGAAGTAATTTTTTTAATTATTTTCCAATATACATACATATTTCATTAATCATTGCCAAAAAATTCTTTTAAAATTGATTTGATTTTATTTTCATATGCAGTCGTTAACAAAATCTGTCACGACTCTTTCCTCGTATTCCAACGCCATAGCTGATACCGATTTGTCGTATCAAAAAAATAAATGTTATTCATAACCCAAGAAATCCGTCCAGGGAATGATGGATGTGTCTCTTTCGATATTTTATGGATCTATGATGCTATAAAATAAAAAAATGTTCGTAGTACATATATAATTTTTCATCATATAAAAAATGCAAACTACGACTACGCCTACGACATTTGAACGCATACGACTACGCCAACGGTTTTTAAATATTTTTAGGTGTAACTGTAATGAAAGGTATGTGAAACGTATTTAAAAGGTTCAGTGTTGCCAATAAATTGCGCGTTTTTTATACCCTCAGCCTTTAGGCTAAGGAGGGTATATACACTTTGATACGATGAAAATGTGCCTCATCGAAATAATGGTTTTAGACCCCAAGTATGTTTGGACAAAATTTGGAGTCAATCTAGCCTTGTCCGTCCGTCTGTCTGTCTGTCCTGCTGGCTGGAGCGCACGATAACTCTCGAACGGATGAACCGATTCGGTTCAAATTTTAGCTTTCGTAATATTTTGCCCAAACTTAGTT
Source organism: Musca autumnalis (assembly GCF_047663935.1). Classification (NCBI taxonomy): domain Eukaryota; kingdom Metazoa; phylum Arthropoda; class Insecta; order Diptera; family Muscidae; genus Musca; species Musca autumnalis. The sequence goes on along the minus strand of NW_027411755.1, from coordinate 137,648,606 downwards.
TAAGTTCGAAGATGAGCTACATCGGTCCACTCCTTCCGGTACCTCCCCCACAAAAGTTCGAAAATGTTCGGAAAGTTTGTGCGCACGATAACTCTTTAAGGGAGTGACCGATTTGGTCCATACGTTGTATAGCGTAAACTTTCTACCAGAGTAATATGAGGTTCCAATATCGTCTCAATTGGTCCACTCCTTCGGGTACCTCCCACACAAAATTTCGGAAAAGTTCAGATTAGGGCCATCTCTCGAATCGCTTTGATTTTAGTTTTAGCAACTTGTATTCACTGCCCTTCATACGACGGTACAAGTTTCATCAGGGGCAAGTCCATACTTTTTGAGAAAATAGCATGAAAGTTGCAAAAAACCCCTGTGACACCGTGTGAGGTGGTTGGAGCGCAAGATAACTCTCGAACGAATCTGCCGATTCGGTCCAACATATGGCCTTAGTAATATTTTGTCCAAACATAGTTTAAGTTTCAGGTACCTCCCCCACAAATGTTCGGAAAAATTGTTCGTACTGTAACTCTTGAAGGGAGTGGCCGAATTGGTCTATACTTTACACACCCTAATATATCTACCAGATATAGATCAGGTTCAAATATGGACTATATTGGTCCACTCCATCCGGTACCTCCCACACAAAATTTCGGATAAGTTCACTTTAACCCCCTGTTTTTGTAACTATTTTTTGTTCGTTCGTCTATATTCGTAATACATAATTTGGACATCCATAGCTCGCTCAGCACCTAGATGACATACAGACCTAATTCTTCGTAGACACGTTCTAAATATAGTTAAGAATTCCTCATTAAAAAATCAGCGTTTCACATCTGCGCTAAGGCGAGTAAATCGATCTACAAAATTTGACAATTCGTGTGAGAACAATACATTTTTTTACAAAAACAGGGAGTAAGACCTAATATCGAATCACTTTGAATTTTGTTGAAGCAACTTGTATTTGCTGCTTCAATTACGATGGTAAAAGTTTTTTAGGGGCAAGTCCATACTTCTTGAGCAAACACCCCGAAGAGTGTAAAAACCCCCTATGGCACCATATGTTGTGGCTGGAGATTCACTTCCATAACGGTCAATGTCGATCCATTCCTTTTAGTATCTCCTCCGCAAAACTTTTGATCTTTAATCCTAATCAAAATTTTTGTCGGTTCAAATGCCCAAAATTTTTAAAACCCATAGTCCCAATTTACATTGGGCGAGTTTACTTGCGGCAATTGTCATTTTGTAGGAGAGAGAGGTGAGGCATATGGTAACCCTTTGCCTCTCAGCACCCTCTCTCACCTTCAAACTGACAATTGCCGCAAGTAAACTCGCCTAATGTAAATTGGGACATACGTATTTTGGGAAAAAAGTTGTTTCAATATACACAGGCTGTCGGCAAAGCCGACTGATACTTTTTTACTTGTTATAATTGGTGTTGGTACTTGTTGATTTTTTACGGGTCAATTTTCACAATAAATGATGAAAATAATTGTGATAAGATCGAGTTGGGCTGTGTACCTTACCATTTCATAAAAAGGGAAGAGATTTTACTAATTTCCATCGAAACATTCTGCACATATTTGCACGTTTTTATGTGATATTTTGTCTTGCAGGTATGTACAGATTTTCTTTCATTCAGAATGTCAGAGTACAGTATAGGGTAACTTTCTGGCGTTTGGGTATAATTTAGAGTTTTGATATATTCTAAGACCTATTGTAAAATATTATGGCGAACAAGTTTCTATAATATTTTGGTCTGATAGGAGATTTTATAGGAGGTTTTAAAGGAGATTTTAACGATTTTTTAAAAAGTGACCAAAAGGACCCCTTTTGTGACTCGCACTAGGGTTAATCGTTTTAAGAAAAATATTCCTCGCATTCTTGTCAGTAAAGTTGTCAAAGACATTATACACCTAAAGTGCAAGGATTCCAAGTGATCTTAACTCAAATATTTCCAAAACTGTAAAAATGGTGGAAACTTGCAACCCTATTTTAGTTTCTTGGTTTTTTGGCAAAATTGATACCGATATTTCCTTGGTATGTAATGCAAATAGAGATTTAATTTCTTTGGTGACTTGTAATGAAATTTAGCGGAGAACATTTTTGTCTTTGATGCCGTTCTTCTAAAATGATGCTTTGTATGACAATTTTGCCAAAACCCACATGAAGTACGACCTTAACCCTAAAATGTGTTTATAATTTTGCATATTTCTGGAGTTTAGTCAAATATAGAGTTTTGGTGTATTCTTGGACCTATAGTAAAAATTTATGGCGAACAAATTTGTAGAATATTTTAATCTGATACGATCACATTTTATAGGAGAAGGGAACAAAAAGACCCCTTTAATTACCGTCTAAGGTTTAAAAAATACGAAAAATGAAATCAGCGACCCGAAAAACATAAGAGCTTAAGCTTATATCTAAATCCATTCATTTTTGGGGTTTTGGCCAGGTTTTTTTTTTGGAAAATTGGCCTCTGTGCATCACCACAACAAAATGCAGTAAAGCTGAAAGAAAATTACTTTTATTGTGGTTGTTAACCAAAGCCAAACAAACGAAAAATTGATACGTTTGGCAGCCAATGTTGGTTGCTTTCCGTAACAAATTTTTATTTCGGTCGCGGTGGCAACTGACAGTGCAACTGGGGTTTGAAAATAAAAATAAAATAAAGAAAACACAATTTTTTTAACATCAGATATTTATTTTCGAGTGTAAAAAAAATCAGACAGCGAATGTGCGAAATATCAAACTGCAAACATTCGAATGCGTTTGCTTTCCTGTGGATGGCTTGCTGCCATGATTATGTCAATCAAAATAACGTGTACTGGGTTAAATCTTTAACATGAACATGAAACTGCTGAAAACTATTTTAGGCATTTCGACACGTTGTTTTTTTTTCTTTTGCTAAATGCAATTTGATAAATGTTGATATTGACACCTGATGCTATCGGATCTATGAAATCTATACGGAATAGAATAATGAAAGAAGCAAAAACGTTATTAGGAAAATAAAGTACTTCTTTATAAGAAAGAATCGGCAGATCTATTATTTTTCGTTGTCGTATTTTTTAAGTATATTTTTCATGCACTAATTTAGATTTTTTAAAGAAAAATTTTTCAAGGACCAGCAGAGTGAATCTTGGCCTGTTCGCTATTATTTTGTCAGGATGATCTTGATGCAATGCGGTTAAGGAGTGTGGGGGTTCACATGTAAATTTCAGAAAATCTGAAAATTTTTATTGGCATATTTTAAAAAATAAATGGCATAGAATATCTTGAACAACTTTGCATCGGAACAATATTACCTGAGATATGAACGTTGGAACAGAAGAATTTTTTGTGTTTTGTATGTAGCATAGAAGCTAAAAACGTGTTTTTCTCGAAATGACTTTTTTAAAATCGGCGCCAACTCTAGCTCGAAGACTAATGAACTGTTTGTCTTATAGTAGGTTTATATATAACAGGATTTAACAAACCCACTGGGTTTCAAATGTCAATTACATTGCTTATATTTCAAATAAATCCTCATAAAGAAGGTTAACCCTGCAAAAATCTAAAATATAAACATGGCCTTATCAAGGACATCAAAATCTAGTCCTTTATCGATCAATTTTATATTAATTTTTGTTGCCCATTTTATGTCCATGCAACGTCACATCATGAAAATCAACTACCAGTGAGTTTTCTCACTAGTCCTTCATCGATAAATTTTATTTTAATTTTTGTTGCCAATTTTATTTTCAAGCAACGTCACTTTTCTAAGTCAAAAATGAAATTTTCATTTCATCTGTCCACAATTTCCGTAAAACCTGATCAGCCCGATCATGAATATCAACTACCCGCGAGTTTTCTCACTGTCTCCTTTAAGTTGCAACGGAAGAGAGACAAAACTCACGGGGGGTTTATACCCCGTTTATATATAACCGGATTTAACAAACCGACTGGGTTTTAAATGTCAATTCCATTGCTTATATTTCAAACAAATCCTCTCAAAGAAGGTTAACCCTGCAAAAAGCTCTAATATACACAGCATATTACATTTATGATCGGGCCGAATATTTTTTTAAAAAATCGTTCAATGAAGGACTTGCCCACAAAAATATATGACGATCGGTTTCGGTCTCCATATAACGTTACGCTTTGAATTTCAGTGTTTTTAAGTATTTCACCGCATTATCCAACTGAAACAAATGATATTTGGTAGATTTCTGCAAAGTATTGTAGTTATGAGTCCACGTTTTGATATAACCACCATAGAACGATACCTCCCGATGAAGGATTTATTTGGTCTTCGTTGGAGCTACACAACTTTTCTCCAGAATTCTGCCAGAAATCTTGTTCGATATAATTTATCGTGAGTGTATAAATAGATCGGCCCGCCAGAACTGAACGCCTTATTCACTTGTTTTACCACTTGCCATTTATAAAAATAGAGGAACGAATCAAAGAAACTTTGGACTTAATTCTAGAATTTCGTATACTAAATAAAGTTTAATGAAAATTTCTGTTCAAACCATTTAAAATGCAAAAATTAGATCCCTATATTGTAGACCAAACGTTGCTGATGCGGTAGTAAGTAATAGGCTTGTTCGTTAATTTCGCAAGTAAAAAGTATTTGCATGTTCTTGCAACTACTTCTCATTTCTCTTTCACTGAACAAGTTTGTTATCGAACAGCGTTTTGTAAAAGTTTGTGCAAACTTTTGGGTTATCGAACAGACCTAATATGTTAGGTAGATTTTTAGACTTTAACAAAACATTTTTGTTGCGTCTTGGTCATTCCAATAAGTCGAAGCTCAGACTAGAGTATTTTCGTGAGATAACTTGGTTAGTTTAGGCCTACTTAGAGCGAGTTCTTCAATACAGCAATTTCATGATTTTACTCTAGTGTCCTGAATCAGAGCAATCATCAATAAAACTTCCGTGGGGAATTTGCTCTCTTTTTTCGGCGAGAATATTCTGTAAAAAGTAATTCCATTAGTTATCAACATTTTAAAATATCGATTTAAAAGAATTTACTTACTTATTCCGGACCTCTTTTACCTTGCAGTGTAGAGCCGTAGAGAAAAAAATATAATAACCAATCCGAATGCTAACTGATTAAACCGAACACGCAATGAAAAAAATCGGCCCAATTATGAATATCAACTCCCCGTGAGATTTCTCACTGTTTCCTTTAAGTTGAAACGGCAGAAAGACAAAACTCACGGGGAGTTTACATTCATAATCACCCTGAATATTAAAAGAATTTCACTTTTTAAAAATATTTCCGACCGGAAAATTCCGTGGGAAATACTCACAATTGCCCTGATTATATCTGTTCCAGTACGATAACGATTTTTCCCTTTGCTTTGTTCCAGAACCTGCAAGAAGCTACTACTTTTACTACGATGGAAAAAAATAGCAGATTCTTGCAGTACTGGAACAGACCAAAAATTAAGTTAAAGTGTTTTATTTATAAATGCACTTAAAACTAGAAAATAATTTTTCAGGATGGTATCTCTCAAATAAAACGCTTCCCGTTTTTTTTTTTTAATTCAAATGCAAGCGTTTTATTAGAGAGATTCCATCATGAACAATTATTTTCTAGTTTTAAGTGCATTTATAAATAAAACCCTGTAATTTAATTTTTTAAATTATTTTTTATTTTCAACTTTTTTGTAAATAGATTTTTTTGACCACTGAGAACTTCATAACTATAGCCAATTTAGGCCGAAATTGTAGATAAAAACTTTAAAATGACCAAAATCATGTGATACAGTTACATAAGGGCTATACCAAAACCTGGACGTATGTCAATAATTTTTGGTGGGGAAGTTTCTGTACCATAGGGGACTCCAAATGCCAAGTTACAGCCAATTCTGGCTAAAAATGAAGATAAAATCCTTAAAACACTTGAAATCAGGTGGTACCACTATATGGGGGCTATATCAAAACCGGACCTAGTCAACAATTTTTGGTGGAGAAGTTTCTGTACCATTGGGAACTCCATATGCAAAGTTTCAGCCAATTCTGGTTGAAAATGAAGATAAAATCCTTAAAATACCTGAAATCGGGTGGTACCGCTATATGGAAGCTAAACCAAAACCTTGACTTACTATGTCCAACATTTTTGGTGAGGAAGTTTCTGTACCATTGGGAACCCCAAATGCCAAATTTCCGATTCGGCCTAAAAATGAAGATAGAATCTTTAAAATACTTTAATTTGGGCGGTACCTCTATTGGTGTTAGTGTCATATTCATGTATTGTCATCCAAATCTGAAAAGTGTGCAAAAGTTTTAGGGGTCGATTATGGATAGCAACCCAACTCCAGTTGCGTTGCCGACAGCTAATTTCAAAATAGAAAATTCCGTTTCTGCATTGATATTCATACTTTTTTACAATTAAATTAATATCTGAAGGTTCAAAACACTGTTGTTGAATGTCTTTGATAAACATTTCTATGATTTCACTCATTTTAATTGTATGCTTTCCTCATCTGGCAACTAAACTACAGTTGAGTTGCAATCCATAATCGACCCCTTAGTTCGATTGATCAACTGCAACTGTGTGGAAAATGTGTTACTAGATTTGAACTAAATGGTCATCAAAGCAAGTTAAATAAAACACTGTCAAATTAGTAGATTCTTGCACTTCTGGGACAGTCCAACTATTTCATATTTTAATTTAAAACATTTAAGTTGTCCTTCTTATTTTTGTTTCTCCTGTTTATTTATAGTAAGCGAGAAATTAAAATTGAGAAATATTTATAATTAGGCTGATATTTGTCGGCTTGTTTTTCCTCCTAGACTTACATGATATTTCTCCGATTGGCTTATATTTCCTTTACCGACCCACCGCAGAAAATTATGAAAACTTTACTACAGATAGTTGTTTTTATACCGATTCCAACGCTTTTTTGCATTTGTTGCGGAAATATATACTTCGTAAGATAGGCCTCCAAAGTTCGGAAAAAATTGGAAAAATTTACGATTTAAAAGAAAATTTTGTTCGCGTAGCCAAAATTTGCCCCCGTCCATAGCAGAAAGTCTGAAATCCCCGGCCGAAGGCCGGCTACTTAAGAAAACGTACGATTTAAAGGAAAATTTTGTATTTTTTTCTACGAAGGGTCAGTAAAGGTAATTTGTTCAAGATGATTTATAAATTCGAAAATTTTGTAGTATTTGTCATAAAAAGTCTCCTATCGGTAAGTATCAAACTCGGTTTAAAATACAGTGATATGTGAAGATTGGGTTCTCAGAATGATAGAACGGCATTTTATTTTGGAAAAACTTCTGTGCATTAAATATTCATATTTTTACTCTCAGGCGAATAACTCTGTTTCTATTAGGGTTTTCCAAAACAAAATCCTGTCAATGAAAGTAGACCATCTCACCTTTACATTGATGCAGAGAAGATGGCTTAGGTTGTTCAAATAGCGGTGATATGTCAATAGATTTAACCAATATATTTAACTATAATTTGATTAATGCGAAAAAAATGATTAAACATCAAACAACTAAACTTTAGAAAAGTTTACATTTCATGTAGCTTTATGGCCTGTTTCTCTAAGACAATTCAAAACGAAATTCGTTCGAATTACTACCAAACTCATATTATTGTAGAAACATTGACTGACTTCCGTATCGTCAATTGCTTTGTGTTTTCCAAACTTCGTCAAAATACTTCAGTTGCACACTCATACATCGTTCCTCGAAAATGCAACTAAATGTATCAAAAGTAAAAACGATACATGATTGCTTTTTACCTTCGTTAAAAATTTGTATTTTTGACGTTTTGAAACACGTAGCTTCGCAGTTGTTAAGTAAAACGGCGTTAAGAAACAACACTTTGTAGATTTTCAGTCATTTGTAAAGCAACTGACGATACGGAAGTAAGCCATTGTGTTTGATTGGATACAAAAAGGAAACATACATTTTCAAAAAAGCAGAAGTTTGGTCCTAGTTCGAACGAATTTAAATTCGAAACGCCTTAGTGAAAAAGGCAATTAATCTTTAATCATCGTTTTCGTATAATTTCATCTTTAAATTAATATAGATTGTGTAGACATTAGCTTTGAAATAATCGATGCACATTCATAAGTGAGACTCCTATCAATTTTATCGCGGTATAATGCCAACAATTTAGGTCAGTATTACCAGAATACATCTGAAATTAAAAAAAAAATCTCAATATACTAATTATAAAAAATAATGACCCTTTTCTCAAAAACGATTTGAAACCAAAATGATCACCCAACTTACATATCGCCGCCTGAAACTCCCGTTCCATACTATCGTGATTTCAATGACATAATTTCATGAAATTAAGCGTTACGTCTTTGGAAATTTCAGATGATATTCTTTTTTTATTTGATTTATTTAAAAGGAATTTTGATCTGAGAAAAGCTTATGCAGTGGGGTAATGTTTATCCCTTTCCGAGTATTGCTCATCTGTTATTTATATTTTGAAATTGCATTTGGGTTATTGCATTTGCCAACTGACGATTCCCAGAATTCTAGATAAACGTTTATAAAAAAAACAAAAACATTGTTCCACAACATCCCATACAGGACAAAGGAGACTTCTCTCATATCAATGAGTGCACCCCGATTCATATTTAGCTCAATGATATGGGACCTACTGTTTATCGCCGAGTCCGAACGACGTGTCTTAAGAAATGTCGCCAACATTACTGAGGGGTATTTTGCCACCGTTGAAAAAAATGTATGATTTTGCCTGGCCGGGGAATCGAACCTCCGACCTTCTGCGAGCAAGGCGGGCGTGCATACCATTGCACCACGTTTATACAAATCTCAAAAAGTTATGGCTGACTTCATAATTGCAGTATTTACATTGCAAAAAATGACAATATCTTAAAAAGATGAAGTAAATATGTGTGGCAACACTGACATTGTCAAAAAAAGACGTGTGAACGCACTCATTGCTTTACTTTTTGTAAAATTGCGTTTTTTGAAAATAAATTTTATTATATTGAATAATTACCGCAAATCCGCCATTTCTAATAGTTTCTTATGTATTTTTCCAGTTTTCTTTGCAAATGTCAGTTGGTGCTGTTATACTAAAGAAATGTCAATTGGTGTGCAGTCCACTTGAAAACACTGCACAAATTTGGCAATTGCTGCGGAGTGTGATGTGTCGCGTGACATTTATGAAGTCGCGACGATGTCAATAAAAAGACATGCTGCATTTATGAAGCCGGGACGATGTCATTTGACGCATCATACTGTATTTATGAAGTCAGCCTATCTACACTTCCGAATATCTCCTCTTTTTGACATTGTTCAAAAGAAATAGGGGTTTCCTTAGTGAATACTTAGTGAAGTAAGTGTTATAAGTTTTAGTTTTATTATAATTGTTGTTAAATCTTTATATGTCTACACTATTAATGTTTTTGTTTGTATTTTAAATAACTAGGCCTACATGTTGTTCATGTTTAATCGTTTGTGAACGTTGTGTTGTAATTGAATTTGTTTTTGTTATATTTTCTCCTAAAAGTGTATCAAAAAACAATGTTTTAAAATGATTTCGATAGACGTCTTAATGCCCAGTCAAAACGTGATCTTATTAATACTTCGTTTACATAAAAAATAATAACATGTATCAACTTTTGTTTTAATCAATATTTTCTTTCGTTTGTATTCACTTTTGTTTACTACAGCGCAACGAACTTCCATGCCATCATACCCCAAATGTTGGTCATCATCATCCTCTTTAAACTTAATGTGGTTTCGCTTTTGTGTGTTGTTTGTATGTTGCATATTGAATGGTTCTTGGAACCGCATTTTTTATTTTCAGTTCTATTCTGGTTTTACAGTACGTCTTAGAATGGCAGCAGCTAGATCTTGTTTCATGGCCACCTGTTGTCGTTGATCGGCCAAAGGCACCGTGCTGCGCAAACCGTTTACAATGTCTTTGGTCTTGCCAAAATAGATTTCGTTAAGGGTATTGCGGATTTTGTTCTCCATTTCTTCGACCATGCGACCAATATTGGCAATGTGGGGAGAGGAGTCGCTAACATTGGCATCCTGTTCAGTTTGACGTGTAAGGGAACCACCTAGATTCATTGTACCCGAGCCTTGCTTATTTGTTTGCAGCCACAACATGGCAGTTGAGGTGAGTTTGTAATGAGCATTACGACCTGTTGGTTTCTCTTGTACCTCTACCACATGAATTGAGTCCCAACAACCACGAATCTTTTTACTTCCATCACCAGCCTTTTTAATAAGTATGACTGCAGCAAAACCATGATCCAAATCCCAGAGATATACCGAAGAGACACCACCTTCATAGTACATTTCACGATACTGATCAAAAGCATAGTTGGCTTCGATTTCGAGTTTACGCAAACGTTCTGAGGGCATTTGTCCATCTTCCAGCGGTGGGTAGTAAGTATTGGACCAGGGTGATCTATACGAGTCTCCATCACGATTGTAATCACACAATAAGTAATCTTTGCCGTGCTCCTTATCCTTGGCAATTTTCAAGGGCTGGTCAACGGAGGAGAGTAAATCCTCACATAAATCAGGCGCCAAATCAATGAGGTCACTTAAGTTCTTTTCGATTTGTTGTGGTGGCAAACGACGCATCAAATCCAAAGCACAATCCATTTGTAGTTCCGACTGTAAAGACACAATAAGAAACCCAAAACCAAATGATAAAAGAGCGATAAAACCAGTATTTGCTACTAATATTTAAAGATTGATAACAAAGCCGTAGTAGCTTCTAAACAACTTGAGTGGACTGAATCATCATCACCATCATTGAATTGTTGCGTAGTGTAAATATTTGAATACCGGCAGAGAAAGAGGAAAAACATTGACGTTATGCACCACCCTCACACACAATTGACAAGAGATGGTGTGTCGTTGCACAGGAAAGTCCAATAAAATCATGCCTTGGACTTCCCACTTTAATATAATAACATTCTGGAGTTTTTCTTTTCTTCCTTTAACTCTTTGCCCCCCTTAAAGAGGTGTGTGTTTGTTTTCTATATTTTGTCATCGCATATTCCAAAATATTTATTTATTACTCACCATTTTTAGGGTTTTATTTTTTTCGTGGTTAGTTGTTCAGATTTACGCCAATGGAAAATTCCAAGTCCTAAGATTTAATTGGCAGGTTTTGGAAATCCCTAAGAGTTTCGACAAATGCTTTTTGTTTAATAATATAAAGAAATTGTAACTTTATTTTAATAAATATTTAATAGGGCAGAGGCACTTCACAAACTTTTCTGCTGATGAAGTTTTTTTGGCTCTCTTCTTACTAATCGTAGGGATCTCTAAATCGTCATCCGATATCGATAAGTCGAATTGCACACTCGAGTAATATCACTGAAAATTTGATTTTCATTAAAAAATTTCATGAAATTTGGCGTTCTTAGTCCCGGGCCACACTACAGTAATTTCACTGTAATTTTGACACGAAATTATGCGTCTCTAGATCGAGTAGAGTAAAATCGTAAAAATGCTGTAGTGGGGAATTCGAGCTAAGAACGCCTAATTTCATGAAATTTTTTAATGAAATTCATACTAGTGTGGACCGGGACTTGGACAGCAAATTTCATAATGTTACGAAATTCACTCGATTTCAACTGTCAATTGCATTGCTTAAACCTCAAATCCAATCCAATGGATTTCGGATGAGTTTTCATTTGACGTATACGAACGGAGTGCATTTTTCATAACTCTGTTGTGCTGAGTTTACATTTACGAAATCCAATCGATTTCATCTGTCAATTCCTTTGTGTATACGCCAAATGAAAACTCATCTGAAATAGATTCGATTTCATTTGACGTTTGAGCAATGGCATTGACAGTTGAAATCGAGTGGATTTCGTAAATGGAAACCAAGCATTACTCTAATTAGAACACAGCAAAAAATTTTGGAAGTTGTGCAATTGGAGTTATGATTTCACAACATCTTTCGATGTAGTCCAATGCTAAGTTTACATTTACGAAATCCACTCGATTTCAACTGTCAATGCCATTGCTCAAACGTCAAATGAAATCCAATCTATTTCAGATGAGTTTTCATTTGGCGTATACACAAAGGAATTGACAGAATAAAAAAGAAAATAGCATATCTTGGACACGTATTAAGGAACAACAAATACAACATTTTACAAGCAATTTTAAATAGAAAAATTGATGGAAGGCGTGCTAGAGGAAGAAAAGAAACATCTTGGCTCAAAAACATCATGGACTGGACAGGTTATACCGACGAAACTGATCTGCTGAATGCTGCAAGACACAGAGAGCTGACAACCACTATACTATAACATAAATATAATGCGGTAAGGGGTAGTTTACACTATATGTAAATTTCATATGACATGAAATTTTCCATCGTTATATATTCGTTAATATGTGCAAAAATGTAAAAAAACTACGTCTCCACATTGCCTCCGTGGGTAGATATGGAATGTTTTTTTTTTTCGTGTCATATGACATTAATAGATAGTGTAAACTACTTCTAAATATTAAAAAACAAAATGGATTGTACGATCACTTATATCAGGATAACGGATGAGTAAATAAAGAAGAAGATGTCAGAAATGAAGCAGGAAAGCAAGGCAATCAGGCAAGGCAGCTTATGTACGCAGGCCTTTACCATTTTTTAAAAGTAAAAGTAACGAGACGCAAATTATTTTTGAAGTGGAGTTAAAGCCCTCGGCACATACGGTCCGTTTAGTGACACGTTGCGACACGCGTTGTCCCAAAATAGTTAAATTATGTTTAACTTTAATGCGTCAGCCATGTTGTTGTTTTTCAAAAAACTTGGCTTCACTTACACATTTTTCATGTGGTTGTTGTAACGCAACTCAGAACGCACCGTATGTGCCGAGCGCTTAAGGCCTGCGTACATAAGCTGCCATGCCTGCTTACCTTGCTTACTTCTGATAAAAGAATAAAAAAGAAAAGAGCAACCCAGTTCGAAATTTCCTCGGCCTTCTTTATTCTTTTATTTTTATTACGTCAAAAATGAAGCAGGAAAGCAAGGCAATCAGGCAGAGCTGCTTATGTACGCAGGCCTTTAGAGTTTTTTTGGAAATCTGAACTGGAGTTGGAGGAAAAATGAAAAACCATTTGGACGATGAAGCAATATCATTTGAGTTGTCACAAAAAGCAGAGCAGAGGAAGTAAACTCAGTTATGATCAAATTTTATGGAGAGTTTTTATAATTTATATTAGTGTAATAAATTTTACACGAATAAGCAATGTATTTTATTTATTTTGGGATATTTGCAATGGCTTGCATTTTATAGCATCTTTATGGCCCCGGCACATACGGTACGTTGTGCTTTGCGTCACGCGTTAAAAACAACAACCACATGAAAAAAATGTAAGTGATGCCAAGTTTGTTCTTGAAGTTTTCATGTGGTTGTTGTAACGCGACGCACAACGTACCGTATGTGCCGGGGCCATTAGACTGTTTTTAAATTCAATCCAAAACACTACATCAAAGGCTGTGATTGGGATCGAAAATGGAGTGCATCCTAGCTGTGTACCGTGGAAGCAAAATGGAGTGCATCCTAGCTGCGCGCTCTCTTGTAAAATTCATAGGAAAAGATGTACTCCAGCGGCAATTGTTCTTGTGATTTAACTGCATCCACGGATGCAAACTTTTTGCTGGGACATTAAATTGCGAACATTTTTGCTGTAATTCACGAGACTGCAATTTTTAATGGAGTGGAGTTGGAGTCCATGTCGAAAGCTGAACTAGTGATGGGAAGGCAACATAAAACAACTTTGGGATGATGAAAGAAAATCAGATGCGCTTGGATTAAATCGAGAACGGAGGAAGTAAGATCAAATGTGATTGAATTTAATGGAAACATTTTTTTAATTTGTGTTGATATAATAAAGTTCTTGTTGTTCTTGTTTTACACAAATAAAATGCATTTTATTTATTTTGGGATATTTCGCAATGGCTTGCATTTTAATTTCATCTTTGGACTGATTAAAAATGCAATCCGAATAGTGCCTTTAAATTCAATCCAAAACACTACATCAAAAGCTGTGATTTGGATCGAAAATAGAGTGCATCTTAAGGGGTGTTTACACTATCTATCAATGTCATATGAGCTGTCACTTCTTTTATCCATTCGACATCCTTTATGTTTGTCAAAGTCCATACCACTTTTAGTTTTTGCATTCACACTAGCATACAATTTCATATGACCGCAAAATATAAATCACGCAAATAACACAATTTATATTGTTAAAAACTTTAATAGCGCTAACATTTTCGTTTTCTTTACCTATTTCCTTCATTTTTTGGTAAAATAGTTTTTTTCTAACAATTAATTTTTCAACTGCATGCGAAAATACATGGCCGAATAGAGCGCTCCCTAAATGAAAAATGTACATATGAGTTGCCACATCATTTTGACATCTCATATGACATTCATTTATAGTGTAAACACCCATTTAGCTGTGTGCTGTGGAAGCAAAATGGAGTGCATCTTAGCTGCGCGCTCTCTTGTAAAATTCATAAGTGAATTCATAGGACAAATGTACTGTACACTTGTAGTGATTCAACTGCATCCGCGGATGCAAACATTTTGCTGGGAATTCATAGGAAAAGATGTACTCCAACGGCAAATGTACTGTACAGTGATTCAACTGCATCCGCGGATGCAAACTTTTTGCTGGATTAACAGCGTGTTTTTGTAAAATGTTTTTGCCCATTCGTTCGTCGATTTCATGAACGAAGACACAATTTGGTTTTCATAGCGGTTGACGTTTGTATTCGTGTGACAAACAAATGAAAGCTTTTTATTATGACGAACGAATACGTCAAAAATAAACGAATGGAAAAGACCCATCGTTTTGAATGAAAATTAAATAATTTGAGTAATAAATGACACAAAACACACGCCAACTGGAAGGGAATTCAATTTTATTTATTTTCATAGAAGCACACTCCGTTTCTTCATATTATCACAATTATTTTTCGACAAATTTGATTACATTTTTTTCTTATTTTTTGTTGGTCATCTGTTTATCGGGGTTGCCATCAAGTAGCAAATTTTACGTGCAGATGCCTATGCAAAATTCACAAAATAAGTATCATGGAAACCCTGAAATATAAAAGCTTTTCCGAAATAGACGAAAGCTTTTAGATAAAAACGAATGGTTCGTAAAATTTTACAAGAACCAAATTTTGACCGTATACGTTTTAGTACGAACGTTTCGTGTGACAGGCCAGCATTTTTACAAAAACACCCTGTAAGAATACGAAAAAAAAGAAGTGTCATAACATACGAGATTGATGCTAGTGTAATGTAGCCTTTAATGTACGATTGGGGGTGCGAATACAGTTTAATTGTACGATTTTTTCATTCGCGAGCAAATGCTCGATCGAATCGAATGTCGTAATTAGGTCCCAGGCGAGGCAGTTTATGTACCCAGGCCTTTAAGGGCTGAGTACATAAAGGCCTGCGTACATAAGCTGTCTTGCCTGATTGCCATGGCAGAACTACCAGGTAGTGGTATCACACCAGCTGATCGAATATGAAAAGTCAAATCCCTTTATAAAAAAATATTTTTGTTGTAATTTCCCCAACAACATAAAGAAAGTTTTGACATAACATATTCAAAATTTTACGATGCCACTACCTGGGTAATTGTGCCATGCTGATTGCCTTGTAGGCCTTTAAGGCCTGGGTACATAAGCTGCTTTGCCTGGTTGCCTTGCTTTCCTGCTTCATTTTTGACATAATAAAAATAAAATAATAAAGGAGGCCGTGCAAATTTCGAACTGGGTTGCCCTTTTCTTTTTTATTCTTTTATCAGAAGCAAGCAAGGTAGGCAGGCCAGGCAGCTTATGTACTCACCCCTTTACTTCCTCAATCTCGTATCTTAAAAAAATAAAATTTTTGAGGAGAGATAACAAACTATGATTTTTGGGTACATCGGGGTTGTGGAAAAAGTTTAAACGCAATTATTAAGGCCTCGGCACATAAGCATAAGCTTTCTTATGGCCCCGGCACATACGGTCCGTTGTGCGTCGCGTCACGCGTTAAAAACAACAACCACATGAAAAAAGTGTAAGTGATGCCAAGTTTGTTCTTGAAGTTTTCATGTGGTTGTTGTAACGCGACGCTCAACGGACCGTATGTGCCGGGGCCTTTACATAATACATTTCTGGCAAAGGAATTAAGAAATGTCAGAACCACATTTCAATTAGGTCGAACTTGTACTATGTTTACATTTACGAAATCCACTCGATTTCAAATGTCAATTTCATTGCTCAAACGTCAAATGAAATCCAATCGATTTCAGATGAGTTTTCATTTGACGTATACGCAAAGGAATTGACAGCTGAAATCGAGTGGATTTCGCAAATGTAAACATAGTTACACGTACACATTTTTCTGAAAAGTAAAATGCATTTTTATAATATTTTTATAAAATAAAAGCAATTGTTGTTTCTCCTTTACATTTCTGTGAATTACTTGTACAAAATGTCAAGGAAAGCATTGACATTTCTGCCATTTTCATTTCCAAATTAATGGTGTTGACTACTTAACGATAATATCGATAGTAATCGATTTTCTAAACTATTGGTATGTTCCAGAACTGCAATAATCTACTAACAGGGTGTTTTTGTAAAAATGCTTGCCTGTCACACGAACCGTTTGTACTAAAACGTATACGTTCAAAATTTGGCTCTTGTAAAATTTTACGAACCATTCGTTTTTATCTGAAAGCTTTCGTCTATTTCATAAAAGCTTTTATATTTCAGGGTTTCCATGATACTTATTTTGTGAATTTTGCATAGGCATCTGTACGTAAAATGTGTTACTTGATGGCAACCCCGATAAACAGATGACAAACAAAAAATAAGAAAAAAAATGTAATCAAATTTGTCCAAAAGTAATTGTGATAGTATGAAGAAACGGATGTACATATACGCGTGTGCTTCTATGGAAATAAATAAAATTGCTTTCCCTTCCAGTTTTCGTGTGTTTTGTGCCATTTATTACTCAAATTATTTAATTTTCATTCAAAACGATGGGTCTTTTCCATTCGTTTATTTTTGACGTATTCGTTCGTCTGATTTTGTTACGAAAACCAAAAAAAATACGAAAATAAAAAGCTTTCATTTGTTTGTCACACGAATACAAACGTCAACCGCTATGAAAACCAAATTGTGTCTTCGTTCATGAAATCGACGAACGAATGGGCAAAAACTTTTTACAAAAACACGCTGTAAAGCTGGGTACACATTTGAATGACAGCTTTGTTGTTGCTTGCTAGTGTGGCCGTTCATTTTTGTCAGTCATCATGCAACCACAAAATGTTTTGTGGTTGCTGGATGGTTGGACAGTTATCGATACTTGAGAAATATCAGTCAGTTTTGAATGACAGCTTTGTTGTTGCTTGCTTGTGTGGCCGTTAATTTTTGTCATTCATCATGCAACCGCAAAATGTTTTGTGGTTGCTGGACGGTTTGACAGTTATCGATAATTGCGAAATATCGACCTTCAAAACTGACAATGTGTCCCATCTTTAAGGAGAAAAAACAATTGCTTTTATTTTATAAAAGTAATAAAAAAACATTTTACTTTTCCGAAAAATGTGTACTTGTGACTACGGGCTTACTTTCTCACACACACAAAACCGAAAAACAGCGAAATTTCTATTTATTTCAATGAATTTTTAGGTTGGGGGTTTTTGTTCCGATAATATCGAAAGGCAAAACTATCTATCGATATTGAAAGCTCTACTACCCAGCATAAAGTTTGCATCCGCGAATGCAGTTAAATCACTAGAACAATTGCCGCTGGAGTACATCTTTTCCTATGAATTTTACAAGAGAGCGCGCAGCTAGGAAGCTTCCACGGCACACAGCTAGGATACAGTCCGATCTAAATCACAGCCTTTGATGTAGTGTTTTGGATTGAATTTAACTGCAGTCTAAAGATGCTATAAAATGCAAACCATTGCAAATATCCCAAAATAAATAAAATACATTGCTTATTCGTGTAAACAAGAATATTAACTTTATTACACAAATACAAATTATAAAAACTCTTCATTATATTTGATCATAACTGAGCTTACTTCCTCTGCTCTGCTTTTTGTGACACCGCAACTGATATTGTTCATCATCCAAATGGTTTTTCATTTTTCCTCCAACTCCAGTTCAGATTTCCAAAAAAACTCTAATGCTTGGTTTACATTTCCGAAATCCACTCGATTTCATCTGTCAACTCCTTTGTGTATACGTCAAATGAAAACTCATCTGAAATCGATTGGATTTCATTTGACGTTTGAGTAATGGAATTGACAGTTGAAATCGAGTGGATTTCGTAAATGTAAACATAGTATAACTCCACTTCAAAAATAATTTGCGTGTCGTGAGTTATGCTTGGTTTACATTTACGAAATCCACGCGATTTCAACTGTCAAATCCATAGGTGAAACGTCAAATGAAATCCAGGCAGAGTAGTGGAAGTAAACTTATGCTCAGTTTACATTTACGAAATCCACTAGATTTCAACTGTCAATTCCATAGCTCAAACGTCAAATGAAATCTCATCTGGACGTTTAACCTATGGATTTGACAGTTGAAATCGAGTGGATTTCGTAAATGTAAACCAAGTATTAGTTACGATCAAATTTAATGGAGAGTTTTTATAATTTGAGTTAATGTAATAAAGTTAATATTCTTGTATATGTATTTTATTTATTTTGGGATATTTGCATCGGCTTGCATTTTATAACATTTATAACATTTTTTTTTTTATAACATTTTATAAGCACTACATCAAAGGCTATGATTTGGATCGAAAATGGAGTGCATCGTAGCTTGTAGCAGATTAAGTTAATTCATAAAGAGGTAGGACAGATCTGTATTGTCATACTAATGGAATATTCCATACCCAGAAATACTCTTGTTGTGCATTCATCACTCTCAAAACAAACCAATATATTCCCTTCATTCAGCTGTGCATGGCGGAATCTAAAGTGTTATATTTGATTGTAATATTACAAGAGCCAACTGTTATACTATCGAGTACAATGTATGTCATTTGATGTGGCTCTATTTTACAAGCAGTGGACAATTTTTTTTAGTATGCAAATGTAGTCGCCAAAAACAATATGTAATGGTAGAAATCGTTTAACCACGACAAGACAAAGCTACAAAAATTAATAAAAAGAAAGACAAGAAAACCTGCTATGCTGCTAGGGTAATGAGGAATTTAATAATTCTGTTTCGACCTCTTCTATTCTGATCGTTGACCACTCAAGTTAAAACATTTTTCTAGTGGAACAGTATAATAAGAAACAAAAAAATAAAATATACTTTGAAAGAACTTTGAAATTAAATCATAAACCTTGATAAACGATTTAAGTAACATACTGTTTTTGCAACGAACATTAAATAATTTAAAAAGTACCGTGAAAATTATAAATGAAATTTAATACAAAAAAACTGGTATTTTTCATGGCTTAATTAATGCCTTATAATTCAGCGATATTATAAAAGTTTGCCCGTTTTTTGGACAAGTGCATCATCCAACGTGGAAGCATCCAGGCTCTCCTTACCGTCTCGCTTACATAGCGATTCTTCATAACCAACGCTCATCAGTAATTTGCCAATGGATACCCATAAGAGGGAGTGAGACATATTAATGGTGTTAATGGTGATTTCTAATGAGCTCTGCTGTTCCTGATATGTACAGTTTCTAAATAATGACAGCTTTTCGATGATTTTGATGATTTGCAGTCGGCTAAACAAAGCCAGCAATAATTTATATAAAAAAAAAACAACTTTTAATAAGTATTATTGTGAATTTTGTAATGCTTTTACGTGATTCTATTTTTTCCAATTATTATCGTAGCCTTCGCTAAATTTATTTTATCATGATAATTAAAACATAAGAAACAGATCGTTAAATATTGCTTAAAACAGGTGATTTCCACTTGCGTGAATGTTTCATTAATTAATGATTCTTAAAATGTAATTATTTGTAAATAATTTCTATATGACTTGCATGTTAGAGTTTATTAAAGTAAATTCTTTTTATTGCACGGTTTACTCCGTGAATAAAATGTATAATCAATCTAAGAATTTGCATCAAAAGTGATGTATTGAGCTCGATCCGCACGTATTGAGCTCGATCCATCGGCAGTAAACCAAGGTAACATAACCTATACTATGTTTACATTTACGAAATCCACTCGATTTCAACTGTCAATTCCATTGCTCAAACGTCAAATGAAATCCAATCGATTTCAGATGAGTTTTCATTTGACGTATACACAAAGGAATTGACAGATGAAATCGAGTGGATTTCGTAAATGTAAACATAGTCCTACAAATAGTTCATTAAAACCTAAATCATCATCCTAACCTAATTTCATACCACTTCGTGTAAGTAGTCGTATAACATGCAGATTATATAATTTATGATAGACTTTGACTATTATGCTAAGTTTACACTAGCGCTCCAAAATCCACTGGATTTCACGAAATCCTGAAATACACCCTGGTGTTTACACTTATTTTTTTGTTGATTTCAAACATATCATAATGATCAAGGTAGATGCATATGCGCAGCTGATCGAACATGAATTTTCACCAGTTGTTGTAAATTGAACTAATCATCAAAAATATAAAAATATAGAACTTAACAACTTTATTTGGAAAATTATCTATATATCATATTAATTGTGCATAGTACTAACAAATGAAAAAATAAAAAAATGATTTTATCGTTGAGACATCATAATAATAAATGTTGATACATAAAAGTTGTGCTCAGAAGCTGCATAATATTAGTACTTGCAGTAGTTTTCCCGTTTATTGCTAAAAATGCGTTCCCGTACTCCGAAATATAGCAAGACTTGCACTTCTCTTTAAACAAAAATTGCTCTGAATAACACCTTCTTCTCCTCTTTTCTGCCATAAAATTTTGGACTAGTAGAAACTTGCAGCAAGCATGTTCATTGGCATCTTATATGATAGCTGATACGTTGATTTTGATATTTATGCAGGAGTTTTCGCAACTTCCGTCATTTTTCCGTTCCCGTATTTTTTAGGAATTTGGAAGCAATTTTTGACAATTCGCTCTTTTTTCTAACGTTACCATTAAAAAAGTACGAGAACACAATGAAAAGTAGAATTGTAACAAAGTAATTTAATATTTTTTTCACATTGTTTACAAATTTTGATACTAAAATTTGTTTGTTGCAGCAATTGACCATCTACCTTGTTTATTGTGATACGTGAAAAGTGTTGCAACTTTTGGTACTTTTTTAGGCAAAAACAGTGTTGTATATCATGTGTACTGTGATTTCGATGATGATTTCGCTGAAATCACGAAATGAGATGATTTCATTTTTGTATGCGAAATCATGATAAATTTTGCTGGATTCCGCGCGAAATCACGAAACACCTTCGAAATCACGAAACTACGCCGAATGTAAACTAAGCATTATCTTTAAATTACTCATTATTTGAGATAATTTAAAAAAATCATTTACTTATAATAGGCCGTTTACATATAACCGGGTTAACCCAGTGGGTCTGGGTTTCAAATGTCATTTCCATTGTGTATACTTCAAATAAATCCTCATAAAGAAGGTTAACCCTGCAAAAAACTATAATCTAAACGCCGTATAAGACACTAAAAGTGTAATCGATTTAAACAAAGCATATTGTTACGAATGTAACTGATAGGTTTAAGTTAGTTTAGTTTAATTTCCGTTAATTTAAAAATTTGAATTGTAACGTAAAGTTTCATTACGCAGTTACTTTATTTAAGCAACAACAATTATCATGTAGAATTATCTTCATTATTCTAGATGTTCTTTACCTTTCATTAATGTGCTTTTATTTTGTTTGCCATAGTCATGTAATTATTGTTTAGTTTGTCACTTCTTTTCTTACATTTATTTGTTGTTGTAATTACGTCATTGATCATCCCCCATGTATGTATGTGAGTATGGTTGTTCGCTTAAGGGCTGTTTACACCATCTATCAATGTCATATGAGCTGTCATTTCTTTCACCCATTCGACATTCTCTATGTTTGTCAAAATTGACGTCATCCATACAACTTTCAATTTGTGCGTTCATACCTACAAGTGTTATTTTCGTATGACATAACCTATAAATATAAAAACAGCTGTTTTTGTCATTGTTTACATTTATTGTTGAGTTGCAAATTTGCGCAAATTTTAATTTTGGTTGAAGGAAAATGAATATCTAGCATGTTTGTTGTGGTAGAATAGGTTTTTGGGGTTATAGAGGCATTTATGTTTTTGCCACAGAGCAATCATTTCCAAGACTGCTTCTTTCGACCAATCGATCTGAAAATTACATTATAAACACCCTTTGTTTACTTTTCTAAATATTTAAATATACATAACTTTCTATTTTCTTTTTTAAAAGATTTTGTTTTTCTTTTTTTGAGAATGCCAGAAAACAGCTGATAAATTTATGTTTACATACAAGAATGCCGTATCAAATAGAGCGCTCCCTAAATGAAAAATTTACATATGAGTTGCCAAATCATTTTGATAGATGAAAATGTTCATAGTGGTCACACTATGTGTACAACATTCGCAGGTAGAAAATTTGACATCTCATACGACATTGATAGATGGTGTAAACAACCCTTTAGTGCGAATGTGCGTCTGTGTGTTCATTGTACAGATTCGAGGTGTTGCCATATGCTCTAGATATTTCTCGAACAGGGAAACCTTGGGATATAAATGCAGGGGAACTGGCAATGACGAGTAGTTGTGTTTTAAGCGTTGAACTGAACAGATCGGTAAAAGAATAGCTGCGTGCTAACTAGAGACAAGCTGCGTGCTTAGTAATTAAAGTCGGTTACGAAGAAGTGTAATAAAGTAAATAAAGCATTGTAGAAACGTAATCTAAAACGAACCCTGTTTTATTTGGTACAAATCGTATCGGGGAATAAAACAACGTCTACACGGACATTAGTTAAATCTAATTCCGTAACAATTGGTGTCAGCAGTGAGATTACGACCATCCTACAATGAAGTTTAAGGATCTACGAGTGGAAGACTTGAAGAAGGAGCTAAGTAAGTTGGAGTTGTGTTCTACTGGCAACAAGGCCGAACTACAAAAACGCTTGTTGGAAGAGTTCGAGCGCCGTGGAATGAACATCGATGAATATGAGTTCGACGGTAAGGAGGAAGTCGAGTTATCGGCAAAGGGCGAATCCTGCGTTGAGGAAGTTTCGTCGGTAGCTGCCAGTGGAGACGATTTGAAATCAATGCTGGCTATGATGATGCTGGAAATGAATAAGAAAAGTGAAGAAAATTCCAAAATGATGGAGAAATTAGATGCTAAAATGGAAGAAAATTCCAGAAAGAGTGAAGAATATTCCAGAAAATTAGAGGAAAAGTTAGAAGAGAACTCTAGAAAAATCGCTAAGGGCATGGAAGAGAAATTAGAGGTAAATTCTAGAGCAATTAACGAGAAACTCGAAAACATCACGATGGTGATTGAAAAGAGAGTAGAAAACGTGGAGGTACAAATTAAAGAGTTGGATAAAAAGATTTTGTCTGTTGACGAGAAATTTCTGGCTCAAGATGAGAAGATTCTTGGCATAGAAAAGAAAATGTCGGAACTGGAAATCAAAGGCGGTCCAGTGAGAGCTATTCATAACACGATAAAAATCAAGCCTCCAGTGTTCGACGGCTCTACCTCTTTAAATGTGTTCAAATTACAGTTCGAGACATTGGCTGCTAGAGATTCTTGGAACGACAACGACAAGGCGGTATCACTCCTTATGGCATTGAAGGGTGATGCTGCTGACGTATTACAGAGTATTCCCGCCGCTTCTAGGAACAACTATGGAGATATAATGGCTGCTCTTGAACGTAAGTACGGTAGTGAACACAAGCAAGAGATCTACCGAATGGAACTGAGGGGAAGAGTCCAGAAGCCAAATGAGACCTTACAAGACTTTGCGGCTGATATAGAGCGGTTGGCGCAGTTGGCATATCTAGGAGAGACACATCCATTGGTGGACCGCATAAAGATTGAGACATTTGCAAGTGGTATTCGTGATCCAGAGATAAAATTTGCGACGTATGCGGCACCGATAGGAACATTTGCAGAAACCGTGTCATTTGCCCTGGCCCAAGAAACCGCGAGGATGCTGGTGAAACCTAAAGCCTACAACGTGAGGAGGCTGCAAGTTGAGGACAACAATTCCCAGACCGTTGTCGATCCGCTAAAGGATGCACTAATGCGTGTGAAACGAGGGGCTGGTAAAACGAGAAAGACTTGCTACAACTGTCGTAAAGCTGGACACATTGCACGAGAATGCATATTGCAACGACCAAGGCCCAGATCCACCTCACCGCCTTCAAAAAGCGACGACCAACCGGTGGCCAAGAATCTGGAAAGAGAGACATCAGGTGAATCAAATAAAATGAATTCCGTCAATCACGAGGCGCCGCTGGCAGAGGATGAAAACGATGGTCCCACAATTTCTATAGCCATAGTCCAGCAGAAGAACCACAACTTAACGGTGAAAGGCTTCGTCAATGGTGTATTGCGTACCTTGACATTGGACACCGGTGCAACAAAGTCCATTATTAGACCGGATTTGGTAAAAGGGAAGTATTGCCGTTAAATGGAGTCAAATTGCGGACGGCCACAGGCGAGACTACAACGGTGCATGGAAAGGCCTACCAAAGGCTGAGCATGGGTAGAAAATCTGTAAATTTCGATTTTGTAGTGGCCGATATTATGGACGAAGTTATACTTGGTGTAGACTTCATGATTGCCTTCGATATAAACCTGGACATAAAGCACCGTGTGATGACTTGGTCCAATGTGGAAATACCGATTAATGTGGGCTACAAAGAGAAGAAAAGCATGTGTCGCCCTAGCGCAGAATCTGACGAAATCGCTGTAGATGCCCGTACGCTGAAGGTGGAAGCCGCTGAAAAATGGCCAGTACGAAAGCGGAAAAATCTCGCAACGAGGAGGAAAAAGCGAAGATGTACGTCGAGGAAACGTCCATCAAAAAGCGGCCGTACAACAAGGAAGGACAAGTCCGATGAAGACCAGGTGGCACTTAGGAAGGTGACCACAAAGAAAGAAGGTATAACGTCAAGATTCCTGGAGAGAAAGCAACGTCCAGAAGAGCAGAAGTCCAAAGCTGACGCAGTCGAGGGTACATCTAAATCGGTTGCCACCACTACGGAACGAGAACTGCGTATAGTCAAGAGGAACAGGCTTAAGCGGGAGGCAGTGTTACCAATGCCCATACCACAGAGAGGGAACTGTGCCTATTCGGGACGAACAGGCTTAAGCGGGAGGCAATGTTACGAATGTAACTGATAGGTTTAAGTTAGTTTAGTTTAATTTCCGTTAATTTAAAAATTTGAATTGTAACGTAAAGTTTCATTACGCAGTTACTTTATTTAAGCAACAACAATTATCATGTAGAATTATCTTCATTATTCTAGATGTTCTTTACCTTTCATTAATGTGCTTTTATTTTGTTTGCCATAGTCATGTAATTATTGTTTAGTTTGTCACTTCTTTTCTTACATTTATTTGTTGTTGTAATTACGTCATTGATCATCCCCCATGTATGTATGTGAGTATGGTTGTTCGTTGACGCACATTCGCACGTCTGTGTGTTCATTGTACAGATTCGAGGTGTTGCCATATGCTCTAGATATTTCTCGAACAGGGAAACCTTGGGATATAAATGCAGGGGAACTGGCAATGACGAGTAGTTGTGTTTTAAGCGTTGAACTGAACAGATCGGTAAAAGAATAGCTGCGTGCTAACTAGAGACAAGCTGCGTGCTTAGTAATTAAAGTCGGTTACGAAGAAGTGTAATAAAGTAAATAAAGCATTGTAGAAACGTAATCTAAAACGAACCCTGTTTTATTTGGTACAAATCGTATCGGGGAATAAAACAACGTCTACACGGACATTAGTTAAATCTAATTCCGTAACAATATGAATGAATTTCCTATTAAAGCTGAGTACACATTGCCAGTTTTGAATGACAGCTTTGTTGGTGCTTGCTAGTGTGGCCGTTCATTTTTGTCATTCATCATGCAACCACAAAATGTTTCGTGGTTGCTGGACGGTTGGACAGTTATCGATAACTGCAAAATATCGACATTCAAAACTGACAATGTGTACTGCTCTTAATAAATGAATTGTAAATTGTATTCAAAATGAACTAATTAGATCTTTTTATTGGAATTGTTGATAGTGATAACATAGCGGTATAGTTGGTCTCATCAATGATTAGGGAAGTAGCTAACAGAATATCATGGACACTAGTTACTTATGTTTTATAGCGGGTGGGAACAATTTAAAAAGGTGTCCCAGCGAAAACATCATTCGCATACTCTTACAGTCTGTGATTCAAAAAAATTATATTAAGTCAGGTACAAGAAACAAGTCTTGAAGTGGTTAATTTTTTTTCTCTTGGAACAGTTTAACATTACTGGTTTGGAAAGAACCTCCCCCAATCCGGCGGGCTCAGCCCGTTTCAATACCACTCAAGCACTCCAAACCGTAGTGGAAAATGCAAAAAAATTAAAAATTATTCAAACAGACTGTTACAAGCTGTGTGTCGTGGAAGCAAAATGGAGTGCATCCTAGCTGCGCGCTCTCTTGTAAAATTCATAGGTGAATTCATAGGAAAAAATGTACTCCAGCGGCAATTGTTGTAGTGATTTAACTGCATCCGCGAAGTAATAAAAGTGATAAAACCATCATTAATCTTTTTTAAAAGCGCAGTTGTATTTTTTTAATTAAAAGTTGGGATCATATTTTGGGTTGTGGCGCTCTGTATGGAAATTCAGCTTTGATATTTGACATGCAGCTTCAGTGATCGTGGATCCACGTTACCGTCATTTGAGTTTATATATTCACTTCACGCCCATATTAAATGAAATTTCTCATAGCGGAGAGTATGAAAAGTTCGAAAATCCAAGCTTATACGCCATTTTTAGCATTCTGATTGTTAGTGATGCTGAGTTAAAATCTATAAGATTATCACAGAACAAAGTAGGTAATAGTAATACTATTCACGTGTTGGCCTCAATGCTAAATTAAAGCCAACGAAAGCCTCCTAGAAATATAGTGTTACGGACATCGGTATAGGTCTTACATAGCAGTACCACACTTGAGTTCTTTTGAAGCATTAGATAATGTTTTTCCTCTTTAGTAAGTAAAACAAAGTTAGCGTAGTCTTCATATATAGGATAGCATGGGGCAGCTTCGCCACTGTTGCGCCTTGCCAGCGCCGATTTAATTGATGCTACATGAAGGTGGTCTAAAGGAAATTTATGAGTTAATCGAAGATCAAAGAGCACTTTGATTATCTTTATGCAGATTCAATAAAATCGGCGCTGGCGAAAGCACAACAGCGGCGATGCTTACCCATGTTATCATACATAGTTAATCCTTATGTAAATGCTTTAAAAAGATTTTTCTCAATAAGGCAGAATTTACCTTGTGTACACTCCTCATTAACATAACATATGCTCATATAAAAACGCCGTTTTTAAAAGAAATCAACAAAATATTGCAATAATGTACTGTCGTTAAGACTTAACAACAACTTTTTTTTTGGTTGTTAACTTAACAATAATTTTCGGTAATTAACGACAAAATTTACTGACAAAAATTGTTAAAATTGGTATACAGAATAGCACTTACCGAAAATTATCGTTAACTACCGACATTCGTCGTTAATTCTGTCGTTAATGGGTACTTTACACGATATGTTTTTTACATATGAGTTGTCACTTTGCATATACATTTTGTATGGCAGAAGTGACAACTCATATGTAAAAAACATACCGTGTAAAGTACCCCTAAGTCGATGGTCAGACTAGCAAGGTTTCTTGAAACCAATTTCGTTAAAGTTTCTTTTCAAGTTTCGTTAGTGTCCACACACGTTAACGTGAAATTTCAGATTTTTGCGTCTCCTCTTTATTTTACCCTTCGCGTTTGTTTTGTTTCTCATACCAATAAAAACCAAACAAACATAAATGAACTAAAAAAAAAACAACACAAAATAATTAACATCAATAATTAAATTAATATTAATAGTTAAATGTTGACTCTTTCATTAATCAAATGTTTTTATTAAATCTTTTTATGTTTGTTTGTTGTTAACGTTTGCTTGAGAAAATAAAAATGAAAGAAAATGGAAGGAAAAAACTTGCAACGAATAACAAGAAGAGGCAACACCACAAACACAGAAAACCATGTACACGGGTTTCACTACTTCATACCCCTCGCCTATAAACTTGACGTCGCCATTTTGAAATCGTGCTAGTCTGACCATCGACTATAAACTTGACGTCGCCATGTTGAAATCGTGCTAGTCTGACCATCGACTAAGGAGTTACAGAATCGCACTACAGACTAGAGCTGGCAAACCATCGATATTCCCAACATTAGATATTTTCGATATAAAGTTTTAAAATATCGATTGCTATCGTTAAGTTGTCATCGCCTTTAATTTGGAGATGAAAATGGCGGAACTGTCAATGATTTTCTTGAAATTATGGAACAGTAGTTCACAGAAATGTAAAGGAGAATAAAGGCCTGCGTACATAAGCTGCTTTGCCTGGTTGCCTTGCTTTCCTGGTTCATTTTTGACATAATAAAAATAAAAGAATAAAGGAGGCCGAGCAAATTTCGAACTGGGTTGCCCTTTTCTTTTTTTATTCTTTTATCAGAAGCAAGTAAGGCAACCAGGCAAAGCAGCTTATGTACGCAGGCCTTAAAGAACTGTTTTTTTATAAAACATTTAAAAAATACATTTTATTTTACCGAAAAATGTGTACGTGTGACTACGGACTTACTTTCTTACACACACATAACCGAAAAGCAGCGAAATTTCTATTTATTTCAATGGATTTCAGGTTAGGGGTTTTTATTCCGATAATATCGATAGGAAAAACTATCTATCGATATTGAATTTTTAAATAATAATCGATATTATCGATAGTGCCATCGATTATTTGCCAGCTCTAGTAGTCACACGTACACATGTTTCGGTAAAATAAAGTGTATTTTTTTTTAATTTTTTATAAAATAAAAGCAGTTGTTTATTCTCCTTTACATTTCTGTGAACTACTTTTGCACAATTTCTAGAAAATCATTGACATTTCCGCCATTTTCATCTCCAAATTAATGGCGATGACAACTTAACGATAATATCGATAGCAATCCATATTTTAAAATATTATATCGAAAATATCTAATGTTGGGAATATCGATGGTTTGCCAGCTCTAGTGACTACGGACTTACTTTCTTAAGGGGAGTACACACTATCATTCAAAACTGACAGTCAACGTACTTTAAGGACGATTTTCCGGCAAATAAAAACTTTTATTTAGCTAAAAACGTTTGAAATAGTATATATACGGTATTATTTAGAGATTACAAAAGACATTTTTCAGTTAGGCTTTGATATTCACGAAATGGACCTCGATGACTGTCAGTTTTGCTTGTCAATGTGTACTATACTTAACACACACATAACCGAAAAGCAGCGAAATTTCTATTTATTTCAATGGATTTCAGGTTAGGGATTTTTATTCCGATAATATCGATAGGCAAAACTATCTATCGATATTGAATTTTTAAATAATAATCGATATTATCGATAGTGCCATCGATTTTTTGCCAGCTCTACTACAGACCCCCAGGTATAATCGAAAGTCGACTTCGATTTTTAATTTTTTGAAATCAAAAAGTCGACTAATCGATAATTCGAAAGTCGACGTAGGTATCCCTATTAAATATGGCAAAGGCAAAGTGAGACCAAGATTTCAAGCAGAAAGAAAAACTTAATTCTCTACTAAAAAGAAGTACAAATAACTAAAATTTCCAGTGGAAAAGTAATTTTACAACAAAAAATAATTGCAAATTTGTTAAATTTTATCAATGAAATTCCAAACAGTGTATAGAAATATGGATTGAAAAAAATATTGTGTCGGGTGTTCGCTGAAGTATTGAAAAAAATGATGAATTGGGAAAAGCAACATTGAATGAATGGTGGAGCAGCAAACGAAATAAATGGAAAGATATGAAGTGAAACTAAATTATACATAAAATGCTCTAGAAAATGTGTTGTGTTGAATGGATGAGACAAGAAAAATATCAATGAAAATTACGTGTGAAGCAACAAGTTAATGATTCGTTCTAACGGGAGTTTTAGTGAAAATTAACATAAAGAAAATCGGTAACACAAATACATCTACATAAATAGCAAAGTAGTAGATGTGGTGCGTATACGTAGAGAAAAGGTAAAGAAGAAATATAAAATGATCAGCTAGCTTTCTACTATTCTATTTTGTTTTTCTTACGTTGTTTCTTCTTCTGTGAGAAGTTTGTGTGTTAATTAATTTCAATATTTCATTAAACTGCTGATACTTGTTTTGTTGTATCGTGTCGTGCTTTTGTTTAGACCTTTCAAACGGTTTCTTATCCTCCTCTCGTTTCTTAATTCGTTGTATCTGTGTAACAACTTTTGGCATATTCTATTTGTGTTGTGTTATTTGTGTTTATTCCGGCCGTATCGTCGTGTGAATTTGCAACAGATAAATGTGGAGTGAATGAAAGTCAGCAATAGCAATAACAAAACGTCACATATTGCTTTTTTATTGTCACCTCACCTGCTGTCAATGTTCTACGAATGAGTGTTCTACTTGTTCTGCCAACGTCAACCTCAGACGTCATTGTCGGTATTTTTGTTTGTTGTTTTCTCCTGCTGTGACTTTCTGCCTCTGCTGCTGTTATTTTCACGGGAAACAAACCTTAACAACAATATCTAACTACTGATATCATAAACTACACGAAAAACAACAACATAACATACTCCGCGCTTAATACCTGATCCAGCAAGCACACGTATGGTTTTTTCTCCAAGTCTTTGACAGTCAGTCAACCTTCAATTGGTGTTGTTGTTGCAATCAACCTGCTGATGATTGATTGTGTTCGTTACCGCTTTCTGACTTGTAGACGACACAAAACCAACAACAATAACATTGAACTAACAAACAAAACAACGAACTTCAAACAAACTTCACTTGCTATATTTGTTGTTGGATTTAATGCGATAGTTTAATTTATGCTCTATATTCGCGTTAAAGAAGAAGTTTCTAAATGTTGTTGTTTTTTATTTAATTCACACAATGCGATTTAATTCAACTTCGGAAAACTGAAACATTTCCAATTGTACAGCAGCTAATGTATTTGGTCACATAGTGGACATTGTGGGGAACATTGCTGTTTCGTGCTTGTATGTGACGACAAATTTTTAAGCGGCTTATTTATCTCTGTCATCGGACCAGTGTACCCAAGCTGTACCAGTTCCACAAACTGGTGTGTTAATTTCACGCATTTAATTGGATTTTAGAATTTTTATTTGGAATTAAGGTAAGTTTCAGTTCTTTGTATGTGATGAACTTCAATTAAAATTTTTATTGTTGTTATGTTTTTTTTCATCATTTGTTCAAAAGGGATGATGATGCAAATAGTTTATTTCTTTGGAATGTGGTACAATATATAAATCTTCAGAGGTACATCGTTCTCACTACATTGTCCATTAAATAAAGATTTAATAATTCAGTACATTATGGGTTTTCCTTACAATTCCACTTCATTGTAACTTCGTATAGGCTTCAAATTTATATGAAAGAACAGTGAAACCTTCTACAAGAGCATAACTCGAATCTACAGAAACTAAAGTACGTATTTGAAGTCAGTTTATTTTATTGGTTTATTGGGACGAGTCCTGTGTGTGTGCTCACCGTGGATGACAAAACAAGAAGGCCTAAGGTTGAGCCAACACCAAGCAAGAAAATTCATAATTACAATATTTTACATTTAGGTTACTTAACGTAAATAATTCAGTATGTAAATACTTAGAATAGGTAAATGTGTCGGTAAAACAGTTCAAGTAAGAAAATTCAAATTCAAAGATAGGTATAAGTATAAACTAGTTTAGACCTTCGGTCTTGCTATTTCTAGATCATGAAGATTACCCAGACACGGGTGGGAGTCCTATTCACATGAAGGCTCCCACGGTAAAAGCCAAGAGAGTACTGACGTACGGAAAGAATCTTACAGTCGTTACCATATAAATGCTGAATTAGAGCCATGAAGAGGCGTTATGATACTCTTCCATTGCGTTACACTTGTATTTGTTGTTGTTGTAAAAGTATTTGATATGTTTGTATGTTCTTTGCTCTGCTTAATCTGTCTCTGGGTCTATCTCCAGTTCTAGAAATGTAGCTGCTTCGATGGGTTGCTGCCCAAAAGCTACTGGAGTAGGTTTGGCAGGGCAGTTGGAAATGTGCCACATGCTGGGCAGATTTTTTGGCGGTGTCTTCGATCATTGCCCTATAAGAATTTGGACGTCTGCACATCTCCTACATTTCAGCTTGTCGCAGATAGCTGTGGGGACGACGAGATAGTTGGTGTTCGGAATTCAGTGGTGTTCAATTCAGTGCCCACCTCTGCAGTCCATTTGGTGAACAGAGTGGCAGTAGATTCATTGGCAGATATTTGCATACTCCTCATGTGGAAAATGTGGTAAGATCGGTCAAAGAGGAGTTCAGCCTTTCACAAATGTCATCAGGGAAGGTACCTGACGCCAAGATCGTACAATCGTCCGCATACGTTACGATCTCAATGCCATTTGGAGGGGATAGAATACAGGAGAGGTAGAGGCTAAACCGTCCGAAAATATCACCCTGGGAAACAGGGATGTCAACTGTTCCGAGGTAAAAATCGCTACAGCCACATACGCACTATAGGTCTGTAGCGATTTTTACCTTAAAACAGTTGACATTCCTGATTAAACAGTGGTTTTTGTACGTCAAAAATCACCACAAGTAGCGGGAAAACCACCAACTTGGCACCCCTGCTGGGAGTTAAGATTAAACAGTTCTGGAAATATCCTGATAGCCTGTTTCACTCAACGGGGTTTGGACTTTTTGTTCCTGAAATCCACGTACGACTGGCGTGCACACATATAATTGATTACCCAACATTTCAAGCTTAGCCGGAGGTTTGTCTGCTCAATATCCTCAAATAGCGTGGAGTGCTTGACAGTATCAACGAATTTTGATAAGTCAAGCGCCATCATCACTGTTCTATCACAGGGCTTTCTCTGGTTGAGTTCTCGAAAAATTTATGTGGAGATGGCGTGCAGCGATGTCGTGCTGTACCGCTTGCGGAACCCATGCTGATGATAGGAAACTGGATGGCTATTTCTGACGCTGTGGAGGACTAATGCCTCATGGGTCTTTGCTACGGGGACAAAAGTGAAATCGGCGTGTACTATTCACCCTGCCCATTTTCCAGACTTCGGGAACGATGAGGGTGGTTAGCGGCAGGTTGAGAACTTTAGTGAGATACTTTACTCCCCACACATCCAGCTGTTTCAGTATTACCATGGAGATTCCATAAGGGCCCATCGCTTTGGATGATTTGCCGTTCCGGATGACATTCGCAACATCATCCATTGTAAATTGTGGTGGTTTGTCCTCGACAGGAAGAGATATAATGCGACGTAGTAGTCCCCGTACTCTTCTTCTCTTCGCTATGTCACTCACGAGGTGCTCGACGAACTGTGGATTAAAAAACCTTGCGCACATCTTCGGATCAGTGAACGTAATATCGCCAAACGTGACTGAGGTTCTATCTTCCTTCTTTCCAGGGTTCGAGAGTGACTTAACCGTTGCCTAGAACTCACTTATTCCGGTTTCAATGTTGCAACTCCTCAGATGATTTAACCACTTGTTCCGCTTATGCTCACTGACCAACCTGTTAACTTTCAGTGTTAGCCCCCTGACTCTGGGGTCACTGGGTTGGCTCGACGAAGCTCATTTCGCTCATTTCCTAATCCCGTCGCCTTTGCGGGGAAGTTTGTCTCACTTCGGGTATTCGACCAGCAGTTATATAGCGAACGTCCTTTCCGCTTCTCGAACATCAGAAGGATTGGGCAGATCTTTGAAGCGGTGATTAGTGATCTCCCTGAAACTCGGCTAATTAGCTTTCCCATGATTTACGAAATTGCGGCGTTCAGAGGTGATGAAATCGGGCGGTCTGGAGACAATTATGGGGAGATGGTCTGGTCCAAGAGAAAAGATGGCGGGTTGCCGGGGGACATCATTTGCAGACTAGGTGACACGATGTCTGGCGGACTGTGACACTCTCCGCTAATTCTGGTAGGTGCGTCATCATTGACCGTGCAAAACGTGGAACTATCAATTTGCTCAGAAAGCGCTGAACCCCTCTGGTCGTTTCCGAGGACCGAATGCCACAACTCATGATGTGCATTAAAGTCCCCCAAGACCAGACGGTTATGATCTACCAAAAGCGGGCTAATGTTAGGCTTGTAACCTGAGATACAAATATTTATCGGCGGGATGTATACGTTCAGCTACTCTACATCGGCAGTTCTACAGCTGACTGCTACCCCCATACATTCCATGTAACTGTCATTAGGGTCAGGCTCAAGCGATATAGGTCTTTATTGAACAGACTGGTGCAAAAGGAAAGCTAATACCCCATCTCCACTTCTGGTGCGATCCTTCCTCAGTACGTTACAACCATCACAATGCTGTAAATTGCAGTTGTTATAACCATCACGTTATAACCAATATAAATTGTTGAGTTTGGTTTCCTGCACCGCCGCCACCATGATATACTACTGACTCATGACGACCCAGTGGACTGTGTTCACGCAGCATGTAGCAACATAGTCCCTGTCGTAGTCCCTCGCATGGACGAGTCCAAAACAACCCCTGAGTTGTACCCACTCCCAGCATCAACTGCATTTCACCGAAAGTTGAGTGAGTGTGTTGGATGGATGTGACAAACTGAGCACATCCACAGTGGTTCAGCACGAACCAAAAGAATCCGGAACAGGTATTCGTATATGTTGCTTCCAAGACAAATCCAAACATCTGTATATTGAGGTGGCAGCCGCTGGCCTGAACGCGGTTGTTGTGAGGTCCCGGGTCAATCCGGTACATGTGGTCTCATCCAGGGACGACCTGCCCAGTCAAGTTATTATTTTTATTTATTTATTTAATTTCTTATATGCCAACTCTTTCGATCTTAAGGCTGCGCACTACATTATATTATTAACATAACAAAAATTAATATAAAGACTCTTCAAATTTGCAAGGGATGATTGAACTACTCGAAAAAATAATTACTATGGGTAAAAATGGGGGTAGTAATTTTAAAATAAAGAAAAATATATAAAATAGAAAACATATCAACTAATTAAGATTTATGAACTCTAGGAAGTGGAACGGATGTTAAACTACTCCATACTATTATTTATAAAAAAATGTATAACCGTTGTACTGAAATATCAGTACTGCGAGCAGCTAGATACGATTTAGAATGTATTATCGTGTCCCCACTTCCATTGACGCCATCATTGTTGGTTTATTTACGATTGGCTACGACTTCATAATTCATCTGATCAGGTGATGTGCCTCTGGTAAAAAAAACATAATATGCCCACAATATGGTTGTGGTTTTAATGCGATACGAAGAACTCGTTGAGGTATTAATTACATCATTTTGTTCGACCGTCTTGGAACTAATAGCTTAAAACATACGAAGCAATTAAGAAAATTTCACCTTCACAAGAATATTTCCCATGAAAAAGGGAAAAAGCGAAACCTTTCTTATATCTTAGAGATCTGTCTAAACAGGAATGTTCTGTCTAACTAGAAATATTGCCGGACTTTCGTTTCAACGACCTTCTGAGTGCAAGAGGCGCATGTTACCCATTTATTGCACCACTGAACTCGTTGCAGTAATTGATTTTTTGTTTCCTATAAAATACAACTATTTTTCTATTCATTTTTACTCTTTTTTCTAAATTTTATTCAATTTAGTCTGACGTGGTTGGTGGCTTGGTTTAACACTCTCCTATAACGCTTGCTACAAATGTTTGAATTTCACTTTAATATTTGTTGTATTGTTTTATTTCACTACTCTTGCGCTGTGAATCACTCATCATTGCCAAGCAGAAAACATTATTATCATGCCCATGCTCATCCGCATCATGATTTCTTTTGGCTTTGTTAATTAGCGAAAGTGTAGGGAGTGCAATTAACGGCATGCCACAATAGTTACAGACCGCTTCATATATAAACAGCACATGTGTATAAGTGTTATGCCGCAACAGAAGCGAACCACAAAAAATACATTCAATTTTATGCTAAATTATTCATGAATTGAACTCAATTTGAAAATAATGCCAGACTAAGCAAAACAAAAACAGCGCGTAGATGGAAATTGTCAAGGACGAATGAAAGGCCTAACAGTTGCAACTACTAACTAGAAATAAAATAATTTCCTATTACACACAATTTTTCCAATTTACACATGTGAATGGGCGGATTTTGAGGTCTTGTAACAATTTGGATCTGTAAAAAAGTAATTCATTATAAACATGGCATTGATCCGATGTCGGATTTGAACTTAAAATGTTTGAACTTTGTGAGCTCAATCATTTACATCGCATGAACATTTTGCGAAATCTGTGGGGTGGAATGCTTTGAGCAAAATGTCGTATCTCCACTAACTAAACAGCGTCGAAAGGGGGGCTGCGGTTCTCAATCCTAAATCAAACTCGTAGTTTACGAGGGCGGTTCAGAAACTTCTTAGCCTATCAATGAAAGAGAATAGTTAGTTTTTCAAAAATATTTTTATTTTTCAATATAATCTCCTGACGTAGTGACGTAGGGGGTGGAAGATACCAAGGAACGGTCCTGGCCGGTTTTAACATGGCAAAGTCCAGGATTTATCTTGGTCCCTCTTTCATCTCAAGTGGACACTGACCTCCCCGTGGTGTCACCTGGGGAACTGCCTTTAACACCCGTTAAAGGTAGTGAGCTAACATGTGCCGCGCGTTCTCCCATAAGAACGTTAAAAACTTGAGTTTGGGCGTCGGGCTAGTAACCCTCCCCTAGAAAAAACAGCCTACTATGAAAAAACGAAAGAAAAGAAAAACAAATCCCCCAAAAGTTGACGACCCCCGCAAACGTTTTGAGGACCATGATCTGCGAATCTGCACCTGGAATGTTCGCACCCTTTATAGAGAAAGTGCAGTTTACGCATTGGTAGATGTACTTGAAAAGTACAAGGCCGACATTACTGCCATACAGGAAATACAATGGAACGGGAAAGGTGTCACAACAACACCTAAAGGTGACGCACTGTATTATAGCTGTCATGACGTAAAGCATGAGTTTGGTTGCGGATTCGTAGTTAGTCGAAGACTAAAACATCTGGTACCCAGCTTCACCCCAGTGAATGAAAGACTTGCTGCAATTCGAATAAAAGCTAAATTCTTCAACATCAGCTTTATTTGCGCTCATGCTCCCACTGAAGAAAAGGACGAACAGACCAAAGATATATTTTACGAGAATAAAATAGAAGAAACATATGACCGTTGCCCTGCCCATGACATTAAAATCATTCTAGGCGATTTTAATGCCAAAATTGGAAAGGAGAATATCTTTGGCCCAACAGTCGGGAAATTCAGTCTCCACAGTGAAACATCTGACAATGGTATGAGGCTGATAGACTTTGCAGCTGCAAAAAACATGG
Source organism: Musca autumnalis (assembly GCF_047663935.1). Classification (NCBI taxonomy): domain Eukaryota; kingdom Metazoa; phylum Arthropoda; class Insecta; order Diptera; family Muscidae; genus Musca; species Musca autumnalis. The sequence goes on along the minus strand of NW_027411755.1, from coordinate 137,610,962 downwards.
TAGTTAGCAGTACCAGATTTAATCATCTCGATATTCATAAGGGCACCTGGCTGTCTCCAGATCAAAGAACAAGTAATCAAATTGATCATGTTGCGATAGATGGAAGACATTCATCCAGTGTGTTGGATGTACGATCGTTCCGAGGCGCAAACATTGATTCGACCACTACCTTGTTGCAGCAAAGGTACGTACCCGTTTAAACGTTGCAAATAAAGCACGAACAGACACAACGCGGGAGTTGGACATCGATAGGCTGCAAACACAACAGATAGCCACAGCATATTCCACTCAACTAGCCCAATTGCTTAACGCGAGCACTCCTTGTCCCGATAACATAACAACACAATGGCAAAATATTGCCCACTCCATGCAAACAGCCGCAAAATCCATACTTGGATTCCAGAGACCTCCACAAAGGAATTCATGGTATGAAAAATGCGGCATATAGAGCTACTTTACAATCAGTAGCAACGCGTAGCGCACGAAAGAGATATCGGGAGAAAAGGAGAGAAGAGAAACGTCTTTTCCGCAAGAAAAAGAGAGAAATGGAAAAGCGGGAGTGTGAAAAAATCGAGATGTACAGGAGCCAGAATGAAGTCAGAAAATTTTACCAAAGAGTGAAACATCAAACAGATGGCTTTGGTACAGGCACATCCTCCTGTAGAGACCAGCAAGGTAATCTGGTAACAGATACAGATAGCGTGCTCAGGATATGGAAGGAACATTTCTCCAATCTGCTGGTATCCAATAGTAGCGAAGACAATGATGCCACAAATCCAATCCCAGAAGATGGTATAGAATGTATACCGCCCGGCCAAGATGAGGTAAAAACAGCAATCAACCGGCAAATCCTAGAGAAGACCCAAGAGATGCAGATCGACACATATCACCTTTTTGTCGATTATAATGCAGCATTCGACAGTCCACTCCGACCAAAGGTATTCCATGCAATGTCTGAATTTGGTATCCCCGCAAAGCTCATCCGGCTTTGTAAGATGACTTTAAATGATACTAGGTCCTCACTTAAAATTGGAAAGAACCTCTCCGAAGAATTTTGTACCAAAAGAGGTTTCAGACAAGGAGACAGCCTTCCGTGTGACCTATTCAACATTTTGCTGGAAAAGGTAATACGAGATGCAAATGTCAAAAGAAATGGCACAATTTACACCAATAGCCACATGTTACTTGCTTATGCTGATGACATAGACATCATGAGACGATCAGTAAAGGAAGTAACTGATACCTTATCTAAAGCAACTGCTTATAAAATGTATCGAACCGAGTGCATTTTTCATAACTAGACATCGGATTTTGCATATTTTTCAAAATTTCAAATATAAAAATTGTTATATTTTTGGGCGACTTCCTATATATTTTTTTACATATTTGTATATAATACTAGCGGACCCGGCGAACTTCGTCTCGCTATTAAGGAATAAAATTTCATACAAAAACTCAATTTTCGATTTTTCCAATTTTCCGACTTTTCCAGAGAGATTTTCCAAAATTTTCTTCCGTAAAGACCTTCTCCTCGAAAATACGAATAACTGACAAAAAATTTTACAGAAATCGGCCTAGCCGTTCTTATTTTATGAATTACTATACATTTTTTACACCATTTTTATATATAGATGACAAAATATGTTAAAATTAGAAGATTTTTTGACGATTTTTTTTAAAAAATAAAAATTATTTAGTAGCCCTGCTCTGAATACGGCCATGCTGCGATTCTACGACGGCAGGCAGCGTGTTCTTTCGTACCCGATTGATCCGAAACCATAGTGTTTCGGTCAGCGGCGTCTGGCCACAACAACAACTGAGATTGGGGGTAATCACAATACTCCCCTCTTCAGTGGATCTGGCAAACTATCGATAGTCGAGACTAACGTTATGATCACTGCTATAAAACTTTGTTTATATCGGCCTCAGAAGCAATTATGTTTTAAATGATTCCTAACAGATAACCCAAATAACTTATTTTGGTGGCCGAAGTAACCTTTCCTTTACGACAGCAATCAAAACGATAGTCAGCCTGTCGATAGTTTACCAGCTATATGCGGCGTTTGGAAAAAGGTTACGGGATAAGGGTAGCCAGATCTGACACCATGAACCTAGATGTAAGGTATTGGAAACAATCGGATCAATTCCCTTCAAAGAAGAACTTCATCTTTGCTTTTCATGAAGGAATCCGAAATGAAAATAACGGTATACAACAAACACATTGCAATACAGAGTAATCCAATGGTTTCAGATTTCAAGCTTTTCATCTTGATAATGATTAGTCAGCCAATCTCCCTCTTATTTAATTGTTTTAAACCACTGTGGAATCAACACAAAACAAAGAAATAAATACAAGCTCATAAACCTAAACGACCTTGCCTTTCACATCATTTTACAAATGTATTTTTATTTTCTCTGCTACAAGCAAATCAGCAAAATCAGCAACAAAATAACTTTAAAATTTGTTTCTATTTTATTGATATTATTGTGAAATATATTTAACTAATTTGAAAGTAAGACTGCAAAAAAATAACAAGGTGGGGATATAATAGCGGTATTCACTCATTGGGGTAGATTTACAACTCTTGTTAATGTACTATATGTACCAGGGGTTTTTACAACGAAGTGTGAATGTCTTTTTTGTGAATATCGTAAACAAATCCAAACATCTTAACATCACCGTCAGTCTACATTTTAGTTTCAGTTTTATTACACTTTTTTCATAAAAACTTGATTTTTTCTTGGCCTCTATTCTTTTATTATTTTTATTTTTCCCATTTTCTACCAAAAAAAACAAAACTCCTACATAAAATAAAATTCATAACAAAATGACGGCACAACAATCAGCTACAATCAGCTGTTCTACACCCTTGTAAAGTACAGTGAAATGTTTACAAGACAACCCTGTGGTAAATTAAACATTCATGTATTTTGTTGTTGTGGTGTTGTAACAGTTGTAGATCTACAATATTAACAAGATGTACAAGATCTACAATGCCACTTTACCAACATGAGTGAATACCGCTATTTATACCCTCAGCATTTATGCTAACGAGGGTATATACACTTTCATACGGGCAAAATGTCCCTCTCGAAATAATGGTTTTAGACCCCAAGTATGTTTGGCGAAATCCGTTTCAGACAATTTGGAGTCGATTTAGCCATGTCCGTCCGTCCGTCTGACTGTCTGGCTGGAGCGCATGATAACTCTCGAACGGATCAACCGATTCGGTTCAAAATTTGGCTTTCGTACTATTTTATCCAAACATAGTTTAAGTTCGAAGATGGGTTATATTGGTCCACTCCTTCCGGTACCTCCCCCACAAAAGTTCGAAAATGTTCGGAAAATTTGTCTGCACTGTAACTGTAACTCTTGAAGGGAGTAACCGATTCGGTCCATACTTTGCAAATCGTGAAATGTCTACCAGACTTAGATGTGGTTCCAATATGGACTCAATCGGTCCCCTCCTTCTGGAACCTCCCACAAAAAATTTCGGAAATGTTCAGCCTGCTCTAGAATCGCTTTGATTTTTGTTGTAACAACATGTATTCACCGCCCCCCATACAACGGTACAAGTTTCTGAAAAGTGCAAAAAACCCCTATGGCACCGTGTTTAGTGGTAGGAGCGCAAGATAACTGTTGAACGGATCTGCAAACTCGGTTCAAAAATTTGGACTTCGAAATATTTTGTGCAAACTTAGTATAAGTTGGAGGATAAGCCATATCGGTTCACACCTTCTGGTACCTCCCCCACAAAAATTCAAAAATTTTCGGAAAAATTGTGCGCACGATAACTCTTGAAGGGAGTGACCGTTTTGGTCCATACTTTACACATCCAAATACATGTATATCAGGTTTTAACATGGACTATATTTGTCCACTCATTCGGGTACCTCCCACACAAAATTTTGAATGAATTCACTTTAAGACCTGCTCCCGAAACACTTTGATTTCTGTTGAAGCAACTTGCTGCACCAATTACGACGGTAAATGCTTTTTCAGTGGCAAGTCCATACTTCTTGAGAAAACAGCCCAAAAGGTGTTCAAATTTAGATTCAGTTCGAAGATTGGCCACAATTTTCCCTACTTCCCTCCAATATTTAAAAATATCACTAAAATGGTATGCACGATATCCCTTGAACGGGGCCACCAAATTTATCCAAACATTGGATCTCCCAATCTGTTGTCCAAATTTAGTTTAACTTCTAAAATGGCCGATATGGATCTTCTCTTTATGTTACCTTCCCCACAAAAGTTAAACAAATGTGTCAATCTGTCCGTAGATGAAAGTTTTAATTCACATAGGCTGAGGGTATATCGGGTATATCTCTGTCGGCAAAGCCGACTGATACTTTTTTACTTGTTTTCTTTTAAACAAATTTAGTTAAAATTTGTAATAGGATTTTGTTTGTAAATAATGTACATATGTATGTATGTTTGGAGGATGAGAAAAAATACAAATAGATGTAAGTCTAGCCGCTTCGCATATAGAAGAGCGTGAGTACGATTTTCCGTTGAGACAACATCGTATTTTTAACGTTCGGTATTTAATGACCGCCAGCTTAAAGATGGCTTAAATTTCCTGGGTATTTTAGTCATGTTCAAGTTTTCTACAAGAGGTGTTGAACTATGCTCGCCTTGTCTTTAGGATTCGACGACGATTTCTTCGGAAAGTTCGTGGGAAATACCAACGGCCTTATTCTGAACGTAAATTCCCCTTTATTTTTCTCACTCCCTCCTTTAAGTTGAAAAGGTGAAACTAATGGGGAATTTACGTTCAAAATAAGCCTTCTAGTTTTTTTATAATATTTTTTATATCTTTTGGATTTTATTTGGCAGTACGTGTTTTTTTGCTCAAAATGATGAACACATTTTTGCCGAAACAAACGAAACAAATATGACAGCATATCTTTATTTTGTTTGTTTGTCACATGATAAACTAAAGTTTACCTAAATACTTGGAAATTAACAATAATGTAGATACATTTTTCATACCCCAGTATTACGTTTATCGAAAAGGGTATATGGCAAAAACCAAAAATGTTTTGCAATCGATGAATCCGAGTTTCACCCTTTCAGAATTCGCGAGCTATTAACATATTCTATATAGTATGAGTGCAATTATTTAAAATTAAATGTTTTACGAGGGATTCCATAGTGTCGACCATTAAAATTAATTTTCGTAGAAGCTGTGTTGGCATCAACGTAGAAAAATGGGTAAAAATGGGTTGAAGCCAACAAGTTTTTTATGTTCCCTTCCAATTTATGGCTAAACTTTACATTTTATTGACCTATGCCCAAAGAATACACCATGGGCAACATGATACTAGTGCATGATTTTTCGATACATCCACTGCATCCACCTAAAATTGATGCTGACATTTTGAAGCCGGAATTTCGGGGTTTTTTGAATTTTTTTAATAAGCCTGATGCGCAACAAGATAATATTCAAAACTCATAATAGGATTATAGAACTCGTTATTTTACATCGTTTAATGTATATCTCATGAGCGTGCTCCATACAGCATCCTAGTAATTGAAGTCCAAAGTCGAAAAATTGATGCGTAAATTTTCTTAAAAAAAAAACCTATTTTTTGCGTCTAGAATTTACAAGTGTCATTCAATTTCCTTTAAACCCGCGTGAATTTAGTTTTTTTACATGACGGTTCTAACGAGGACTTCCGCGAATCCATTCATTAAAATGGTGGATATAGATAGATACCTTGAAAATAGGAAAATCTGCAAAAATATATTTTGACAAATCCGCGTACTAGACCGCGATTTTCTTTGAAAATGTTTACATAAATGGAACCCTTTATACGCGATTATAATACATATTTGCGAAAACGTGTGTCATAAATTACGAAGATACGCGAGTAATATGGGTAATTTACCCAAAATAGAATGCGGAGGCACATCTGCGGTTCTTGAAGAATCTATTTGAAATGGGTGTATTTTTACGCAGTTTAGATGAGTGCTACTGAAACCACCGGATGCGCATCATCCAGTGTGATGCAACTGGCGGCACACTTTGACCGCTGAGTGAAACATCGAAATATGCATAAATATTGAAAGAGATTGATTCGCTGTATCCAAAAACGGGTGCGTATCAACTGATTTTAACTAATTCGCGAATAATAGGCTTTTTAATTTTCACATTTTCTTGAATGATTGTAATTTAATATTACTCTTATTTTCCTATCCTTATAAGTTATCACACTGAGCAACTAAGCGATGGTAAACCATATTTCTTGATGAAGTTTTAGCAGTACACATTAATTATTTTATGGGATTTTAGCGAAATAGTTGGAGAACTTCCAAATATTTTTTTTTCTAATCAAACCAAAAAATACATTTTAACAATAAGCTATTTTCTCTTTTGTTGTTGCTATAATATGCAATTTATGTACCCAATCTCTATAAATTCGTTTTCATGTTTTTCTACGCATTGTCTGGTTTCGCAGATATTAATTTATTTTTTGAGGTTTTGTATATTTTTCAATATTTTTATACCCTCCACCATAGGATGGGGGTATATTAAGTTTGTCACTACGTTTGTAACTACTCGAAATAATCATTGTAGACCCCACAAAGTATATATATTCTTGGTCAGCGTTCAATTCTACATCGATATAGCCATGTCCGTCTATCCGTCTGTGGAAATCACTCTAGCGTCCGAACGGATTGACGTAGGTTGATGAAATTTTGGGAAAATATGTTATATTTACGTAGGACTTTTGGTATTGAAAGCGGGTTATGTAGGTCCACGCTTTCGTATAGCCCCCATACAAAATGACGAGTGACGCGTCCTACCAAAGTTGGGTTATATAGGTCCACGTTTTGGTATAGGCCCATATAAGGCCCCATATAAAGTACGCGTCATTTTAATATATTTTGAATGTATTAGACCCATTTGACCACAGAATTGGTTGTAATTTGGTATTTTGTGTCTTCAGAGGCCAGAAAACATTCCTACCAAAGTTGGGTTATATAGCTCCACGTTTTGGTATAGCCCCCACATAAGGCCCCTTATAAAGTACGCGTCATTTTAATATATTTTGAATGTATTAGACCCATTTGACCAAAGAATCGGTTGTAACTTTGTATTTTGTGTTTCCAGAGGCTAAGAAACATTTCTACCATAAAATGTTTATATAGGTCCACGTGTTGATATAGCCCCCATAATACAATATCTCCCGATTTTCGTTTTAGCCTCATTATCACACCGAGATGGCTGAAATTTGGTATTTAATCTTCTTTAGGCGTATAAAACTTTCCTCCAGAAATTTGTAGGTATAGGTCCATGCCATCATATAGCCCCCATAGAACGGTACCTTCCGAATTTCGGGATTTTGAAGGTTGTGGCCACATTAATCCACCGAAATGGCTGAAATTTGTGGTGGAGGGTATAAAAAGTTCGGTCCGACCGAACTTAACGCTTTTCTTACTTGTTTTATTATTTGTTGATTTTCCGCGAAAATAAAAATACTTTTTTTATTTTTGCCTTATTAAGGCGAAGGTCATTTATAGTGATATTTAATTAATTCTCTTTCGAGTTGAGCTTATTAGACCTATTTTATACATTGAAAAATTAGGAGTCTACCGAAGTCCCACGCATTCAACCATTACGCTACGTTTCACGGGTGATTAACCCGATATTCAGGCGTATTGAATGTTGTTTTTGTGGCAGACGAAGGCAAAGCTTGGGAACTAGTATATATATCGCACTTCATTAGATAAATGCATATGCGAAATTATGTCAGTTAATTGAAACTCCAAACTTTTCCTATAGTCCAGCTGGGTAATCCCATTGTTCAATGTTCACAAATACTATGGTAAGTTTTATTCCTACGTCATTAGTAATTGCTCTCCTATATCAGAAGATTTTTGATCATCAATTATACCGAAATATAGGAAATTTGGTATTTAGTCTTCTTTGAGCCTAAAAACTTTCCGACAGAAATTTGTCGGTATAGATCGACGTTTTGAAATAGCCCCCATAGAATGGTGCCTCACATTGTTTTACCGAAATTGCTGAAATTTAGTATTAGGTCTTCTTCATACACGAAAGGAAACTAATTATTCCATTTTACTTCAAAAACTTGTTGTGAAGGGTATAACAAGTTCGGCCCGGCCGAACTTAACGCCGTTCTTACTTGTTTTTCTTCCCATAGTTGTTTATTTTATGGAAACTACCCCAAAACTTCGGAAGCAAATTGACAGACCAACGGTTATGTTGGAAAATGTGTATTTACTTACCCCTTTTAAGTATTTTAATGGGAGACATGGGGTCTCCAGAATGATATCGGTATTTGGATACTGATAAATGAATTCCAATTAGAATGAATGCATAATTTCTGCTTAAACAATATAAAATTGTTATTTTAGTTTTCATACACGATGCAGACAACCGATTTCCCTTTCATTCATTCAGTTCAGTTATTCATGATTTTGTGGTGGGTGCGTACAAATGTTGAACAATCAGGTTTGACAGAGGTTTGTGTTCTTATCATATCTGTAATTACGAGTACTTCACTGACAGTATTTTTTCGTATGCCTTTCATTTTTGTTGTTATTGTTAATTTTATCTAATATTTCAATTGTATGTTGTTGGTTGCGGCGGTGTTGTTATAAAATACTAATCATGTTTATTTTGTGTAATCTTCTATTTCAGATTGTTTTATTGTGGTGTTTCTTTTTGCTGTTTTTTTGTTTCTTCGCTCGCTCATTCGTTCTTCATATTAAGTCTTCTTTCCATTCATCATTGTTAAGAACGACCACAGATTTGTTAATTTCAAAGTATCCAAATAACGAAAGAAAGAAATGATGTGATGGCTAAAATGGCTTCAGGGGATCTTTCTTTAACCAGTACGAGTAGTCAAGAAGGTAAGTCTCGCTTGTTTTTGTTGTTTTTGTCGAAGTAGTATTATTTATAAAGAAAGACAAGGTCGTGATTTTTTACGGTATCTGATTAGAGTTAAAATGCCATCATTTAAAAATAAAAAAAAACATCGAAGAACGTTTTTAATTGTTGTTGATACTATTAAAGGGAAATTATGTCATTATTATTGAATTTATTTTAGATTAGAATTCATAATATAGTAATATAGTTTTTATTAATTTGTTAAATAATAATGATGTATGTTGGTCAGTTAACAAATAATGTAGATACATTATCTGGAATGTGTGGATATTGCAGATGTTTAATTTTTAAGTAGCTGGATTTGTTCAGTCTCTTTCATATCTTTGTATAGCCTACTGTACTTAATGTTGTTGTCCTCCCACTTGGCATAGATTTTATGCAGCAGTGACCAGTAATTACCCCCCACAGTAATTCTGATCTCTGACTAGCAAAGTATGAGAATAGACGGAGTTCTACATCCTGAGATTACACCCAGATCTGTTCTGCCAAATCTTTACGGCTTTGTCAAAGTAGAACTTATTGAGTTTGTCGAGGAAAGGGCAAGGTCGTAGCTTGACAAACTTCTCCCCTGTAGTTTAGGAGACTGGTTTTCCCGTCTTGCTAGTTCATCATCTGTCTCATTTCCCTCAACGTTGGAATACACAACATGTAACAACCATACCACTAGTTTTTGACATAGACATATATTTTGAACAGTCTTAGATTTGATGGAGAGGTCCCTACCCTACCTACAAAGACTGTTCCCACTAGTAACTCTAGGGCTTTCAATACTGCAAAAACATCGTCTTCTGAAGAACACTGCAGTTATCGTTAAATTAGAGTATCTAGAGCGCAGTTTGTCACGTGCCATCACTTCGTTTAATGCTCTCAATGGGGTTTGGATCCTTTGAGATCACCTTGCGAAATCTGGCCGTTAGCTCCCTCAATTGCCTCACTGAAGTTTATGCAATAATTCATCTTAGCTTTCCAGACCTCACTTTTATACTTATTGAAACTAGACCTGTTTAATTCCCAATCAGTATTAAGTTTAGTCCAATTCTTGTTATATGCACTCCTGCTGACCTTCTGTCGGTTAGCTAGATCTGTTAATGGGCAAGACTTTTCATAGCTATCCCCAAAAACACTTGTGAGATCTTCAACTTGACTTTCAACTTCCCTCGCTGCGTGAAGCTCTAGAATTTCACACAGTCTTGAAGAAACTAGAGATTTGAATAATTCTCAGTTGGTCCTTCGGGGGTTCCTACGATTCGATTCACCTCACAAATTGGTGTCACGGCTTCCTCAGTGGAAGTGATCAGCATTTGCCGCACAGCCCATTATTAAACTCCAACTGCCCGATGCCTCGGCCACTAGTTTGCGCACCAATTGACTTGGTGGGTTAGGTACTTCATCCATATATGCATATAGGCCGAGGACAGTACTAAGGACCTTCTCGAGCCTATTTTCAACCTCAGTACTATCGTTTCGCCGCCACTGTAATTGAAGAGCTAAATATGCTTTAGACTTATTTTTGTACAAATAGTGTCCATCATCGTCCGACAGAGGCATGTCATCCCAATTGTTCACAAGAGTACTTTCCCCGACTTGACCTAGAGATCCGTCTGAATTGAGTCACTCACAGAGTCCATAGTCGGTGTGGTGCAGTATTGTCCGTACTCATAACAGTCGTTTTCTACAAGGGCACTCCTCTGCCATGATTTGAACTTGGCAACTACAACGAAGCTCCATTCTATTACCGACTGATAGCAAACATGAAACACTGATAGGCATGTTCGCTTAACACCTCGGTGTTGGGAGATCTCTTTTTAGGTAGGAGTTCACTACCTGAAATATGAATGTCACTCGTCACAAAGATGTACTGAGAAAAATTCAGTACACCTTTTGATACAACTAAGTTTTGTAGATAACATACCGAAAACCCAATAGTCCCAATTATACTTTGATTTTTTTTTCTTCTTTTTCTTTTTTGCAGAAGAAGGTCCTGAATATGCCGATTATGATCGAACACTACGCCCCCCATCGAATTCTAGTGGCAGTACAACGGCAGGCAACATGAACAACAATAGTTCAAATAATAATAGCTCCGGTGGGGGCGGAGGTGTCAGTGGTAGCAACTCGGGAAAATTTGATGCTATAAAAATGCAATATGAATCCGCCTTAATGGAATTAAAAACGTTGCGGCATCAGCATGCCGACACTGTGCGACGATGTGATAATTTAGAAAATCAATTGGCATTCTATCAGGAACAATATAATGCAGCTATGAATCAAATTAAAAGTTCCGAACGTAATAAGGTAACAGATGTTGTGGCTGAAAATGCCCGTCTCAAGCAGCAAAATTCGCTGCTGGAGAGGAAATTAATGCGCCTAGAGAATGAGAGTAGTCAAAGTCCGGCAGAAAGAAATGCAAATTCCTATTACTGTGATTATAATGAACGCGGTGGCCCGGGTGGTCCCGGCGGTGGCAATGGCGGTGTTAAATGTGATGGCACATGTCCAGAAACGGAAAAGCTCAGCGAAGAGCTAATATTAAGTAAAGAACGTAACAATGATTTAATGAAAGAAAAAGAGAAATATAAGAAAAGTTTCAATGCCGTACTCATGGATTTGGAAAAGGAGAGGAAATTCTATAGAGATTCAAGGGATCAATTTAACATGCAAAGGGAACAATTCCAGCTGCAAAGGGAAATTATGGAAAAGGAAAATCAAAAATTGAAAAGTCTATTGGCAAGTGAAACGGACAAGAATTTGTTGATCACCATGCAAAAGAGCCGCATCGAAGATGAGCTGAATCAATTGCTTTCCGAAAAGGATAATGTTTTGCAGGAACATCAGAAAATGTCTGATGATTTGGCAGCAGCCAATAAAGAAATAGAACAATACAAAAAGGATGAAATAATGTATAAGAATGAATTGAAGTTGTTACAACAAAAAAGAGATTTGCTCAAATCGCGTGAAAGCACCTGGTCCAAAGAGTTTTCGGATAGTAAAGATGACTTCAAGGAAATTGAAAAATTACGCAAGAGTCTTGAAAAGGCTCATGCAGAGGTGGAACGAGCCGCCCAAGACACTGAGGAAGCCAAACGTGTACGCGACTGGGCCATATCTCAACGTGAGAAAATCGTACAGGAACGTGATTCGGTAAAGACATTATGTGATAATTTACGCAAGGAACGGGATAAAGCCATCTCAGATTTACTCTCAGCCATTAGGGATAGTGAGAAAATCAAAAAGCAAAAGGATGAAGCTCAACGTAAAATCGATGTGCTCAAGGAACAACTGGAGCAAAATCAAAATAATGATTCGGCATCAAGGCGTAGTTTCCGCATGAGTACCTATGAGGCGGAGGATATTTTGGAAATTGATTTGACCAACTATCATGCCGATTGTGACATTGGCTTGATTTTGGATGACAGCAATCAAAGGCAATTGGTGTGTGGGGTGACCAACGTTTCTCCGGCATTTGGCAAATTAAAAATTAACGATGTTATCGTGAAAGTGAATAATATTGATTGTCAAAATTTAACAAAACGCATGCTGATAGATGAAATTAGAGCCTCAGCTCCAAGATGTACTTTGCTGGTATCCCGCACCCGGCAAAGTAAAAGACACTTCTATACGGTGCACTTGAATCTACAACAAAATCCCAATCATGGTCTCCACTTGGATACAGGGGTTTTCATTTCAAAAATTGAACCTAACTCAGTGGCTGCCTTCGAACCCGAGTTGGAAGCCGGAGATCGCATATTGTCCATTAATAACAAATCAATGGAAGGTATTCAATCGCTTGAGGATGTCATGGCCATATTGAATGATGAACGCAATGAATCCATTGCCATATTTGCCTTGAAAAATGTTCAAGATTCCGGTGGTAGCTCAGATTCACAGAGACGTATGACCACTTCGGCCGCACAAACTGATTCCATAGATTCTATGCATCGTGTAACGGGCACCAAACATCCTTCGAAAATTGCCGAAATGCTTAGTAAATTCAAAGAGAAAATACACATATCTAAACCGGGTTCAGATGGCGGTGACCATTTTGCCCAAGAACATGATGCCTTAGCTGCCTTAGATTCAGTATTAAGTGAAAATTCTTCGGAGAAAAGTAAAGAAAATCTCTTTAAACGCAACAAATCAAAAAAGAAGGAGAAAGAGGCGGCGGCCAAGAGTATGGGCACATGGCCTCGTACCAATATACTGCAAGCATCACAAGAAAATCCGACGGGAACTATTGTACATCGAGAAAAGAAAAGGGCCCCACTATCGCTGTTCACTGCCGGTCCCATCAATGTGGACAAAGATGATGAGCGGGCGGATTCAGATGAAGCTCCTCCACCTTTGCCACCCATGCACAATAAACCTCAGGCCCATATACGCAATGGTGTTGGGTCGAATGTCAAACATAACCCCAATCGCAATTCGAATCCTATACCCAGTTCCGTGCTTTTTCAAAGCCCAAATAGTGCAGGCGGAAATGGTGGCAACGGCGGCGGTGGCAACTATGCCGTTAATAATTATATGAGACATTCTGTGTATGCCACACCAACGAGCATGGAATCAGAACCATTGGTTATGGAACAGTCCAAACCTTTGCAACGGCCCAATCCCATAATGGGCAGTGCTGCGGTGCCAAACATGAGACCCAAGCAAACGGATAAATATGGCAACCCAAGATTGCAAAATCACAATTATCAAAATCGTTACTCCTTGAATATAACACCCACAGAATTGTATAAAACCACAGGGCAACAGGCCCAACAACAGGTCATCAACAATGGTGGGCAACTTTCACAACATCAACAAATGTCCATGAGCGGAGGTGGTGGAGATTTAATTGCACGTAAACAACATTTATTCGATATGTTCCACAATTCCTCCTCCTCTTCGAATAATAAACAAATGACAGCTCCTCAACATCCAGCCCTTTTTGTTCCCCTGCAGCCTCCTCAACCGCCACCACATTCAAGCAACTTCATTAGATCAAACTCATCCAATCAGCAACAACAACAGAACTCTTTGGATATGATTTCATTAAAATCTCAAAATTCCATAGATTCGATATTGTCGACGAAAAGTCCTCCCATAAGTGAATATGCTGTGCTTGCCAACTATCCCAAAAGGGGTATACCAATGCCTCAATCTGCCCCAGGTTCAGCCACAAAGAATGTCTCAAAATATCCCAGTGATAGTGAGAGTATAGCTTCGGGTGTTGCGGGTGGCGGTGGTGGTGGAGGGGGTCTTTTTCTTTCCAACAATAATGGACCCCATTCGACAAGACATATGCCTTTGTTTCCCTCCTTTACACAATCCACCCACAGGCCAATACGGCACTCTAGTCCTTTAACACTACCCTCACCACCGCCGTTGCTGCAACATGGTGTTGGCACAGGAGGCGGGAATTCATCCTCAACCAATTCCCATCCACACCATCATTTGGTTGATTCCTCAATTGGCATACCCACATCATCGGTGGATAAATTCGAAATGGATTACATGCAGCATCAACAACAACAGCACAATCAACATCAATCGCATCCTCACTATTTAAGTGATTACCCGCCCAACATACCCTCACATGCCTCCGGCTATCATCCGTCACCAGTGGGTGGCGGCGGTATGAATACATCAAGCTCTTCCGGCGTTCAAGGTGTAATCTATGAAGGTGGCACATTTCCACGCAAAAAGGATCATCAACGTTTGCGTATACCCTCGAATCCAAGTGTAGCTAGTAAAAATAGTGGTGTTAAAAACAGTTCTGGGTCCATAGATCATCACTACAGTGCATCGGGCCAAACAACAGGTTCCTCTTTAATGACATCCTCAATGTCACCATATGGCGGCGGCATTAATAGTGGAGCCATGGTAAGCTCCCATCATCAGCATCATCATACGGCCCTAACAAATGTTGCCGCCAATGGTGGTAACAGTGGTCGAGGTTCACCAATGCCTCAGGTTCACGTTGAGGTCCTTTCGCATGGCGGCAGTAAACGTAATTCCAATGTGCCGTCGGATTTTTTATGCCCTGGAGATCTTAGAAGAGTCACGATTGAAAAGAGCGATAAATCGCTCGGTATTACAATTCAATGTAATAACAATGGAGGCGGTATTTTTGTATCAACTGTAGCCGACAAAAGTATTGCCACTCGTGCTGGTCTTCAGGTGGGCGATCAACTCTTAGAAGTTTGCGGCTTAAATATGCGCTCGGCTACAAATGATATAGCAGCTAATGTCTTGCGTCAATGTGGTAATTCGATAACCATGTTGGTGCAATATAATCCAGAAAGTAAGTATTGAAGATCTGTAGATGTTTACGTTTAAGGTTAGGGGCAACATTGAGGAGTTTTTGCTTTTTGTTTGTCAGAGTAGATGCCCTCTGGAGGCATCTAATTCAGAGTAGGCCCTCAGGGTATATCTACTACAGAGTAGGTGTTCTCTGCTGTCATCTCTCTTTACTCTAAAATCATCTACTATAGAGTAGATGTCCTCTGGGTCCATCTACTACATAGTAGATACCCTCTGCTGCCATCTACTACAGATTAGATGCTCTGTAGGGACATCTACTACAGAGTGGATGTCGTCTGAGGTCATCTACTATATTACTACTGGGCTCTGGGCGCAGCTATCACCGAGTAGGGCTTCTACTCTACTTCTACTACCGCATAAATTACCTTTGGGGCCATCTACTACCGAGAAGATGACCTCTG
This sequence comes from Musca autumnalis, assembly GCF_047663935.1. Classification (NCBI taxonomy): domain Eukaryota; kingdom Metazoa; phylum Arthropoda; class Insecta; order Diptera; family Muscidae; genus Musca; species Musca autumnalis. The sequence continues at coordinate 137,595,331 of NW_027411755.1, read as the reverse complement.
GTGCCAGATACTACCGAGTAGATGCTCTCTAGATGACCTATGCGGCCTTCTACTACCGCATAATTTGGGGCCATCTACTACCGAGAAGATGACCTCTGGTGCCAGATACTATACAGTAGATGCCTTCTGGACACCTTCATTTCCAAGGTATTTCGCCTTGCACAGAATTAAAGCGCTCAAAGTCCCCCTTTCCTAAGGCAATGGCGGTCATAACACCCATAATACAGAAGACCCTATTGCAACGGTATGACGAACATAACTCCAAGAATTTGTTTTGGGCCTTGTGTCCGTTTGAACGTAATGTCATCTCGTCACAAAAACATAAAGTTATCCTAATCGGAATAGCAGTATCCGCCTCTGGTAAAATTTTCAAAGCAATCCTCCAAACATAACTTAATTTTTTCCCCTATAACTTATATTTAACTTTCTCAGCAATTAATCCCCAATTATTGTTTTCAGAATTTCACTCAGCTGAATATGAAGGCACTCACAATTTAGAACCTGAATCTCCTGTAAATCATTCGGGTTCACCAACACCACGTAACTCACCACGTCCTCCCATGCGACCAATGATGGCATCACTGCCACCAATGCCCATTGTACAAAGCCAACAACAACAACAGCCAACAAATGTTATGACACAAAGTGCAATAATGCCTCAATCAACATCGCTGATATCACAAAAATCAATTAAGGATCAAAGTTTTGCTGATAGTTTAGAAAATCAATCGGATATAAGTTCAAGCCAAGATTTACCATCGTCGAATGCAACAACCACAACAACGGCATCTACGACATCAACACTGCCGTATGAAGAAGAGCCACGTTATGTCACGCTGCATATGGATAAGTCAAAAAACCCTGGCATTAAGTTATTCGGTGGTAATAAAGTTGGTATATTTGTACATGATGTACATCCTGGATCGCCATCGGATCGTGCCGGTGTTCGCAAGGGGGATCAAATACTTGAGTATAATGGTGTTGATCTGCGGTGTGTTACGGCCGAACAGGCGGCAAATGAGATCTCAAAATTAACCGATACTGTTACAATGTTGGTGCAAAATAAATTAAAAAGTAAGTAAAATGTTCAAAATGGTGGCTTTTGTTTATAAAAATTAGTATAGAATAATCAACTGCTGAAGGATGCGAACGATTGTTATAAACGAATCTTATCCATATTTAGAATATTCCAGTAATTTAATATCACTTCTTTTATTTCCAATTAGAATTAAAACAAATTAAAGACAAATCGGGCGATTCTTTTTATATACGAGTGGGGTTTGATCGCACTGGTGACTTGAATGAGGGTGATTTACGTTTTGTCAAAGATGAAGTTCTCTATGTAGATAATACTGTGTTCAATGGGACCTTTGGCTTGTGGCGTGCTTGGAAATTGGACTCCAAAGGATATCGTAAAGAGTGCGGCATAATACCGTCGCAAATGAAGTAAGTAATTTTTAAAACACAAGTAAACTAAAAAAAAAAACTAAAAAAAAAAATAAAATTATTCTCCCTCTTTTTCCAGAGTTGAAGAAGAAATGCGTGCAGCTGAAGTAGTGGAATGTGAAAGCGGCAGCACTGCACGACGTGGCAGTACATCAACACGACGATCGTTTTTTCGTCGGAAAAAACATCAACGTAGCTCCTCCAGAGATTCAACAGAAATCGCTAGTTTCAGTAATACACAATTGAGTTACTTTCCTGACTCAGGCATCCTCAATGATGATGGTGGGATTTTGAGTTATCAAAGAGTTGAACGTTTAGATTGTAAGTATTATGACAACACGCACAAAAATCTTATAACATTGTCATATATTTCCAAATCTTCAGCTCCCGTTCGACGTCCAGTTTTAATAATTGGCCCACTCTCAGAATGCGTGATGGAACGTTTGACCATTGATTTTTCCAATTTATTTAAATTTTGTGATGTTACTGTTATGGATTGTTCACAGGATGCTATGGAAGAAGGTCTGCAACAGAATATCTTCGTGGATTATCGTCGGCGTGGCAATAAATTTGAATGCACCACCATTGAAACAATTAATAATGCCTGTAAAAATGTAAGTTAACTTTCTTGCATTATTTTTGATTTTGAAATAAATTCGCTATTCGTTTTTATCTCCTTTTTTTGTAGGATCGCCGTCATTGTATACTTGATATATCTATATCGGCCGTTGAACGTTTACAACGTTTGCAAATCTATCCAATTGTTTTATTGTTACGCTTTAAATCCGCAAAACAAATTCGAGAAATTCGTGACTTTGGTACTGATAAAATTTCCGCTAAAGCGGCTAAAGAAATGTATGAGCGGGCACTCAAACTTGAAAGTGATTATAAACAGTATATATCTGGTAAGTAGTTTAGGTTTATAATTCATGTTTTTTTACAAAAATGTGATAGGTTTAAGTTGAGGTAGATTCCATATATACGATCATAGGAATATATCCGATAAAGTGATTTTGTGACGGCTTGCATGGGATAACAATCTTGACGCGATACAGGGGCTTAGGTCGCAATCTCTCGGTGCTCGACATGGCATCTTAAACGGACTAATAGAGCTCCGTTTTACTTGACTTTTGAGCGCGAGAAAGTGCGGCTGACCAAAGGTTATCCAGGTAGTGATCTCCTACCCATCAGAGATCCCCCAACACCGGGGTGTTATGCGTAATACTCGTGCCTATCGGTGTTTTAAGGTTTGCAGTGGGGTACCTAAAACTGTATTCGAACGGAGCCTCGTTGACACCTGGGCGAATCAACGAGTAACGAACTTGTTCTTCTGCCAATGCCCTTACCGTGGTAAGGAGGCAATGCCAAGGTTGACCTCCCATCCTTCCCTTAAACTATATAACTTATGGAAAATAGAACTTTTAAAAAAAACCCCAAAAAACAAAAACTTTCAAAAAAACAAAAAACCCCGACTGATGTTGGTGTGGATGCCTTGGCACCCTCAGTCTTCACTTCCACAAGCGCAAGTACCTCTCTCTCGTTGACGATTAGGAATATGGACACGGACAACTCTCATTTAATCTCCCCCTCCACTTCGCGTGGTACCCCAACTAGGGGTAAGGTCGACAGCCCTACGCTGGACGTCATAAACGACAGTCTAAATAGACAGAGCAGGGTCCTCCTATCCAAGATAGATGAGAGCTTTCTCACATCAACAAATTTGGATGACGAACAGGTCGACGAGGTAAATGACTCAACCTTAACCAACGAGGAAGAAATAATGGAAACCACCATTATTCCCTCCACAGGTCAAGCTGAGTCGTCACCTCTGTCCGACAAAATCGTTCCTCCAATTTGATCAGGAGAAAAACCCTCACAGCTTCTTAGACAAACTGCCGTTGATGAAGTTGTCGGAGAGTGCGACGCAGCCATGGAGGTCATGGATGAAATATCAACGATAATGTCAAATTGGTATATGAACTAGAAGTCAACTATTTGACCAACATTCTCAGAATATTGTTTGCACCACCTCAATCGTTCATGAAGCCTTTAATAATAGTAAGGCAATAAGAAAAACATTTTCTTCTGTCAGCCTTTGAACTGTCTTAAAGCGAAAAATGTTGGACTTTTGTGGGGAGGCCTTCGAACTTGATCTTAGTTAAGAAAAATATTACGAGGCGGAAACTTTGGGACCAAATCGGTTACAGCCTATCGTTTGCATCAGCCAGGTAGGCAGACGGACGGACGTGACTAAATCGACTTCAAATTGTCTGAAACGGACTTATCTTATTATTTTAGTAGCACATTTTAGTATATTTCTTATCATGGCAATGCGTCATGTCGCTGGGATCAGACCACCTCCATCAACTCTGCAGGCCTATTTCTGCTGATAGAATACCCTAGATACGACCTATCTTCCCAGAGGCTGCAAAAATCGCAGTGGAACGAGATGATCTCCACCGTACACAGGTGATCCAAACGTCAGAGTACTGACTGACGAACATAAACGTTTAAAACGCTTTTCAAGGAGGAACGACCGGACTTCCGTCATATTTGACGTCGATGTTGTGCCAGATCCGCGAAAGTGTGCCTTTCGACTCAACAGGCTGTTTGTAAAGCACCCAGAAAGTGATAGGGCACAGAGAAGAGTTTCACGTCGCATTAGAATTTTTCCAGTCGAAGATGAAACATTACAGTTCTCCAGTTCTGAGTTGCAGAAGTCATTCCGAAAGCAAAATCATTCAAAGCAATTGGTCTGTGCCAAGAATTACATTGTCATGTTGAAACAACTAGGTGAACCTGAAGTTGTCAAGGTGCTTAATTTGACTTAGCTACCCAAGTGTGAATCCTACAGGCCAATATTTTTCTCTCGTCAATAGCAAAGAAGCGGGAGGCCTTTGAGGGAGTTTCCGGAATCAGAATATCAAATAACAAACGTAACGACGTAATAAGACATGAAAGCAGAGGTTTTATCCAGAATAAGACGTGTGACAGAATGGTTGCACTAGATTTGTCTAAGGCATTTGATACTGTCCGTCACGACAATCATTTGTAGAGTTCAGGTACCCGAAGTCAAAGCCCCGTAAGCCGGTAATGCTAAACATTGCACCACGGTAGAATGGCACTCGTCTGATCGCCAGTCTCTATCGACGCACCCAGTTGAGGTAGCATCCTTTCTGAGCCTGGAAACACAACTCGATTGAGAACAAACAACATGTGGCCGTTGCTACAAAAACAAAAACACAGCTAAAAAAATGTGATCTTGTTTGGCGGCGGAGCTTCGGTGTGCAAGGCGGTAATGCTAACCATTGCGCCACGGTAGAATTATACATTTGTCTATTGGAACAATAGTTCAGTAGAAGCCAACAATAAAAAGGTTATTAATTAAGGCTGCAATATATTCCAGTTTTTATCTTCTTATTAAAAAATATATACATTAGGGTGGTTCGATTTGTGTGGAAGGAAAAAAACCTTAATGAGCCCTTCGCGTTTCTGATTCCTGGGATTGAACTGAGCAAAAAAGTCCACTGGACCATATATCTACCGTGAAAATCGAGCCTCCCGATTTTGACTTTAAGTTTTTTATTGACGTTTTTTGGATATTTTGGCATATAACAGCCAACCCATTGAGATTTTCGTTTTAACACAAAGACAAAAATTGTAGCCAAGACAGTAATTGAAAACTCTCTAATACATCGCGAACGCATTGGAACTCTTTTTTAGGCAGTTTTGGCCTTAAGAATGTGCAAACTTTTTGGAAAATGTCGATAAATGACATTGTGCTACAAAATTTGACCAGAAAATTATTCAAGCGTTCTGATGCAAAATTATATCGTGTTGGGATCCATGGACAACGACAACGCCTTTAGTTCGTTGGGGTCACTTCGTTTGAAAAACTGGGTTTCTTACATTTTCAAATTTAAACGGACATATCTTCTTTTTTCACAAAGGATTTCTAGTGATCCTGCTTCCTTTTAAAGGGGTGAATAATATCTTTAGAACAAGTTTTTTGAGGGGGTTTTTAGACTTAAACCACTATAACGCGAAGGGCTCATTAAGGTTTTCAAATCGCCCCGGCCTAATATACATATATATTTAAAAAAAATCCCTTACAAGCATTTTTAAATTAATAATATTTTTATTCGCTTCATTTCAGCTGTTATTCCTGGTGTTAGCATTAAACACATGTGTACCCAAATAAAGGATGCCGTTGATAAGGAACAGGATAAGATTCTATGGGTTCCTGTTTCGAATAATTAAAAAAAATATGAAATTACTATTGCATAATACTATAACGAAATAGTATTTATTGAGTTTCTTTCTCGTCTATATTTTTTGTCTCTTTTGTATTGAAAAACGCACATATCAAAATATTTTATTTTGTTTATAATTTATATGTTAGTTTATTTTCTAAATAATTTTGATATAAAAAATATTTTAACTCACACACAAACACATACAACCACGACCAATTTTAAGTATTTTTTCTGGTGTAGAATATCTTTGTAATCATTGAAAAAAAAAAAAAAAAACAAAAATATATATAATTTGTTATATTTAATTTTATTACAGATATAAGCTTATTTTTTACTAATAACTGCAAGTATTCTTTTATGTTGATTTATGTTTTAGTTTTTTGTTTGTTTATTGTCTTTTGTTGAAAGAGCAAGGGCTTTTTTGTATAAGTAAATTCGATGACAATGTTTTAGCCATTGTGCTTCTTTCCCTTTATACAGACCAGAATATAATAAACAACCCTTATTGAGTATATTTGAAAAATATTACTCCGGTTTTGTTTCTCCGTCCTTAATGGAACTAAATTTTCAAAAAATAGATTGTATGTTTTTCATAATATCATTTGATATTTTTTATATATTTATTTGCAAAATTTATCGATTCCATTGCCCTGCTCATTAGGCAATTGTTGTGTGTTCTTTTATAGCTTCTAATAACATTCTTTATAAACAAATGTAACGTCTCTTATTTAAAACTAAACGCTTTAATTGAAAAGTATTTTCATTTTATTTATATGCAACTACTTTTTTGTTTTACTTATTAAATATTAATGACACACAAACACAGAATAAGACATTACATACTGTGGTACTAGATTTTAGCACACTATAAAGTGTGGAGGAGGGTGTTATTCTGAAGTTCACATCGTTTGCCAACGATTTTAGATATTTCATACTGACTTATGATACAATGTTGTAGCACAGTGTAGTGTTGATTATTTACAAATGAAATTTTATTTCCACTTCCAAGCTGCAATGTATTTTATTTTATTATTCTTTTTAAGTTTATATTTTATTTATTATAAAACATTGTTTTATTTGCTATTCTCGTTTATTTCCTTTAATGCCTTAAGAAAACATAAAACGCCTTTATGCCAATAACAACTAACCACACATACTTATGTAAATTAAGTGCCTTCAATTTTATATACAAGATATCTAAAGTATATACAATATGCCTATCTAACTTTATCTACTTATATACAAAAAAAACAAAAAGAAAAAAAAAACACATTTAAAATTTTATAACAATTGAAAATTGTTACCATTTTGTAAAATGTTTGTCATTAGTTGAAATAATTTATATAATTAAAATATGCATAAATTTATATATATATATATATTTGTTTTATTTCATCTTTTTATTTTTATAAATAAATTTATAAATTTTTGTCTGGTTACAGGGTTCTATTTTAAATTTATATACAACATTTTATTATACTTGACATTGAGGACAAATAAAATAATAAATAATTGCAATTTTATATAAAACAAAAATTAATAACGTTAATAATATATTATTTATATATATTATGCATCTATATATAATTTATATACATATATATACACAAAGAAGAAATTATTTCTTCAAAAAATAAAACAATTGTATTTTAATATTGAAAATATGTAAATTGTTTGCATTTTTATTTTGGAAATCTGGGTTTAATGAGGTTTAGGATGTTCTGAGTAATTTTTTTGGAGGATTTTGCGTAAAACAATTTTGGATTTGAAGGAATAATTTTAAGGTCTATCTATCGGCACACATTTCGACTCTTTAAGAATATTTTTTTTGACGTGTATTTTGTCAATACGTGTATTTTGTCAATACGTGTATTTTGTCTATGGTCAATAAGAGTCATCAAACAAGCTGAAACTGTCGAGGCAAAATTTTTGTTCAATTTCACCATACTTTATATATTTATTTTGTCCGCTGCTGGGATTGAACATGCGAACTTCCGATTTGTAGCTAAACACACTACACGCTGTGTCACGCTAACGAATATATGCCGGGCAATCATGAATCAAATGGGTCTATCTTGTATTGCCACTAAACTTGAGTTGCGTTGTCAGTTGTCTGCGCGACTGAGATGAAATGTTGTACCATTAATGTCAACTCAACTGGGTGGTCGATAAACATGTTATCGATCAGTGTTTTTTCAAACTTGTGATCTCTATTCGCCAAAAAAACATTTTAAAAATAATTGCGCTTTGGATAACTCTTTTGTGTATTCTGGACAATATTTTAATATTTTGGCTGAGTTTTCGAGCAAATTTGGAAAACAACCCAAGATTGGAATATAACCTGCCCATTGAATCTTCGGATCGTCAAGTTTTATTTGCTGTCCCAAAAAATGATAAGTTCGGTGGAATTATTTTTTGATGATGAAGAAAATATACAGGACATTGCATCTATTAGAAGAAATTTGAGGGAAAAGTCGAATCCATTGGAATTGCCATCTGCACTGTAAGCTGATGATCATGTGTAAAGATCTGTATAATCAGTAAATTATCTCAGGTTTAAGGCGTATTTTGCATTGCCAAAGGATGCCGTAGTTTACGTTGTGGAAACGTTAAAGGATGACTTCAAAGAAAGTTACAGATCAACAGGAATCCCCCACTTTTAAAAGTGTGCGCAGCGTTGCGATTCTTGGAGGACGGAAGTTTCCAAAAGTCCCATGGCAATGATTTCAACAATTGCATGGCTCAATCTACATTGTCGAGAGTATTGAAGGAAGTTGTCCACTTGATAGACGACAAATTGTGCCAAAATTGGATCGTTTCGAAGTTGAAAGATGAGAAACAAAGGCAAAATAAAAACCATTTTTATTCAAAAACGAAATTCTCTGGTGTAGTTGGCTATATAGATGGAGGATGTTCGTCATTTGTACTTAAACTGAACCTACTGTATTTGTCACCAAATTCATTTGTAAAAGATTTGCTGCTGTCCGCTCCAAAGGCGATAAATTCACTTATTTTGATGGACCACCACCAGTGTCGTTGAAGTTTATTTTATTTTGAGGCATTTTCTTTTTCAACTTTGCTTTAAAGTGAATCCAGACTCAGCCACTCTTCAGGTGTTCGTGTTAGAGGTTCATGGCTGTTTAAACTGTCCGAAATGGACCTCCACGCTTCATCCGCTGTGGCTTTGGTTTCACCAAAACTCCCGAACTCCTCGGGCTAAGTTTGGATTTTCACTCAGTTTATCAATTAATATTTCGAACTGCTGCTTTGTCGTTATTTTCACCATATTCATACACAAAATTAATTAATGATGCAAAGAATCAATAATTGTTAACAAAATGTTTATTTTTCCTTCTATTTTACTTCTTGTTTCTTCGAAAATGTTCACTGCAACTGAAAATTGGTGGTTGCTGAAAAACAGCCGCTTCGTCAACTGAGATTCGCAACTTCAGTTGAGAGTTGCCATACGTGGATCAATTTTGACAACTGGCAACGCCACTCAACGATAATTGTTATCGACGATCGACCCCTTATTTTCCGTGCGGAAAATTCATGATTGCCCTAATGATTTGTTTAAATGCTCTTCGTATTTTTGGTAACAAAAGAATTCTTTGCCGACAACGAGCGTTGAACTCACAGCTCTAGGTTGTGAGTCGGATATACACACTAGGTCGAACCAAACAACGACAATTTTTTGAAAGGCCTACCCTCAAATTTTTTCCATTAAATCCAAACCCCTTATATAAAATTTTTTTGGCGATTGGTTAACGTTAACCCGTGCCACCTGATGAATTTTCACGAAAATGCTCTAAAAGCCGTATATATGGTCCAATCGATGAAAACAACTTTACCAGTAGTGGGATTCTCTAGGGCATTTTTTGGTTACCGATAAAAATCGGTCAAATTAAAACGCAAAATAATGAATAAAAAGTTCAAATAAAAGTTGACATCTTAGGTTAGGTTAAATGACGCGTAACCGTCAACGTAATCGACGGTCACTCCACTCGGAGACCTTATGGTCCATTGTGTTCATCCTGGGGGGGTGTTATTAGCTGAAGAGATTGCTGAAAGGAGAGAAATAGAATATGATGTTGTAGAAGAAAGGGAGATATTTAGAATAGAATTGAGGCAGAAGTGGGAAGTAAAAGCTTAATTGTTCATCATGGTACTGCCATTTCTTTTTGCTGCAGCCATTTTAGGCTCTTGGCAAAAAGAAGAAGACTTTTTGGTTCGGTTTCACAGAAGGATGAGAGAGACTGGATCGTGTGTTCACCCGTTATCCGTAGTCTTTTGCTCGTGAGCATTGGACAGCGGCACAGTAAATGTTCGATTGTCTCTAATTCCTCCTCATCCTCACAAAGTCTGCAGTAGTCGGCGCCTTCGGTTCTACCCCATTTATAAGTCATTGCTCTGATGTTGCAGTGGCCTGTGATTAGACCAACTGTTAGTCTGAGTTCGATCTTTTTCAATGAAAGTAGAGATGATGTTCTGCGTTTGGAAAGGAGTGGCCAGATTGCTTTGGAAACCCTACAACTAGGTTCGTTTTGCCAAATCTGACTAGCCTTATCCCGATAGCCCTGTTCTAACAGCCGCATGAAGTAGCACAAGGGTGGCTTGACCGAGTTTTCGATTATGATATCTTGTGACTCTGATCCGCGGCGTGCCAATTCATCCGCCATTTCATTTCCTACAATATTACAGTGACCTGGGACCCAACACAGTGTTACTGCTGATTTTAGGTCACTTAATACTTTAATACAGTCCAAAACAACTGCAGACTTGATGGAGTAGGACATTAGTGATTTGAGGGCCGCCTGACTATCGACGTATATAGTCACCGGTCCATCGATGTCCTCTTTAATGTTCTTAATTAGTTCTGCAGCTTTTTTGATTGCAAAAATCTCTGCTTGAAAAACGCTACACTCTTTATTCAACTTAAAAGAGAGTTGAAGGTTGAGAATGTCGCTGTATACACCTGCCCCTGTTCCATTTTCCATCTTAGATCCATCGGTATAGACTTCTATACCGTCTAGTGGTGGAGTGTTGTGGGTCCAGGCTTCTCTGCTGGGAATGTGAACAACTATTGGCTCGAAGTTCATTTGTGGTGATATGTAGTCACTTAAATGCTCCTTGCTTGTTGGCACATTCGTTCGGTTGAGAATCGCAGCGTGGCCCTGTTGGGAGCCGCACCACTGGTTGAGCTCCTTGAGACGTAAAGCGCTCTTAGATGCCTGCTCCTCTACAACGAGATCTAACGGAGTAAGATCCAACAGCACGTTAAGGGCTGCCTGTGGAGTGCTCCTAGCAGCACCAGTTATGAGCATTGATGCTGCTCTTTGGACTCTGTTTATTTCATGCAGATATGATTTCTTGCCTAGGGCATTCCACCAAACTAGAGCTCCATAGGTGAGAATTGGGCGTACGACTGTCATAAAAACCCAGTGTATGACTTGTGGTCTCAGTCCCCAACTCTTACCAATGGAGTTCTTGCAAGTGTACAGTGCTATTAGTCCTCTCTTGGCGCGTTCTTCGACATTTCTTTTCCATGATAGCTGATGGTCCAGAATTATGCCGAGATATTTGGCTTCCAAAGAGAGCTCTAAAGTGACACCATTTAGCGTTGGTAGAGTGAATGCATCAATTTTCCTCTTCCTTGTGAAAAGGACCAGCTCTGTTTTAGAGGGATTTACCCCTAGTCCGTTCCGATGGGCCCAACCCGCTAACTTGTTAAGGGCTCCTTGCATAACATCCGATACGGTCTGAGGGAATTTCCCACTTATCATCAAGACAACGTCATCGGCGTAAGCGGTGGTTTTAATGCGAAGTCTGTCAAATTCTTGGAGCATTTCATTGATCACTAGGAGCCAAAGTAATGGAGAAAGTACTCCCCCTTGAGGTGTGCCTCTGGTGACAGACTTCCTAATGGAATTATAGCCGATGCGAGAATTTATTATCCTACTACTAAGCATGTTATCAATCCAACTGATTAGGGTAGGGGAGCAGTTCAAGCCCACAAGTGAATTATGAATTGACTCCAAATTGACGTTATTAAAGGCTCCTTCTATGTCTAGAAAGGCTGCTAACGTAAAATTTGAGTTGTCGATATTCTTCTCGATAAACCCGACAACTTCATTTAGAGCAGTTTCTACCGATTTGCCCTTAGTGTAGGCATGCTGGGCAGAACTGATTGATGACATTGGTAGTTTGCCTCTAATTTCAAGGTCCAATAGTCTTTCCAAAGTTTTTAGCAGAAAGGATGACAGACTGATCGGCCTATAGTCTTTTGGAAGTGTGTGACTAGGTTTTCCTGCTTTAGGAATGAATGTCACTGTGACTTCTCTCCATAGAACCGGAATGTATGACAAAATCAGACACGCCTTGAAAATACTCTCCAGAGAAGGGATAAGCAACTCAGATGCATTCTGCATCATCGCAGGTATAATGCCATCTGGTCCGGGAGATTTATAGGGTTTAAATGTGTTTAAAGCCCAAGCGATCTTTGGGCGGCTTATGATCTCCTCGATGTCACTCCTATCCATCATGGCAGCGTTACGTATTATTGGATCGCTCTGGGGATCGGATACGTCCGCGCATTTTGGGAAGTGGGTGGTAGCTAGAAGATCGAGGGTCTCTAGATCAGAGTTTGTCCATGTACCGTCTTCACGTTTCATGCTTCCAATGGATTTTGGGTCCTTCGAAAGCATTCGGCGGAATCTGGTAATGTCCTTCTCTGTCTCTATTGCCTCACTAAAGCATACCCATGATTTTCGCTTGGCCTTTTTGATTTCGCTGTTATATTTGTTGAATGCTTCTTTATAAGCATCCCAGTCTGTGTAAAGTTTAGTCTTATTGGCCTTATTGTATAATTTTCTGCTAGTCTTCCTTAGTTTCGCTAGATTTTTGTTCCACCAAACTGGTTGGCATCTCTTACCTGGATAAGTAAGTGGGCAAGAGGCCTCATAGCTGTCCACCAGAATACTTGTCACATGATTTACTGCTTTTTCAACTTCATTGACTGAGGATAAAGTTTTCACTATGCCCAGTTTTGAAGAAGAAAGTTCAGTAAATTTGTGCCAGTTAGTTTTCCGGGGGTTCCTATGCGGGTTTTGATGGATTCCATCTAAAGCGTCGTGGAATAGTATTTTCCGATGATCGGAGAAGGAACACTCGTTGGATACTTTCCAATCACATACGATCGATTCATCCTTGTTTATAAGGGTGAGGTCAATGACTTCCTCCCTGTTCCTGTTTTGAAAAGTAGCTTCGTTACCCCTATTACATATTCTGAGATTATATTGTAATAAAAAGTCAAATAAGGACTCACCCCTTGCATTCGTGTCGCTGCTACCCCAGTGGAAGTGGTGAGCATTGGCATCACATCCCATAATGATGAGGCTTGTGCTCCCCATTTCTTTTAACAGCAGTTCAACATGCTGACCTGGTGGATCAGGGTGCTCATAGGGCATGTAGATAGATGTGAAGATAGTGACTCGTTTAGAGTGGTCTTCCATCCTAACAGCAGTTATGTCTCCTCCACTGAAATTAGAGAGGAGAAGTAAGTTAAGGTTCTTTTTGCCGACTATACATGTTCTTACCTTATCTCCATTGGAAGCGGCGAAAGTGGTATAGTTTTTGTCATTCAGTCCGGCAACCCTGTTCTTATAAAGATAGGGTTCCTGGATTAGGGCAATGTCAACTTGGTGTTTTGTGAGGGTTAGGAGGAGTTCGGCCGCAGCAGCTTTGCAGTGATGCAGGTTGATCTGCATGATGCAAAGCCGCTGCTGCTTGCGCCTACCTACTGCCTTGGAGCGGTGCGGAATCTGATCCATCCCGAACCAAAATGCAATTTTCCCTCACGTTGTCGTAGATAGCCCTGGCCACTGGCGTCGATTGATACCCTGATAGTCAGGCCCTCCTGGTCTGGGTTTGAACTAATGAGTCTCCAATTGTCGGTTTGGAGATTAGGGTTCTGTTTCTTGAGAATCGTCAGGATGCGTGCTGGGTCCTAAGGGCGGTGGCACCCATGCTGACATGATTCTACCACAGGGGATCTCGTCCACTGACACTGCCGCGAGCTCGCAACCCTCCCAAAGACTGCCAAGGCCATTCACTGTGGAGACAAGAAAGTTTAACGATTCCTTGTTTTCGCAGCTTATAACCTTAACACCTTTGTAGAGAGTGGCACTCCCGAATTGTGTGTTGGTGCTATCCCCATCTCCCGAGAAGATTATATCTCTCAGGCGTTCTTCGAATAGTCTCCATCGGCTTTCTCTAATTTGCCCTTCGGGGGCAGCCCTGTCTATGACTGCTACGCGAAGGCTGTCCGGAGTCAAGGTACGGGATGAGGTTGAATTTTCGATCTTCCCACCATGCTTCGAACCTTTAAAGGGCACTTTGTGGCTGGGACCAGCCTTTTCGGCTGCCCCGGCGATTGTGTTCTCCTTAGGCTTCGATTTCGAGTGATGGACAGATGAAGTAGAGGGTTCGCCTGCCAGACTCCTAGAAGGTTTCTTTGAGGAAGGATGTGGTTCCTCAGTTGATCTTGCTCTCTTGGCCGAAGAGGATGGCTGAGGGCGCGGATTAGCTTTTGGTTCCTCATCCTTACTGGCAGAGGCCTTATTTGAGTCCGATCGACCAACCGTCTTCTCTAGCTGTGTTCTTCCTGTGTCCTCGTTTTTAGATTCCGTAGGGGCCGCATACACTTTGACTCCTTCGCTATGCGTTCCAGCGGGAGTATGTGATGCTTCCATGTTTGCCCTTTCCCCCAGTGAAGGCAGCGGGATTCCTTCAATCCTACTGGACTTCTTGGGTATCTGGGGGTGTGTTCTCTCGAATTTCTGCACTGTTTTAAGGTTCAACCGTATTAGTTTCACCTCCCTTTCCGATAGTGAAGAGGGTTCCCTGCCTACAAATTTCCTTAGGAAATTCAGCGACCTTCTGTATCCACCTCTTCTTTTTGATTCAGCGGTACGACGGCGTCTGGCGGTTGCGGGAATGCTGTCGGAGGTGGTTTTCATTGGTCCTCCTGCCTGAACCGCATTTTGCCTGGTTAGTCCTAGTCTATCGGCTTTGGCCGACGAAGGATCCTTCTCGATATACTCCTTTGTTGGATCCACGAGGTCCGAGCTCACAGGATTACACATCGAAGACTCATGTCCATCCGACGACGTTTGAATGACAGTCACGTCCATTTCATCATCCGATGAGGATGCGTATTCGATGTTGTTAGCGTGAGAGCTACCTTGACTGAGTCGCAGATTCAGAGTCTTATCAAGAAGGGTTAGTAGTTGCCTACTTTGCTCTGTCAGACTATCGTGGATTTCAGATAGGTCCGATACCCCTATGTCGTTCCCTCCCGAAACTACAGTCCTAATAACCTTAGGCTGACATTCGCCAGTCAAGGTATTATCGTAATCATTTTGAATAGCCGAGTCGTCATCAGTTAAGGTGATTTGTTTGTTTAAAGGTTTATTGTTATTTGTATTGTTATCCATGAGCTATTGATTGACTGGGGGTACTGAGGTCGACCATGGCATAGCCCTCCTTTACCATGGCAAGAACTTGACAACTAAGCCTATACTCGTTGAGGCGCCCAGGTATCAACGAGAAAGTTGACATCTTGCTACCGGTAGAACTTTGCGACTACTTTTTATTGGTCACTAACTTACGAATAATATCGATAATTACCGAAATCATAAGCATCTTAATTTTAACGATTTTTGTCGATAACAAAAAAATGCGTTAGAGAATCCCATTACAGTTCATTGTTGTCGGTAAAATTACTTTGATAGGTTAACGATAACCCGTCCCCCCTGACCGACTTTAAAAATGCGATTTTGAATTTTTTGCGGCATTCTCAATACTACCTGTACTTTAAAATAAGCCACTAAATATTTTTCATATTTTTTTAAGTGATATATAGGGGTAACCCCTTAACGTTAACCGTTCGCCGTAAAATTTCATATATAAGGTTTTTGGATCGAATGGAAAAAAAATTGGGCCGCTCTCATAATACTGCGTAAAGTAGGAGATGATTACCACAGACCTCCAAAAATTGTTGCGTGGGTGGGTTTTTTTAGACCGTGTAGGCGGCGCTATTTTATTTAATCCTTAACCATTGCAAATGGAAAATTAATATTTACTCACCGACACAAAAACCATTTTTTGCGAAAAAATGGGAAGTGGGGACCGGCAAAATTAATTTTAATTTATTAGTAAAATTAAAATAATTTGATGCGCTCGCGCTACATGTGAAACCCGAAACTGAATGAGCAGAAGCAGCAATGGCATTGCCATCGGCAGAAAAATTTAGAGCTGCATTCGGTGGTATGTTACATACATTTTAATCAACACTGAAAATGTTCAGCCATTTAGTGTGCCGTACGCCATTAAACAAATTTTCATATTTAATATTGGAAATTTTATGAAAATGGTGGAAAATGTCGAAGTTATAAATAGGGAAAGCGGAAAAATTATGTTCTTAGTCTTCTGATAACCGTCACGGTATAAGTTTACCTTCTCAGCAGTTTCTAAAATAATTAACAACAGAGAAAATCAAAGATCTGTGTAACGTTTTTATTGTGGAGTGTTTATTTCATTAATAGCGGGTGGAATTAAAATTAAAGTGAGTTAATAATAGTTGATGGATGATGTTAGAAGTGGCTAAAAGAGACCATTCTTTTTTTTTTTGTTGGTAGGTTCCCCAAGGAAATAGTCCATGTTACTGGCCTCTGGTACTCCGAAGTGGGGGCCAGTGATCTTTTTATTCTACACAAAAGCGTCTACATTATAAAGAAGGCTGGGTTGTGGCAAAGCAAAGTAGAAACAACGAGCAATTCGTGTAGTTGTTGGTGTGTTGCCGTTTACCCCATAAAAAACAACAGTGCTTCTCATCCTTTTTGTGCTTTGCGGTGGTTTTCAAACAGCTACAAATTTGCTATCGGGGAGTTGAAGGTTTCCATCAATTTGGCCATTGAAAGACACAAAAAAAGTAAGGTAACCTGTATATTCCAACAACTGAATGTATCAAGGCGGTTATCTGTAAAACTACAAAGAAAAAGGAGAAATCATAAGTAAAAATTTACTAATTTTATGAAAATCGAAGAAAAAAACAACAAATATTAGAAATTAAAATTGATATAAATTTTTAGCAATACGGATCTGAGCATTTAAGCCTTGGAGCGTGTTGCATTTGTTATAACTATGAAATAACTACAAAAAACAAATTCAACTAGCTTAAGTTAATGTTGTGTTGTCTATGTGTGCGTTTTATGTTTTGAATCTTAAATATTGTGAGGGTTTTTAATGCCAAGCATAATTTAAATAAGACTTTTTATATAGTGTCCAAGGGAATACTAGAGACATCTTTGTGCAGAGTGTTGTAGAGGCCGGATATTAGCCCAATAAACCATTATCAGTGAGCTCATTTATAATAGGTTATTAAATATAATAGAAAAAAGCTAGTAAAGCGTAAACTAATATCTCTAGGGTTCTTGGCGGGACACGAAGATAGCCATTTTTAATTTCTTAAATTTCTTTTGTTTGCTGGTATTAGAAATTCATTAAAATCAAATAGGACTCACAGAATATCAAACTCATTTAAATTTAAGTCTTTTTATATAAAAATAAATGTAATATGTATTGAATGTGATTGAATATTTAATATGTTTTAATTGTTTTTGAACAGGGGTAATCCCAACAGGTGATGAGGTGAGTGTGTGTGTTCGTGGGGTTTCCAATAAAATGTATTTGTTGTGGACATTTGGAAACCATGGAAGGGAGGGCAGAATGTGGGAGTAGTCCATCATGGCTCCCTTATCGAGGCAGATTATTTGTGTGTGTGATTGTAGTGTTTTGTGGAAAGTTAGAGTTCAAATTCGTGTTCGCCCTGTGGGCTAGAGATGTGGACGGGTTGAGGACCATAGACCCGAGACCGCTAGCAGCCGGAAGGTCCCCTCTAGCGCCGCCCAGCAGGGAGTCGTAACAAAATGTAACAGCCAAAGAAGCAATTGATAAGAAAGCATACCGAAGTTACAGTGAAAGGAAACTTTAGCTGATAAGGGGCCTAATTACGGATTTCGATTCGATCGAGTATTTGCCCGTGAATGAAAAAATTGAACTATGAAAACTTATTCGCGCCACCAACCGTACATATACTAGAAGGTAGTTTACACTAGCTATCAATGTCATATGAAAAAAAGCATTCCATATCTACCCACGCAGGCAATGTAGAGACGTAATTTCACTGCATTTTTTCTGGTGTGGACGCAAAAAGTAAATTCCGTAAGAAAAATCTCCAATATTGCACACATTAGCGACTGATAGATAGTGTAAACAACCTCTAAGGTAGATGCATTAGCAACCCAGCAAAATTAAATGGAAGTGGTTCCATGTGAGATCATGTAAAAACTGCTATTAAAACAGTATGAATTTCAATATAGAATAGGAATTTTCTATTATTAATGGGTCTATCTTGTATTGCCACTAAACTTGAGTTGCGTTGTCAGTTGTCTGCGCGACTGAGACGAAATGTTGTACCATTAATGTCAACTCAACTGGGTGGTCGATAAACATGTTATCGATCAGTGTTTTTTCAAACTTGTGACCTCTATTCGCCAAAAAAAAAAAACATTTTAAAAATAATTGCGCTTTGGATAACTCTTTTGTGTATTCTGGACAATATTTTAATATTTTGGCTGAGTTTTCGAGCAAGTTTGGAAAACAACCCAAGATTGGAATATAACCTGCCCATTGAATCTTCGGATCGTCAAGTTTTATTTGCTGTCCCAAAAAATGATAAGTTCGGTGGAATTATTTTTTGATGATGAAGAAAATGTAAAGGACATTGCATCAATTAGAAGAAATTTGAGGGACAAGTCGAATCGATTGGAATTGCCATCTGCACTGTAAGCTGATGATCATGTGGAAGGATCTGTATAATCAGTAAATTATTTCAGGTTTAAGGCGTATTTTGGATTGCCAAAGGATGCCGTAGTTTACGTTGTGAAAACGTTAAAGAGTGACTTCAAAGAAAGTTACAGATCAACAAGAATACCCCCACTTTTAAAAGTGTGCGCAGCGTTGCGATTCTTGGAGGACGGAAGTTTCCAAAAGTCCCACGGCAATGATTTCAACAATTGCATGGCTCAATCTACATTGTCGAGAGTATTGAAGGAAGTTGTCCACTTGATAGAGGACAAATTGTGCCAAAATTGGATCGTTTCGAAGTTGACAGAGGAGGAAAAAAAAGGCAAAATAAAAACCATTTTTTTGTTTTGCCTTATTAAGGCCAAGGTCATTTTTAGAGTGATATTTGAAATAATTCTCTTTAGAGTTGAGCTATTTAGACCTAATAGGTACATTGAAAAATTAGGAATCCACCGAAGTCCCACACATTCAACCACTATGCTACGTTTCACGGGTGGTTAGACCGATCATCAGGCATATTGAATGGTGTTTTTTAGTGGGTGGACGAAGGCTAAGCTTGGAGACTAGCATTTATATCACAAATCATTCGAAATTTGTATATTCGAATTATTTATTTATTTTAATGTTAGTCATTTAATTCCAAACCTTTCCTATAGTCCGACTTGGCTGGTAACCCTATTTTTCAATGCTTTATTACAAATACTAAGGCAGCTTTTTTCCACCTTTATTTTATTTGTTCTTCTGTATCAGAAGATTTTTTGATCATCAATATTTGTCATCGGAATCTTTGACAAGTTGATGGTGGCTTAGAACGCTAAGACGCCTGCAACCGTGTTACTTGGTTGTTGGGGTCCCAGGTTCGAATCCCAGCCTGGCTCATGCTGAAATCATTTTTTTTTTGTTTTGCCTTATTAAGGCCAAGGTCATTTTTAGAGTGATATTTGAATTAATTCTCTTTAGAGTTGAGCTATTTAGACCTAATAGGTACATTGAAAAATTAGGAATCCACCGAAGTCCCACACATTCAACCACTATGCTACGTTTCACGGGTGGTTAGACCGATCATCAGGCATATTGAATGGTGTTTTTTAGTGGGTGGACGAAGGCTAAGCTTGGAGACTAGCATTTATATCACAAATCATTCGAAATTTGTATATTCGAATTATTTATTTATTTTAATGTTAGTCATTTAATTCCAAACCTTTCCTATAGTCCGACTTGGCTGGTAACCCTGTTTTTCAATGCTTTATTACAAATACTAAGGCAGCTTTTTTCCACCTTTATTTTATTTGTTCTTCTGTATCAGAAGATTTTTTGATCATCAATATTTGTCATCGGAATCTTTGACAAGTTGATGGTGGCTTAGAACGCTAAGACGCCTGCAACCGTGTTACTTGGTTGTTGGGGTCCCAGGTTCGAATCCCAGCCTGGCTCATGCTGAAATCATTTTTTTTTGTTTTGCCTTATTAAGGCCAAGGTCATTTTTAGAGTGATATTTGAATTAATTCTCTTTAGAGTTGAGCTATTTAGACCTAATAGGTACATTGAAAAATTAGGAATCCACCGAAGTCCCACACATTCAACCACTATGCTACGTTTCACGGGTGGTTAGACCGATCATCAGGCATATTGAATGGTGTTTTTTAGTGGGTGGACGAAGGCTAAGCTTGGAGACTAGCATTTATATCACAAATCATTCGAAATTTGTATATTCGAATTATTTATTTATTTTAATGTTAGTCATTTAATTCCAAACCTTTCCTATAGTCCGACTTGGCTGGTAACCCTGTTTTTCAATGCTTTATTACAAATACTAAGGCAGCTTTTTTCCACCTTTATTTTATTTGTTCTTCTGTATCAGAAGATTTTTTGATCATCAATATTTGTCATCGGAATCTTTGACAAGTTGATGGTGGCTTAGAACGCTAAGACGCCTGCAACCGTGTTACTTGGTTGTTGGGGTCCCAGGTTCGAATCCCAGCCTGGCTCATGCTGAAATCATTTTTTTTTGTTTTGCCTTATTAAGGCCAAGGTCATTTTTAGAGTGATATTTGAATTAATTCTCTTTAGAGTTGAGCTATTTAGACCTAATAGGTACATTGAAAAATTAGGAATCCACCGAAGTCCCACACATTCAACCACTATGCTACGTTTCACGGGTGGTTAGACCGATCATCAGGCATATTGAATGGTGTTTTTTAGTGGGTGGACGAAGGCTAAGCTTGGAGACTAGCATTTATATCACAAATCATTCGAAATTTGTATATTCGAATTATTTATTTATTTTAATGTTAGTCATTTAATTCCAAACCTTTCCTATAGTCCGACTTGGCTGGTAACCCTGTTTTTCAATGCTTTATTACAAATACTAAGGCAGCTTTTTTCCACCTTTATTTTATTTGTTCTTCTGTATCAGAAGATTTTTTGATCATCAATATTTGTCATCGGAATCTTTGACAAGTTGATGGTGGCTTAGAACGCTAAGACGCCTGCAACCGTGTTACTTGGTTGTTGGGGTCCCAGGTTCGAATCCCAGCCTGGCTCATGCTGAAATCATTTTTTAGTTTTGCCTTATTAAGGCCAAGGTCATTTTTAGAGTGATATTTGAATTAATTCTCTTTAGAGTTGAGCTATTTAGACCTAATAGGTACATTGACAAATTAGGAATCCACCGAAGTCCCACACATTCAACCACTATGCTACGTTTCACGGGTGGTTAGACCGATCATCAGGCATATTGAATGGTGTTTTTTAGTGGGTGGACGAAGGCTAAGCTTGGAGACTAGCATTTATATCATTTATATATATATTTTTATTCAAAAACGAAATTCCCTGGTGTAGTTGGCTATATAGATGGAGGATGTTCGTCATTTGTACTTAAACTGAACCAACTGTATTTGTCACCAAATTCATTTGCAAAAGATTTGCTGCTGTCCGCTCCAAAGGCGATAAATTCACTTATTGTGTCGTTGAAGTTTATTTTATTTTGAGGCATTTTCTTTTTCACTCTTCAGGTGTTTGTGTTGGAGGTTCATGGCTGTTTAAACTGTCCGAAATTGACCTCCACGCTTCATCCGCTGTGGCTTTGGTTTCACCAAAACTCCCGAACTCCTCAGGCTAAGTTTGGATTTTCACTCAGTTTATCAATTAATATTTCGAACTGCTGCTTTGTCGTTATTTTCACCATATTCATACACAAAATTAATTAATGATGCAAAGAATCAATAATTGTTAACAAAATGTTTATTTTTCCTTCTATTTTACTTCTTGTTTCTTCGAAAATGTTCACTGCAACTGAAAATTGGTGGTTGCTGAAAAACAGCCGCTTCGTCAACTGAGATTCGCAACTTCAGTTGAGAGTTGCCATACGTGGATCAATTTTGACAACTGGCAACGCCACTCAACGATAATTGTTATCGATGATCGACCCCTAAATTTGTTGTCGACAACGCAACTGGAGTTGGGTTGCCATCCATAATCGACCCCAAAATGAAAATAAGAGTCAGAATAAAGTGACAAAATTTACATATTTTAATAAAAAATACTTTGTAAATTGTTATAAAACAAAAAGAAAAGTATATGCTCTGATCCAGAACCTGCAACTGAAGTTGCGTTGCCAGAAGTGTAAATCGCACAATAAAAATAAGTGAAACGACATATATTTTTGTCAAATTCATTCACTATAAGTGTTTTGAATTTGAGCCTTCTGCTATTAGTTTAATTGTAAAACAGTATGAATTTCAATACAGAAATGGAATTTTCTATTATTAAATTTGTTGTCGGCAACGCAACTGGAGTTGGGTTGCCATCCATAATCGACCCCAAAATGAAAATAAGAGTCAGAATAAAGTGACAAAATTTACATATATTAATAAAAAATACTTTGTAAATTGTTATAAAACAAAAAGAAAAGTATATGCTCTGATCCCAGAACCTACAAGAAGCTTCTAATTTTTACTACGATAACATTTGTTCCTTTATGTTATCGAAAAAAAATAGTAAAAATTAGTAGATTATTGCAGTACTGGAACAGACCAATATTTTGTGTTTGGAAACCTGTTTACTTTTTGTGGAATTAAAAATACATAAGTATAAAAGAGACCCGCTCTATAAACTATGAGCTGTACCTGCCGAGCGACACCGATATAGTAAAACGTATCGAGCTGCAACTATCGTGTTGGCTGGGCCATGTCAAGAGGATGAATATATCCACCGGCATATGAATACGAGCCATTTTACGACAAAACTCCAATGAAAAGACCAAGTTGAATATGATGTCACAAAACATGGCATCCAAAATTGGAGAAGCATAGTAGAAGATCGGTGCGTTGAAAATATATTCTTAGTTCGGCTTATGTAACAATTGGTCTGTACGATAACCCAAAAAATTTGTACAAATTCGTACAAATTTTTACTGAATGCTGTTCGATAACAAAATTATTCAGCAAAAGAGAGAGTTAGGAGAGATTTGTGATTGAGAACTTTGTATGTTCGGCCAGCTGACTTTTAATCAGCTGTTAAACGTAAACAACTTGGAAGTCTCTCACACAATATGCCAGATACTATCTTATATACAATAGGGATCAGACGTATGCCCCTGTAATTGGAGCACACAGTCTTATCTCCCTTCCTGTGGACTGGATTTTCACGTTCCAATCGTCGGGTACGCGTTCTTCCTGCCAGATGGTGCTAACTAGCTGATGCATACACCTTATCAGTGTGTCGCCTCCCGTTTTGAACAGCTCGGCTGGCAAGTATTGTATTCAACAAATTACATATTTGGTCCGCAAATTTTATTTCTGATTGTTGGAAGTCCAGATCTAATGCATTGGTGCAAAATTCCATGACAAAAACTGGTGCAAGATACCATGACAATGAACTGGTGCAAGATGCCATGACAATGAACTGGTGCAAAATGTCATGACAATGAACTGGTGCAAAATTCAATGACAATGATTTCGTGAAAGCTTGTGTCACTCCCTTATAAATTTCATCGGTGATTCACCCGAATTTTCATCGATGCCATGTCACTTGCACCTATGATTCAACTCATGATTTGTCATCGAACATTTTACTGGGAATGTTAAAAAGTTTAACGAAAATAAATCATTTGGTACACTTTTCTAGCACAACTTCATTCCGAAATTATTACACAAAGTATTGTTTAACAAATTCAACAAATATTAACATTTTTTTAATTATTAATTTTTTTTTTAGTTTTTGCTTTTAAATGAACACATTTTTACCATCTACCTTCTTAATGTTCTTTGAAGAACACATAGGTTTTAATAGTTCGATTTTTTCATTCACGAGCATATACTCGATCGAATCGAAATCCGTAATTAGGGCCAAGACCAAACCTCATGTTTGTGGAGAAGTTCGAGAAGAAGAAACATTCTATCTACGACAATTACACTTCAAGTACAGACGGAACTCCCTATCGATCATCTACCCATCATCAGCGTCAAATAGTTCAATTCAATCAATCCAAAATCAAAGAGCCCATGAAACAGCCACCTGCCGCGAAGAAGTTGACACTGTCATAGCAGGTCCATTCTCCTGCGTCATATACCTCGGTGACGAAGAAAGATACTGAGAAGATCAATACTGGAGAGACCAAAATTTCTTCAGTCAGTATTCATCGAAACTTTGTACGTCTGCGAAAGCAAGTCCAGACAACGCGAAGCTCAGCTCTTCGCAGAAACCATACTCGTCCAACTCGAAGTATGTTGATATCTCGTTACGAATTGTCCGAATGGGGAGAGTCAGCGATTGTCATTGGTTGCTGGTGGAAGTCATTTTAGGGACATTCTCATATCAGATGTGGTAGACCAGAGCTCTATACAAGGGAGTCGAGGTAATTAGCTGCGAGAATAACGTATCAGTAGAATTTCATGTGCCGTTTGTTAAGGCTAACTTTGGGAAGACAGCAAACTGATAGCTGTACCTGTCACTGAGATACCTTGTGGGATGATAACTTCAGTATGGGTTCCTCCTCATTCAATATGGAGTTGGAAAGAATATTGATGTCAGTCGAGAAAACACAGAACGTCGACCTGCAGTTGGGAAAGTGGAGAATTGTTAACTGCTTTGAGAAGAACGATCACCATTGATCATTGAAAAAATTCATTGAAGTTTTCTCTTGAAACCTGGATGCAGAACATCCAAAGCAATCTGTCTGTGGTCTCTCAACCTAGAACGACCTTTCTTCTATCACCCGACAAGTTAGGGATGAAAATCATCGTGGGACTTATTACGAGTAACTGTAGGGTTAGATTTCTAACGTGACACTGACGATGACTATTTTAGATTATGTGGAGATGCAGAAGAGATGGAGATTGTCCAACATCTACTTTGTAGGTGCAAACAAGAAGACACCCGACTACTAGGTAGATATGAGATAGATACTCTCCTCCTATCTAATATATGCAGTAGTAACCGATTTGGTCCATACCTCGCACATCGTAATATTTCTACCAGATATATATGAGCTTGTATGTATGGCCTCTATCGGTCCACTCTTTCGGGACTTACCACACAAAATTTCAGAAAAGTGCAGTTTAAGGTCTGCTCTCATCAAGGCGATTAATTCTTTTTGTAACAACTTCTATTCGCTGCCCCCTTAACGAAAGTACAAGTTTCTTCAGGGGCAAGTCCATACATCCCGAAAAAATGGGTGCGATAACTGTCAAAGGCAGTAACCGATTTGGTCCATACTTTGCACATGGTAATATTTCTACCAGAAATATATGAGCTTGCAGTATGGCCTCTATCGGCCCACTCTACCACACAAAATTTCGGAAAAGTGCAGTTTAAGGTTTGCTTTCGAATCGCCTTGCTTCTTTTTGCAACAAATTCTATTCGCTGCCCTCTTAACGAAGTTACAAGTTTCTTCAGAGGCAAGTCCATACTTCTCGAGAAAATGAGCCGAAAGCTGTAAAGAAAGTTCAAGAAAGTACAAGTTTCTTCAGTTCAAGTCCATACTTCCCGGAAAATGGACCGAAAGCTGTAAAAACCCTTATGGCACCATGTGTAGTGGTTGGAACTCACGATAACCCTCAAACGGATCAGCCGATTCTGTCCAAAATTTGGATTCGTAATCTCTTGGAAGATTTATTTGACGTTTACGCTATGGAATTGAAATTTGAAACCGGTCCAAAATTTGGTATTAGTAATATTTAGTTTAAACTTAGTTTAAGTTCGAAGATGGGGTATATCGGTCCACTGCTTCCTGTACCTTCCCCACAAAAGTTCGAAAATGTTCGGAAAATGTGTGTTCGAAGCTTCTTCGGAAATGTATACCGATGCTGTTCGTTGTGGTTCTGTTTACAGCGATATTATGTTTTCCGTGGACAAGCCCATGCTTAATGGCATACTGGTCCAAAGTTATACGATGACCCACTGAAATGACTAGTGGGCGCGATATCGACCGAAAGATATGACTCCTAAAATAAGATCCTGATCCTCCTGGCTTTAACATGGCAAAGCCCAGGATTTATCTTGGTCCCTCTTTCATCTCAATTGGACACTGACCTCCCCATGGTGTCACCTGAGAACTGCCTTTAACACCCGTTAGAGGTAGTGAGCTAACATGTGCCGCGTGTTCACCCATAAGAACGTTAAAAACTTGTTTTGGGTCTTGTTAGTAACCCTCCCCTAGAAAAAACAGCCTACTATGAAAAAACCAAAGACAAGAAAAACAAATCCCCCAAAAGTTGACGACCCCCGCAAACGTTTTAAGGACCATGATCTGCGAATCTGCACCTGGAATGTTCGCACCCTTTATAGAGAAGGTGCAGTTTACGCATTGACAGATGTACTTGAAAAGTACAAGGCCGACATTACTTCCATACAGGAAATACGATGGAACGGGAAAGGCGTCACAACAACACCTAAATGTGACGCACTGTATTATAGCTGCCATGACACAAAGCATGCGTTTGGTTGCGGTTTTGTAGTTGGTCGGAGGTTAAAACATCTTGTCTCCAGCTTCACCCCAGTGAATGAAAGACTTGCTGCAATTCGATTAAAAGCAAAATTCTTCAACATCAGCTTTATCTGCGCTCATGCTCCCACTGAAGACAAGGACGAACAGACCAAAGATATATTTTACGAGCGCTTAGAATAAACTTATGACCGTTGCCCTGCCCATGACATTAAAATTATACTAGGCGATTTTAATGCCAAAATTGGAAAGGAGAATATCTTTGGCCCAAAATTCGGGAAATTCAGTCTACATAGTGAAACATCAGACAATGGAATGAGGCTGATAGACTTTGCAGCTGCAAAAAACATGATAGTTAGCAGTACCAAATTTAAACATCTCGATATTCATAAGGGCACCTGGATGTGTCCAGATCAAAGAACAAGTAATCAAATTGATCATGTTGTGATAGATGGAAGACATTCATCGAGCGTGTTGGATGTACGATCGTTCCGAGGCGAAAACATTGATTCGGACCACTACCATGTTGCAGCAAAGGTACGTACCAGTCTAAACGTTGCAAATAAAGCACGAACAGACACAACGCGGAAGTTGGACATCGATAGGCTGCAAACACAACAGATAGCCACAGCATATTCCACTCAACTAGCCCAATTGCTTAATGAGAGCACTCCTTGTTCCGATAACATAACAACACAATGGCAAAATATTGCCCACTTCATGCAAACAGCCGCAAAATCCATACTTGGATACCAGAGACAACCACCAAGGAATCCATGGTATGACCAGGAGTGTCGTGCTGCTACCGAAGAGAAAAATGCGGCATATAGGGCTACTTTACAATCAGTAGCAACGCGTAGCGCAAGAGAGAGGTATCGGGAGAAAAGGAGAGAAGAGAAACGTCTTTTCGACGAAGATACCACAGATCCAATCCTAGAAGATGGTATTGAATGTATACCACCCGGCGACACGCTGATAAGGTGTAAGCATCAGCTAGTTAGCTCCATCTGGCAGGAAGAACGCGTACCCGACGATTGGAACCTGAGCATCCTGTGTCCCGTCCATAAGAAAGGAGATAAGACTTTATGCTCCAACTATAGGGGCATAAGTCTTCTCCCTATCGCCTACGAGATAGTGTCAGGGATATTGTGCGAACGACTAAGGCCCATGGTCAACGAAATAATTGGACCATACCAATGCGGCTTTAGACCTGGCAAGTCCACCATTGACCAGATATTTACCCTACGGCAAATCCTGGAGAAGACCCAAGAGGTGCAGATCGACACCTACCACCTTTTTGTCGATTATAAAGCAGCCTTCGACAGCCCGCTACGCTCAAAGGTATTCCAAGGCATGTCTGAATTTGGTATCCCCGCAAAGCTCATCCGTCTTTTCAAAATGACTTTAACTGACACGAGGTCCTCAGTTAAAATAGGAAAGAACCTCTCCGAAGAGTTTGGTACCAAAAGAGGTTTCAGGCAAGGAGACAGCCTTTCGTGTGATTTTTCAACATCTTGCTAGAAATGGTTATACGAAGGGCAACGTCAAAAGAAGTGGCACAATCTACACCAATAGCCACATGTTACTTGCTTATGCTGATGATATAGACATCATGGGACGATCAGCAGAAGAAGTAACTGATACCTTTATGAAAGTCGAAGGAGAATCTGCTAAAGTGGGTCTGGTGGTAAACGGCATGAAGACCAAGTTAATGGTGTCGACGCGCAATGCGTCCATTGAGATCGGACCAACTGTTGAAGTTGGTTCCTATAATTTTAAGGTAGTAAAAGACTTCGTATACCTCGGCACCGCCGTAAACACAACAAACGACATCAGTTGTGAAATAAAAAGAATAATTGTATTGGTCAACAGATGCTACTTTGGCTTAAGTAAGCACTTTAAAAACAAAGCCACAACTCGTCAAACAAAAATAACGCTTTACAAAACACTGATACTACCCGTGCTGATGTATGGTTTCGAAGCCTGGGTACTTGCGCAAGCAGATAAGGCAGTGCTTGGCGTGTTTCAGAGAAAATTTCTTCGAAAGATCTACGGACCGATCTGCGTTGACGGTGAATATCGACGTCGTATGAACCACGAGCTGTATCTGCTATACAACGACATCAATATAGTTAAACGTATCGAGATGCAGCGATTGCGTTGGCTAGGCCATATACTAAGAATGAGCGATGATGAACCCGCTAAAGAGGCGTATCGAGCCACATGGCGGTGTACGCAGAATTGGCAGGCCAATGAATAGATGGCGCAAACAAGTGGATGAAGAGATGACAAGGCGCGGTATTCCAAAAAGCGAAGCACAAAACAGAGAGAATTGGAGATCTTTTCTTAGTTCGGTCTATGGAACAAATGTTCTGTAATGGGCCAGCTAAGTAAGTAAGTAACAACTTGTATTCACTGCCTCCCATACGATGGTTTAAGTTTCATCAGGGGCAAGTCCATACTTCTTGAGAAAATAGTCCGAAAGGTTTTAAAAACCACTATGGCACCATGTGTAGTGGTTGGAGGGCACGATAAGTCTCGAACGGATCTGCCGATTCGATCCAAAACTTGACCTTCGTAATATGTTTTCCAAACATAGTTTAAGTTCGAAGATAAGCCATATCGGTCCCCTCCTTCAGGTACTTCCCCCACAAAGGTTCAAAAATTTTTGGAAAAATTGTTCGCACGATAACTCTTGAAGGGAGTAATCGATTTGGTCCATACTTTACACATCCTAATATATCTACCAGATATAGATCAAGTTCAAATATGGACTATATTTGTCCACTTCTTCTATATAAAATACCGGTCCACAACTTCCGGTACTTCCCCCGAATATTTAAAAAAGGTCACTTAAATCTGTGGTTTTCCTACATAACGACATAAGTCTAAAAATCAAAATTTTCAGGAGAGCGAAAACAAAAATTTTTTGTAATATTTTCTACATGCCGATGATTTTGTTTTGGTTTTTTCTTACATACGGATAGAGCATGCCAAAAACAATCGTTATGAATAAAAAAATTTAAATTTTTTTATAAATGTACTTTTTATTAATTTTTTTTAAAAACATATCTTTGCGTGTGCGTCTTATTTTTTCACAAAATGACATATTAATACTTATGTTGTATTCTATGAAAAAGAGCGGAGGAAAATGGATAACACATGTACAATTGTGTTGTTTTTCTCTGAATATTTTTTTACAAATTATTACCCAATCTTAATACAAATAAAACACATTTGTTAAAAATTTGAATTAAAAAATTTTAATTCGAAGTGACGGAAAAAAAAACTAAATAAAACCAGCAAATTCTTCACATTTTAGAAATGGAACGCTATTATAAGTTATTAATTATCGACATATAGTATGCTTTTAGCGTTTTGTGATACTTTAAGACTTTTATAGAAATCATGGAATACATCGGGGATAAGTGGCAGTAAATCCATCAAATCTTTCTTTTTTTCAGTCGAAATAGAAATTTCTTCATAATTTTTCTTCTCTGGATTGTAATCCATTACGGTGTTATATGTGATTTTTACTTTAACATACTTTAACAGGTAAATGAATGACCAGCCTTCTTGCTGTGAGGCTTGCATCTCTGTTTTCATTAAACCTACGTAACGGGACTTATGTTTGAGAGTAAACGACGTAAAAAACAGAAAATGAAGATAAAAGAGCATGCAAACGAGCACATTCAGTTTTACGTGGTTTTCTCTTGAAAGAGAATCAACAAATATTTTAATTATTTTTACATACAAAACGACCTAAGTCACCTTGTGTTCTTTTTTATGAATATGTTTGCGATATACTGCAGCAAATGTCGATATACTACGTTTATTATGACAATTATTTTGTAAAAAGGCCCACTTACGTAGTTTTGCCAAAAAATATATCAGAAACGGTACATTTTTTTCAATTACGTAGTAGTGATATGGAAAGCTCTCAGAAAGTACAACTTCGTGGTGCCAATAACTCAAAATTTACATAACTCGACTTATGTCGTTATGTAGGAAAACCACAGAAATGGTATACACGATATCTCTAGAACAAATTTGGCACACACTTTGGATCTTCTTAGGGTACCTTCCCCACAAAACTTCATCATTTGTGTCTAAGTGCAGTTTAAGATCTGTTCGAAGCTCCTTTGGAAATGTATACCGATGCTGTTCGTTGTGGTTCTGTTTACAGCGATATTATGTTTTCCGTCGACAAGTCCAGGCTTAATGACATACTGGTCCAAAGTTATACGATGACCGAAAGATAAGACACCTAAATAATAAAATAAGTACCTCCTCTGCAACACTTTTGAACGTTAATCCTAATCCACATTTTCGTCGGCAAGTTTATATGTCCAAAAAAGGCCACACAATACTGAAAAAACCCCTAAATACATTCGATCTGACCGTAGATGAAAGTTTTAATTCACATAGGCTGAGGGTATATCTTTGTCGGCAAAGCCGACTGATACTTTTTTACTTGTTCAGTTTTTGTCATGGCACAATTACCAAGGTAGTGGTATCACACCAGCTGTTCTAATATGAAATGTCAAATCCCTTTATAAAAAAATTATTTTTGTTGTAATTTCCCCAACAACATAAAGAAAATTTTGCCATAACATAGGCTCTGTTCCAGAACTAAAAAGTTTTTACAATTTTTACCACTTTTACACATTTTGCGTTCCCGTACACAATATTTATATGAAAATCGTTTACGACTTTTACAACTTTTACGACTTTTACCACTTTATAAAGTACGGGAACAGACCAATATTCAAAATTTTACGATGCCACTACCTGGTAATTTTGTCATGGTTTTTGTTTTAAAATAAACACATGTGGGTTGAAGAACACATAAAGCTGGGTACACATTGTCAGTTTTGAATGTCGATATTTCGCAATTATCGATAACTGTCAAACCGTCCAGCAACCACAAAACATTTTGCGGTTGCATGATGAATGACAAAAATGAACGGCCACACTAGCAAGCAACAACAAAGCTGTCATTCAAAACTGACTCTTTTACTGAACAAGTTTGTTATCGAACAGCGTTTTGTAAAAGTTTGTACAAATTTATCAGTTATCGAACAGACCTATAGTTTTCCATAGTTCGATTATCGGTTGCCATCGATAACATTGCGTGAGCGATTTCGATCGAGTTTTATCATGCCGTTTTTTTGATCAGGTCGAAAACTTATTCTCGATCGAATCGAATCACATAATTAAGCCCCAGCTCGACTGTACTTGCATCATCCTGTGGCAAAAATAAAAAACACTAACAATTTGAATATAAATGCAAATATTTATTGTATTTTATTTAAAACATATTAAATAATAATAATTAACATAAATACATTTGATTCGATTATTTTTACAATAAATAAATGAATTCTATGATATAAACAAAATCGTAAGAAAACAAATATCTTATAATCCGTTTCTGAATGTCAAATGAATCTTTTTGTCGAATCTAAGGCCTCCGTATGTATTATTTCTAAATGGAAAATTGAAGAAGAAAGAAAGTCATTCCAACGAAGAACTATTTTTCGATATTACATATGTGTTGTCACATTGCATATACATTTTGTATATAAAAAGTGACAACCCATATGTAAAAAACATATCGTGTAAAGTACCCATTATTTATAAGAAAGTTACACTGGGTAAAGTGTTTGATTATCGATTCGACATTCAGAAAAAGATATAGACAACAAATCACATTATCACTAGCCTTAAAATTTACAAATGTTTTAAAAAATGTAGATATTGGAAATATACAAGTTAAATGTTAGACATAAATAAATATGAAATATATGGCCTGTTCCAGTACTGCAAGAATCTACTAATTTTTACTATTTTTTTTTTTCGATAACATAAAGGAAAAAATGTTATCGTAGTAAAAAATAGTAGCTTCTTGCAGGTTCTGGAACGGAGCAATAAATATGAAATATGAAATGTTTATCGAAAAAGGTAGAAATGCAAGATTTAATATGGCCTTTTTGTATAATACAGAGCTGTGGAGTCATAACCAATTTACGGTTAAACCAATTGGATTTTGGGTTGGAGTAACGAAACCTGGGATTGTTACTGCATTGTTTGTTTGGATTTCGGAATTGTTTTACTTGTCTCCACAACCCTAATGTAATGCAAATGCGTTGATATGTATGGTGAATATGTGAATAAATAATATTTAAAAAACTAAATCTTTTAAAACTTAAGTTCACTCGCCTGGCCGCTCCCTCGCACAATGTGATGTGTGGGGGGACCTAAGGTAGTCAGAAGTTTAAAAAGTATTTTCAAGGTACAAAACGACGCTCTTTTTCGATTTTTTTTTTGCTGTGAGTGGCAAAAATTTAAAACTTACAACAATTGCGTTTCAACTATATTTACAATAACACAATGTTCGCGTTTTTATTAACAATTAAGACGGTTATTACAAACTTTTAACAGCTAAAAATTACGTTCATTAATTATTTTAATTTTGTGATTGGTGGAATCCCAACATTTTTCGTTATGACCGCATTCGGCAATAGACCTATTACACTTATAAATAAATAAATTAATTTGAGTAAATATACTTTATATAAAACCCTCCCATCACTTTTCAACATTTTCGGTTCCGACTAAAAAATGGAAATAATTTAATTTGCAATATCTTCATAATAAATCAAAGAATTTCATTTAAAATTAAAAAATTACAAATTCGAATTACAAAGGCCGTTTGCACTAAAGGCCTGGGTACATAAGCTGTCTCGCCTGCTCGCCTTGCTTGCTTCAGATAAGAATATGAAAGAAAAGGGCAAGCTATTTCGAAAATTGGCTCGGCCTTCTTTATTCTTTTATCAGAAGCAAGCAAGGCAAACAGGCAAAGCAGCTTATGTACCCAATCAAACATTTTAGTAAAAAACAACAGGAGTTAGTTTGGTAGTAATTCGAACGAAATTGAATTCGAATCGTCTTAGAGAAAAAGGCCATAAATAATTTAAATTTTAAATGGACAAAATCGAAATTCTAAATTATACGAATTACAGATAATTAAATTCGACATTCAATAAATCATCCAACCAAAAATGTTGAAACCCGCCAAGAGAGTTGCACACACAATTTTAACAATTTCCTTTGTTTTTGGACTAGTTTACATAAAAATATTTTAAAAAATCGCATCTAAAAATATAATAATAAAAAAAAAACAAACCATACAAAATGTATAACAACATAAAAAATTAACATCTAACGAGAATCTCAACCCTCCTCTGCTTTTAACCCTCATAAAAATCAAAATCATCCTTTGGTCGATACCAATCTTCGGTGGCATGTTCATAGATGGCATTTTTAACTTGTTCCTCGGCGATTTCTATGGGATGCCGATAATCATCTACACCTCCCTCCGATCGTGGTGATCTTGATGTCGCCCGAAAGTCCAACGGGATATTATAACATTTACATATACAACACGATGGAAATCTAAACCAATCGGAAAATATACCACGACATTCATTGTGAGGATCGTAGGCCAACAGACGATGCAGACGATATTGTTGTTCACAGCGACAACCTTCACGACAATACATTTGTTTGTGTTCATGTGTACATTTCTCCCAATGTACGTACTGTTCGAATGGATAGAGATTGAGCAGAGCCAAGACTTCGCCGCGGGTATTGTTGGCCCAGAAGGGAGCCACAACTTCTTCTTTGACCGGACAGGCATTGCTGAAAAGACAGAAAGGAGAGAAATTATCGGTTAGTGGTGTCTATCGGAATAAATTAGTGTACACCCTAAACATAATAAGTAAAACAAGTAAGAACGGCGTTAAGTTCGGCTGGCCGAACAATTAGTTTCCTTTCGTTTATGAAGAAGACTAAACACCAATACCAAATTCGGTAAAACAATGTGGCTAACCTTCAAAATACCGAAATTCGAGAGGTACCGTTCCATGGGGGCTATATCAAAACGTCGATCTATACCTACATATTTCTGGCGGAAAGTTTTTAGACTCAAACTCCGATGTTTCGGTAAAACCTTCAAAATACCAAAAATTAAGAGGTATATAGGAACCCGCAGACCTATTCTGATAATTCTCTTCTAGAATATTTTATAACCCCATGGAAGGCTAAGTAACAAATTTCAGTCTTTCGGAGGGATATTGACGTCACAACCTTCAGAATTACGAAAATCGAGAGGTCTTTGTTGAAGGCGTGGACCTATACCGACAATTTTCAGCCATTTCGGCGTGATAATGAGGCTAAAACCTTCAAAATACTGAAAATCGGGGAGTACCGTTTCATGGGGGCTTTATGAAGGCGTGGAGCTATAGCGACAAATTTCATATCGAAAGTTTAATACCCCAAATGAAGACCAAATACCAAATTTCGGGAATATTGAGGTCAAAACCTTCAAAATACAGGAAATAGGGAAGTAGCGTTCTATGGGGACTATACTAAGCCGTGGACCAGTACAACCAACGAAGACAAAATACAAAATTTCAGCCATTTCGGAGGAATATTGAGGTCACAACCTTCAAAATATCGAAAATCGGGAGGTACCGTTCTATGGAAGCTATATGAAGGCGTGGACCAATACCGAAAAATTTAGAGGGGAAATAACCCAACGAAGGGTAAATACCAAATTTCTGCAATTTCAATGGAGTATTGTGTGGTTCAAGGAGATACGTTCTATGAGGGCTATATGAAGGCGTGGACTTATACCGAAAAAAATCATATGGAACGTTTAATACCCCAAATGAAGACCATACATCAAATTTCAGCCATTTCGGTGGATTATTGTGGCCACAACCTTCAAAATACCGGGAGGTACCGTTCTATGAGGGCTATATGAAGGCGTGGACCTATACCGACAAATTTCTAAGACTATGTACCAAATTTCAGCCATTTCGGTGTAATATTGAGGCTAAAACGTTCAAAATACGTAAAATCGTGTGGTACCGTTCTATGGGGGCTACATTAAAACGTGGACCGATATAGCCCATTTGCAATACCAAACATCCTAGTGGTTATAGAAACTTCTATTCCAAATTACAAAGCCCTATTTTGAAATATCGAAAATCGGGAGGTACAGTTCTATGGGTGCTATATGAAGGCGTGGACCAATACCGACAAATTTAGAGGGGAAATAACCCAACGAAGGGTAAATACCAAATTTCTGCCATTTCAATGGAGTATTGTGGCCATGACCTTCAAAGTACCGAAAATCGGGAGGTACCGTTCTATGGGGGCTATATAAAGGCGTGGACCTATACCGACAAAATTCATATCGAACATTCAATACCCAAAATGAAGACCAAATACTAAATTTCAGCAATTTCGGTGGAATACTGAGGCCACAACCTTCAAAATACCGGAAATAGGGAGCTAAAGTTCTATGGGGGCTATATGAAGGCGTGAAGGTACCGTTCTATGGGGGCTACATTACAACGTGGACCGATATAGCCCATTTTCAATACCAAACATCCCAGGGGTAATAGAAACTTCTATACCTAGGATGAACACAATGGATCAACGGTCTCCGAATGAAGCAGTCACCTATACTAATAGATGTCTGCGCATCCTTAAACCTAACCTTTCTGACCCCATCGAACCTCAAATGACAAGTCGGTCTGAAAATTTAGCTTAAAACGAGCAAAATACCTGAAATCGGGATGTACCGTTATAAGCGGGCTTTACCAAAACAATGTCCTAGGTCCACTATTTTTATATGAGAAGTTCCCTGACCCCTTAGGACCTTAAATGCCAGTTTATAGCTAAGTTGGTCTGAAAATGTAGCTAAAAACTTCAAAATAAACGAATCGGGAGGTATCGTTAAATGGGGGCCTTTCCATAACGTTGACCTACGCCCACAATTTTTTATTGGAGAAGTCTTTTGACCCCATCGAACCTTGAATGCCAAATTATACTCAAGTCGGTCTGAAAATTTAGCTAAAAACTGCAAAATACCTGAAATCGGGTGGTAACGTTATATGGGGGCTATTCCTTAACATGGACCTGTGTTCGAAATTTTGGATGGAATTTTTTCTGACCTCTGAACCTTAAATGCCAAATTATACCTAAGTCGGTCTGAAAATTTAGTTTAAAACGAACAAATACCTATGTATTTCTTTTTGGGAAGTTTTTTTTGCTCTTTCGAACCTTAAATGTAAAATTATAACTGAGTCGGCCTGATAATGTTGCTAAAAACTTCGAAATACCTGAAATCGGGAGGTACCGTTTTATATGGGACTATTCCAAAACATGGATCTATGTCCGCAAATTTTTGGTGGAGAAGTTTTTTTTTACCTTTTTAAACCTTAAATATCAAATTATAGCTAATTCGGTCTGAAAATGTAGGTGTTTAGTTCAATATACATCGGATGGTTCCAATATATAGGGGGTATTCCAAAACATGGACCTACATATGTCCACAATTTTTGGTGGAGAAGTTTTCGACCCGTTCGAACCTTATATGCCAAACTATGGCTAATTCGGTATGAAAATGTTGCTAAAAACGTCAAAACAAACATACAGTTTATAGCCCTTCTGGAGCTGACGGTGGTTCTGAGTCTCAGCCAGGATGGTGCCTATGTTGGGACAGAGGACAGGTTATCCGATGACTCAGGCAGGGTGGTGCCTATGCTGGGACCGAGGACAGGTAATCCGATGATGAATCGATGCTACAGTCATTCCAGCGAGTTTAGTCGTCGATAAACTGGCCTCAGACACAGTGGAAACGGCAAATCCCTTGAAAACAAGGACCGTCGAACACACGGAACGGCCAATAAACGGCTGAACTCCATACCACAGTCATTCCTGCGACTATTGTCGTCGATAAACTGGCCTCGGCCTCAGTGGAAACGGCAAATCCCTTGAAAACCGTCGAACACACGGAAGGGTTAATAAACGGCTGAACTCCATACCACAGTCATTCCAGCGACTGTAGTCGTCGATAAACTGGCCTCGGTCTCAGTGGAAACAACCAATCCCTTGAAAACAAGGACCGTCCATTGGCTCAACTTGATACCACCATCGTTCCATCGACTTTAGTCCTCGATAAACTGGCCTCGGCCTTTGTGAAAACAGTTAATCCTTTGAAATCAGTACCGTCGGACAAACGGAAGGAATGTCCATTGGCTGAACTCGATATCACAGTCATTCCACCTACTGTAGTCGTCGATAAACTGGTCTCGGCCTCAGTGGAAACAGATAATCCCTTGAAAACAGGACCGTCGAACAGACAGAAGGAAAGGTCCATTGGCTGAAGCCGATAGAACTGGTCCCCCTAGACCGAACGAGGATAAAACCCCAATAACGTTCACATCGCCTCAACTAGCTCTGCAAATCGGTTAGCTGAGGAGAAGAGGGCGTACCATAAGTCGATGTACTTCCTTAGGAAGCACATTGGCAATGAACCCTCATCCATCTCGATAAGAGAGTGCATATTATTCAGGTTAAATCTCAAGGTGGTGGGCAAGATCGAAATAAGTCACCCTAACTTCCCAAGAGAAATCCCGACCTTAATAAGCTCTTTCTTCTACCGCGATGATCAAAGGGACTAAGCAGAGATGTTAACTTCGACTCCCATAGCCCCTTAAAGACCAAACAAGGAGCGATATTGACTTGACCCAACGTCCCATAAATCATTAGCCTCTTTCGACCACAACATACTCTTCAAAGTTGAACGATTCTAATCCAAAGGGGATGTTCCTTTCTCCTCTGTACTCTGCGGATCCCTCGTGGACATAAAATGTATCGCGCTAGTTCCCTTAAAATGTACAACTACGATGGGAAGTAAAACGAAAGGAATAAAGTTGCGGTGCAGGGCCTAAATAACCAAGCGTTAGTGAAACCACAAGCCATGTGTCGTCGAGATCAAGAGATTGTGATGTGGCTGTTTTAGGTGTGGATGCCTTGGTAACTACAGCTGAACTTGCTACAAGTGCACAAAATACCAACGAATGGATTTTTACGAATCGGCGATATTTAAAGACGATGATAATGTCAGGATGTCTGGACCGATTGTGTGGGCGGGGCTGACCTTCACGGACCTCTGAAGACCATTGAAGATAGTTAAGAGAAACAAAATGGAGAACTCCTCGACAAACTAGTTTTGTTCCACAAAAGGAGAACCAAGATATACACCCGCAGGAGATACGATTCCAGAAAATGGTGATTCCAGACAAATCTACTAGACAAGATGAGCGTAACTGGGAGGAAGGGGGTATGGATTCAGATGTTCAACTGACAGTTATCCCAGTTCCAGTTGGTCCTATATCCTATATTCTACAAACGTGCTGTGATGTATATTGGTAAATTCGTAGGACGAGATCTGCATTTTCACATTGAAAAGGAGCTCTTCTTTATCAGAAGCAGGTACTTTGGCAAATTCGAGAGAACTTACCCTCCAGTACCCGGACGCGAACTTCTTCCTTCCAGCCCCTTTAGCTGCTAAGCGAAAGCCTCTCAAGAAGCTGCGGCGACAGACAAAAATTGACAAAAGACCTCAAGCAAAAAGGTCGAGTCAATCTCTCTTCCGAAGTCGAACCCAACCCAGAAGGGAAATGAAGAACGCCAAAGAACATACCCCTAAACCAAACGACATTGGTAAATTCGTAGGACGAGATCTGCATTTTCACATTGAAAAGGAGCTCTTCTTTATCAGAAGCAGGTACTTTGGCAAATTCGAGAGAACTTACCCTCCAGTACCCGGACGCGAACTTCTTCCTTCCAGCCCCTTTAGCTGCTAAGCGAAAGCCTCTCAAGAATCTGCGGCGACAGACAAAAATTGACAAAAGACCTCAAGCAAAAAGGTCCAGTCAATCTCCCTTCCGAAGTCGAACCCAACCCAGAAGGGAAATGAAGAACATCCAAAAAAGATTAATTAACGAAGGAGTCTGCTTCTAAGCCCAACTGCATCCTGAAAGGCAAGGCTGAAGCGGATAGTAAATTGGTTCTAGGAACTTCCACAGACTGCATAGAAGGCGAGCTGCTTGGGCAGTACCGAGAGGTAGTAGTGTCCTCGGGAAAAGCGACCTTCAAGGCACATGGACAAGGTCGCAAAAAAGGCTTACACAAGGCCGGCCCCAATGATGCCTGCTGACTACCTTTGAGCGGCTATCATCGACAGAGCTGACCCCGACGGGAGAATCAGCGAAAGGCACTGACACTCGAAACCAATAAATTGCGAGATTTCTTTGTTCAGACTTGTTATGGCCTTGGTGAACTTTGGGGAGGGCCTAAATTTCCTTCTTCAGGCTATTAATGGTATTGGTGAAAATTGGGAAGGGATTAATCTTGCTGAGGCTTCTGTATCTGAAAAACCACCCAGAATCCAGATCTCCTTAGATCTGGCTGGACCTTATTAATTATTTTAACCCCTTGTAAGGACAGTGGGAGGGTTATTTAAAGAAACGTGAGGGAAATCTGAATTTTGGTTTGGGGTGGATTCGGTTCCCTCTAAATCCAAAATTGGTTCTAGGAACTTCCACAGACTGCATAGAAGGCGAGCTGCTTGGGCAGTACCGAGAGGTAGTAGTGTCCTCGGGAAAAGCGACCTTCAAGGCACATGGACAAGGTCGCAAAAAAGGCTTACACAAGGCCGGCCCCAATGATGCCTGCTGACTACCTTTGAGCGGCTATCATCGACAGAGCTGACCCCGACGGGAGAATCAGCGAAAGGCACTGACACTCGAAACCAATAAATTGCGAGATTTCTTTGTTCAGACTTGTTATGGCCTTGGTGAACTTTGGGGAGGGCCTAAATTTCCTTCTTCAGGCTATTAATGGTATTGGTGAAAATTGGGAAGGGATTAATCTTGCTGAGGCTTCTGTATCTGAAAAACCACCCAGAATCCAGATCTCCTTAGATCTGGCTGGACCTTATTAATTATTTTAACCCCTTGTAAGGACAGTGGGAGGGTTATTTAAAGAAACGTGAGGGAAATCTGAATTTTGGTTTGGGGTGGATTCGGTTCCCTCTAAATCCACCTTAAACAACTCAGGAAGAGAAGGGAAGCGACAACCGCTACGCATCTTGCGGATTAATTTACATTATTGTAAAGATGCTGCCGCTGGTTTGATCTTGTCCCTCACAAATTTAGAAGTACACATTGTCTCAGTTCAGGAGCCTTATACATTTCTCGACTAAGCAATGTCAACTTTGACGACGTCTTTGAGACAAGTTGAGGACTTATCTAGTAGGTAGGAGGAACAACAATTTAACATTTCTATCTAACAACAGTAATGGAGACATGTGGACGGTTAGATTGGAGCATGGTACGGGGGAGGTTAAACTCCTGTCCTCAGTCTAGGTACCTTTTGAAGACACGAACCCACCAAACATGGGTGTCCGCTAGATGTGGAATGAGAAGATCAAAATCGACATCCAGAAAACTGGGCAAGGTACAAAGTGCATTATAACGGGAGCTTTCAGAAATACTTCACATTGAATGCAATTCAGAACCTCTGGCGTTGGAACTAAGGCAGCATGAACTGAATTTTTGTAGCGACAACACCAATGGGCATGGATATCTTCAGGGGGAAAGGATTAGACATTGAAGTGGACCCTCTTGGGAAATTTAGCGACTATTTATCTCTTGATATTTAAAGATGTTGAGGTCGTAATCTCAAATAACAATCGTAGTAACCCTCCTCTAAACGTTCTGGCCTTCTATTCCCACGGCTCCAATATGGATGAAAGTATCGGAGCAAGCGTCTACTGTGAGTCGCTAGGTTTTGAACACTCATACAATTAGACAATCAGGAAGGCAGCAGAATTTATAAAAAGCCTGGATGATGAGATCTTACAACCGGTGACTATCTTTATGGATGAACATTATAGGACTCTATTCTAACCCTTACTTCTTTGGATGATCACAATGGACAGGAAGGTCTCCGAGTGGAGTAGTCGAACAAGTGGCTACACATCTCCTAACCCATGTCTCGTCCACAAGAAAGGGACATTAGTCTGTTCCTTTGGCTATAAGATTCTGTCCGGAATATTATGTGAACGACCAAAACCTAAAGCCAACGAAATAATTGCGGCTGTAAACATAGCATATATTGACCAGATATTAACCTTATTGCAAATCCTGAAAATGATACAAGAGATGCAGATCCACATTTAACATCATTTTGTCGTTTAAAGGTATTCGAAGTCATGTCTGAATTTCCGCAAAGCCCATTCAGGTATTACCAGGTCTTCATTTATAAGACAAGAAGGAGACAGTCATATGATACGTATATGTCCGAAGCATGGGTATTTTCGCAAGCAGATAAGGCAGTACTTTTGTGTATTTTTGGGAGAAACAATTTTGGAAAAATCTACGGGACAATCTATTTTGACGGTAAATATGGACGTCGTCGTGTGAACCACAAGCTATACAACCTATGGAGTTATAACAAGAACTTCGGTTACCTTCGCTGATGTCATTTGTGGAAGGCTGAACTCCTATTTGACTGGAATATGCTCATATCCACCACTAAATCTACGGCCACTCTGATCACCACATGGACTGCAGAAGTGAGCAATGTGTTGAATGTCATGTCATGTCAAAGTTGTCGATTTTCCGCTTTCTAACTGGAGGGCAGGACAAAATATCGCCTCTGGAGGCTTCCCCATATAAACCTCGTTCAAACTGAATACATGGGATTGAAGAAGGAGTCCCAAAGAACATTTCCACATACTAGGAATGTTTGATTTCAGTTTTTTTGTTGAACAAAGTTGCCGATTTTCCGTTTTCCAACTGGAGGTCCGGACAGAATTTCGCCTTTGGAGGATTTTCAATATAAACCTCCGTCCAAACTAAATACATGGAATTCAAGAAGGAGTCCTAAAGAATATTTCCACATACAGTTTTCCAACTGGAGGGCAGAACAGAATATCGAGCAGAATTCCGACCTCTCCCATGATTCTAGGCTTCACATTCGATAGCATGTTCACGTCGTCCGAGCATGCCATAGCTATCTGCTCAAGCTGAGATGTAGGAACAAGGTCCTCAAGTCCTTAGCTGGCAGATCAGTCTATTGTAAGCTATGCAGCGACATTATGGTCTGCGACAGGCTGAGATGTAGGGGTAAGGTATTCAGCGTGATCCGCGAATATAAGTCCAACGTGAAGTATATTAAAATCTCTCAGAATTCCGCTCTGAGTACTCCAACAGTGTGCCGACTCATGTCTAGAGTAGAGAAGGAGAGAGACAAAGATTCTTTCAGTACTGCAACACAATCACATGCTCTCTTGGAGCACTGGCTCGGGTGTTATTAATCACCATATGGTGTAAAGGACAACCCCCCTCCAGGCATTTCAGGAGATATCTTCATTATCTAGAAAGAGAGGTCCAGCGTTACAAGAGAAAATTCCTAGCTGAGCAAACCTATCATAGCATAGCTAGGATCACAAATCCATTAGCTTTGTGGTTACAACCCATAGAAGCAACTACATTCCTAGGACTGGAGATATTATTAAGATCGGCCGGACCGATCTTTTTATGCCATAAACTATTCTGAACTAACATGGAATAGTTTTCATTTCTATGCAGAATTTTAGGTGGAGGCATTTTTTGACCACGGATACCCCATGCCTAAATTAAGTCAAAAAATATATCTAACAAGGAAAAAAATGCGTTAGGTTCGGCGGGGCTGATGGGGCAATACCAAAACATGGATCTATGTTGACAGTTTTTGGTGGAGATGTTTTGTTATCACTAGAAACCTCGACTGTTAAATTACAGGTAGTTCGGTCACAAAATGCAGCAAAAATTCTCAAAATACCGCACATCGGGAGGTACCGTTATTTGGGGACTATACCAAAACATGGACCTATGTTGACAGTTTTTGGTGGAGATGTTTTATGACAACTGGAAACCTCAAATGCCAAATTACAAACTTACTTACTTACTTAGTTGGCCCATTACAGAACATTTGTTCCATAGACCGAACTAAGAAAAGATCTCCATTCCTCTCTGTTTTTCGCTTGACTTTTTGGAATACCGCGCCTTTCCATTTCTTCATCCACTTGTGTGCTCCATCGAAGCTTAGGCCTGCCGATTCTGCGTGCACCGCCATGTGGCATGTATTCATACGCCTTTTTAGCGGGTTCATCATCGCTCATTCTCATGATATGGCCTAGCCAAC
This sequence comes from Musca autumnalis, assembly GCF_047663935.1. NCBI lineage: Eukaryota > Metazoa > Arthropoda > Insecta > Diptera > Muscidae > Musca > Musca autumnalis. Next base: position 137,551,642 of record NW_027411755.1, on the reverse strand, counting down.
GCAATCGTTGCATCTCGATACGTTTAACTATATGCATGTCTTTGTATAGCTTATATAGCTCGTGGTTCATACGACGTCGATATTCACCGTCAACGCAAATCGGCCCGTAGATCTTTCGAAGAATTTTCCTCTCAAACACACCAAGCACTGCCTTATCTGCTTGCGCAAGTACCCATGCTTCGGAGCCATACATTAGCACGGGTAGTATCAGCGTTTTGTATAGTGTTATTTTTGTTTGACGAGATGTGGCTTTGTTTTTAAATTGCTTACTTAATCCATAGTAGCATCTGTTGGCCAATACAATTCTTCTTCTTATTTCACAACTGATGTTGTTTGTTGTGTTTATGGCAGTGCCGTAGTAGACGAAGTCTTTAACTACCTCAAAATTGTAGGTACCAACTTCTACGGTTGGTCCGAGCTCTATGGACGCTTTGCGCGTCGACACCATCAATTTGGTCTTTTCGCCGTTTACCGCCAGACCCACTTTCGCAGATTCTGCTTCGACCTTCCTAAAGGTATCAGTTACTTCCTTTACTGATCGTCCCATGATGTCTATGTCATCAGCATAGGCAAGTAACATGTGGCTATTGGTGTAAATTGTGCCATTTCTTTTGACATTTGCATCTCGTATTACCTTTTCCAGCAAAATGTTGAATAGGTCACACGAAAGGCTGTCTCCTTGTCTGAAACCTCTTTTGGTACAAAATTCTTCGGAGAGGTTCTTTCCAATTTTAACTGAGGACCTAGTATCAGTTAGAGTCATCTTACAAAGCCGGATGAGCTTTGCGGGAATACCAAATTCAGACATTGCATGGAATACCTTTGATCGGAGGGGACTGTCGAATGCTGCTTTATAATCGACAAAAAGATGAAATGTGTCGATCTGCATCTCTTGGGTCTTCTCTAGGATTTGCCGCAGGGTAAATATCTGGTCAATGGTGGACTTGCCAGGTCTAAAGCCACATTGGTATGGTCCAATTATCTCGTTGACCATAGGCTTTATTCGTTCGCACAGTATCCCTGACACTATCTTATAGGCAATAGGGAGTAGACTTATGCCCCTATAGTTGGAGCATACAGTCTTATCTCCTTTTTTGTGGACGGGACATAGGATGCTCAGGTTCCAATCGTCGGGTACGCGTTCTTCCTGCCGAATTACAAACAGTTCGGTTAAAAATTGTTACTAAAAGCCTCAAAATACCGAAAATCGGGAGGGAGGAGGGCTATACGAAAACATGGACCTATGTTGACAGTTTTTGGTGGAGTTGTTTTGTTATCACTAGGCACCTCGACTATCAAATAACAGGTAGTTCGGGCAAAAATGTAGCTACAATCCTTAATATACCGGAGATCTGGGGGACCGTTATATGGGGTCGGTACCAAAACGTGGACAAGTAGTTTGGTCAACAAATGTAGCTAAAATCCCCAAAATACCGAAAATCGGGAGGTAAGGGGGTTATACCAAAACGTGGGCCGATTTAGCCCATCTTCGAATTTGAAATGCCTATGGAAAAAAACATTCGGGTGCACAAACCTAGCGCTCTAGCTCAATTATTGCGAACGCTAGAGTGATTACAACAGACGGACATGGTTGGATCGCCTTAGAATTTTATACTGATCAAGAATATACATATATACTTTATATGGTCGCAAATGATTAGTTCGATGTGTTACAAACAGAAAAGGAGGGTATAAAAATGGGGGCCAAAACTTTGACCTATGTTGACAATTTTAGGTGGAGATGTTTTGAGACCACTGGGAACCTCAAGTGTCAAATACTAAACGTGGTCCTTTGTGTAAAAGTTTGTTGACCCCTTCTAACCCCTAATGCCAACTTATAGCTTATTCGGCCTAAAAATGTATCTAAAAACCACAAAATATCTGAAAATAAGCGATACCGTTTTATAGGAGATATTCCGTAACGTGGACCTAATTCCAACCATTATACCAAAACGTGGACCGTGGACGTGGGCTACCCATATTCGAACTTGACCTGCCAGCAGACAAAAGACGCATGTTTCCATAATTTCAGATTCCTATATCAAGAAAATATTCTTTGTGAATCGATGAATCGAATATACCCTCCATAATATGTTGGAGGGTATAAAAATAAAGCAATTTTTTAATTTATCTACTTACACTCCTTTAACATTGAGAATCGGTGCCGGAGGTGCTTCCTGTTTCATGGTATCTTGAAATAGTTGAGCTTCCTTGATGATGGGTTTATTAGAGGCGATCACAGAAGGAGGTGTGATATTTCCAACCGATGGTCTACGTATTTTCTCACCCAATAGAAGTTCCGAATTTGGTTTCATAGGTTGGGCCGGTGGTGTTGCCACTGGCGTTGCAGCTGAGGGTGCCGCATTATATTTGTTATTCTGATGATGTGTTGTTGTATAACGATTATAGTTTTTATTGTAATGACTTTTAAAAGGTGATGTTTTGAGCGATGTGAGAGGAGTTGTTAGAGTTGTAGCATTTAGCGAGGCCTTATCCAAATGTGTAATAGAGGTGGTGCTGGTACCCGCTTTGGTTGGAGTTGCCTGGGTGGGATTTAATTTCAATTTTAATTTGGCAGAAATTGTGGATTCCACTTTTTGTCCCTGTTGTTGCTGCTGCTGCTGTTGAGGTCTTTGATGCAGTCTCGTGGATGAGGGTACAAATGGTTTTCGTTCTTTTTTGGCTGGTGATCGTTCGGCCACTGTTTCGGGTTTTTGTGTTGTGGTTGTGGTAGAAGATGTTGTTGTTGTTGTAGTTTTGCTGCTGGTTGTGGTTCCATCGGTTGTGGAAGTGACTGTGCTTGAGGATATGGGAGCTTGGGTTGTGGTTGTGCTTCCTGCCGTTGTTTTTTCTGTTTTACTGGAACTTGGGGTTGTTGAAGCTTCGTTGGTTATATTTCTCAAGCCTAGCTGAGGTGATGGCACAATTTCAATATTATCCCCAGTCAGCTGGGTGGGAGGGGCATCATCACTGGTCTCTTCGAAAATACTGTTCGCTTCTATATTAACAATGTCCAATTCATCTTCACGATCTGCAGAAGTGGTCAGATCATCACCATCTTCATCATCATCTGGATTGATTTGATTTTCAAATAAATTTGTATCCGATGATTTTGTGGTTTCAATCTCTACATTTGTTATATCATCGCCTTCTTCGCCTCCATTGGTTGTATATATTTCCGAATTTGTAACATCATTTGTCTTCTGGGTTGTTCCTCGAGTAGTGGTTGTTGTTGTGCTGTATGAAGAACTACTGGTCATTGTTGTAGTCTCTTCGTCATTGGCCATTACAGTTGATTCTACATCTTCCGTTGTGCTGGTTGTCGATGTGGTAGCGGGGGGTTCAGTAGTACTTGTCGTTTTCCTGGTAGTACCTCTAGTTGTAGCGGTGGTCGTCGACACCGGCCTAAAATGTGGATCCCTTAAAATATCATTGACACGATCGTTAACTTTGAAATTTTCAAACTCTTCCCTATGATGCATAAGCTTCGAGGCACGACGATTGTAACCATCTCGCGAATATCTTTCGGTGGCTGCTTCAATGTCATCGATGTCGATTTCATTATTCAGGATTTCATCGCGTAACACTGATATGTGGCGAACATCACCATACATCCTCTTCATAAGACCTTGATTTTCATGAACAAAACGCCGCACTGCATGCCAAGGGTAGGCAGAACCTGGTTGAGCACAATAGGCCTGGGTTAGGAGATCACAAGGTATGGCGGCTAACATTTGTGCACGGCCACGACGTGATTGCTTGGTATTCGGACTACATGACGATGATGTCGAATCATAACCGAAGGCCGAACTTTCGTTAATCAGTAGAGCAAATAGCAGGAGGAATATTAAATTTCCCTGAAAGAAGAAATGAAGAAAAGATTAATAGAATTTTAAGAATAAATACTAGTGGCTGTATTCTGAAATATTTAAAGTGTACGACGTCATCTTCTAGTACAGGTTTAAACATAGGTTATTGCACTCTTGACATGGTTAAAACTTATTTTGCTTCCTTTTTTATCTGAAGAAGAATTACAACGACACCTATAGGTAATAGACTATTTTAAAGCTGCGACGAAACTAAGACTAAGTTTAGTTGTGGGTCTGTGGTTATTCGGAAACATTTTCGTCGTCTTCAGAAAACCCCAGGATAAAAATAAATTCTGCGTTCATACAAAACGATCAGACAAAAAAAAATATATTTTAAAATAGCTTGAAGGACAATAAAAATTCTAGCGTGGGTAACAAAGGTCTCCACCGGGAATCCCATGACATAATTAAGAGTGATGTGCTACTTCCACAGAAAAGAAGAACTACCCAGTATAGCAACATGTAGTATAAGGGAGAGATAGTGAGAGGATAAACTTATTTTCCTCTAGAAGAAGAGAGAAGACGAGATGTTTAGGAGTCAGAATGAAGTTTGAAAAGTCTAACAAAGTGTGAAACATGATGAGCTGACGGTTTTGGTGCAGCCACAGTCCCCTGCAACTCGTACACAGAAGATCATGGGTTCGAATCTCCTGCCAAGCAAAATTTTTCAGTGATGGTTATAGCAGTTCCATGTAAAACTTGCCTATATGTGGTTTCGACATATCGTTTAGGTATCCAGTAGTACCGACAAAGATGCAACATTATCAAGATTGTTGTTCCCCGCCTGGGATAACAATTTTGGTGCGATGCGTTGGCTTAAAGCCACAATTTCCTCCACTCAATATTCTGCAAGTGCTGATAGGTGGAAATTGTGACCGACCAAAGCTTATCCCCGTAGCGTTCTTCTATGTATCAGAGATCTTCTAATCGACCACCCTCCGAGGAGGGTGGTCAGAGGTTTCGAACAACCTCCGCCGAACTTCCGATCACCCTCCCCCAAACCTCCGACCACCCTCCACCGACCACGCTCCTCCGAACCAAAGTAACTAAAATACACATTAGTGACAAACATTGCAGTACTATCTTAAATCCGAAATCACCCCGGAGTAGAGCACCTTAAATGTGTCTTCATTCCATCCTTAGTCAGCCTCCTATAGTTTTTGACGGAACTTCCCGCTATTTGGCATATTCACATTTTGAGAAATTGATCTTCATTTCTTTACCGAACTATCCGTAATTTGACAGTTAAGGTTCCCTGCAGCCACAAAATTTCTCCACCAAAAATTGTCAACATAGGTTCATGTTTCGGTATAGACCCTACAAAATGCTACCTTCCGATTTTATATATTTTGAAGGAACCACCCGATTGAAGACATTTTTAGGCCAGCGGAGACTGGTAAGGAGACACCATTTAACACCAAAGTAACTAAGATACACATTAGTGACAAACATTGCGGTACTATCTGAAATCCGAAATCATCCCTGAGTAGAGCACCTTACGTGTGCTTCATTCCATCCTTAGTCACCCTCCTATATTGCATAGTTGTTAAAAAATGCAACTCATACAGACCAAATTCCCTTCTGTAACGGAGACCGAATGCAACCGAAAGTTCCTCGAAGAATGAAACCGAAACTTCTTCGAAGTGGCTCCTGAACTGTTCAAACTCTACCTTTATTAGTCGTCATACACCACACGATCATGGCGTCGAGTTATATCGCTTGTTACATAGATGATATCTGTCTTAGGTACATAAAATACCTGCCGCTAAACCTACCGACGCACTGAACTGCTCAAATAAATCTCCCCCTGAAAATATTGGTCGAAGGTGACATGTTTGTGAGCACCAACTACTCCAAATTATTGGGTGTAATGTTCGACAGCTAATTTAAGTTGTTTCCACAAGTCACTGATATTTGCGAATAAATCTAAAGTAAGAGCAAGGTCCTCAAGTCGCTTGCCGCTCGGGGTGCGGACAAAGAAACCTTGTTCTGCTCTCACAAGCATTGGACGTCCAGTCCATTGTAAACTATAAGGTGTCGGTGTGGTATTCGAATATAATCACAACGTGGTGGCTGAACATTCAAACTTGCCTGAATGTCAAACTGAGGACTGCAACTGGGTGCTAACACCTTTAGAGGGTTTTATGTCTATAGAAGATTTTCAAAAGACTTTCTGTCCATGAAAGACCTTTAAAAAATCTTCTATCTAAAAAATGTTCTGTCTCTCTGACTTTTAGAAGGTCTTCTGTCTATAAAAGACAGTTAGATGTTCTTCTGTCTATAGAGGGTCTTCCGTCTGTATATAAAGATCTTAGACCATTTTTTAGAAAGTCTTCTGTCTAAAATATGTCATAAGAAGGTTTCCTTTCTATAGAATACATTAAAAAGGTATTCTGTTTATAGAAAACCTTTAGAAGTTCTGCTATATATAGAAGACATTTAGAGGGTCTACAAAAGCCCTTTAGGAGGTCTTCTTTCTATAAAAAAGTTTAGAAGGGTCTTCTGTTAATAGAAAACCTTTAGAATTATAGTGTCTATAGAATACTTTTACAGGTTCTTCTGTCTTTTGAAGAACTCTACCTCTACTCTATACCCTCCACCATAGTATGGATGTTATATTAAGTTTGTTTTTGCCTTTGTAACGCATTAAATAATCATTTGCGATAATAATTTTTTTCGGGACCAAGTCCATACTTCCTGAGATAATGGCCTAAAATCTCCAAAAAAAGCTTACCGGCAGGCTTTCTCCAAACATAAAGCCTACCAAATTAACTGGGTAGTACGTAACATAACCCTCGAAGGGAGAAACCGATTTGGTCCAAACGTTGTACATCGTATTATTTTTTACAGCCTCGAATTATGCCTTACTATATCGGACCACTCTTTCTGGTACTTCCCACACAAAGTTTAGAAAGAATGCAGTTTAAGGACTCGTCTGGGATTGTTTTATAAATGTTGGGCAACATGTTTTATATGCGGCCTTGTTAAGACGGTAAAAGTTTTTTTCAGTGGCAAATCCATACTTCCGGGGAAATTGGTCCAAAAACTCAAAAAAAACCTATAGACGTCAGAAGTATTTTGTTTGCTTCTTTTCTTTAGTTTCGAGGCTGGTGTATATCTCTGTCGGCACAGATGACTGATACTTTCTTACTTGTTTTGATATATTTTCTGACATAATTTAAGCAGTTGGTGTATCTATGGTCGAAAAATTTATCCATTTTAGTACAGAATATTTTATGGCCAGGCCGAACTTAACGATTTTTTCTTATTTATGGAATACTTTAACGCTTAGAAGTTATTCTGTCTATAGAATATATTCTCTCTATAAAGCTATACCATTTTTTATCTTGTTTTCTGCCAATGGAAGAAGTTTAGAAGGTAATTTTTTATGGAATACCTTGTTGTTGTTATTGTTGTTGTAGCAGCGTAGATTTGATACTGAATTGGCGTCCGCTGACCGAAGTGCTTTTGGTTTCGGGGCAATTCGGTACAAAGAACCCGCTGTCGTGAGATTGTAATCTTTTGAAGGTTTTCGTTCTATAAAAGGTCTTTAGAGGTCTGTCGTCGGTCTATAGAAGCCCTTTAGAAGACCTTCTGTCTATATAAGACATTCGTAGAGTGTTCTGCCTATATAAGAAATTTAGAAGGTCTTCTTTCTGTAGAAAACTTTTAGTAGGTCTCCTTTTGAGCGTAATGTTGGCGACATTTCCTGAGTATTTCCGTCATGTACAACTTCTATATAAGTGGTGTCTAAAGACACGCTTTTCGGACTCGGATATAAACAGTTGGTGCTCTATCATAGATCTTATTTGAATTTTTATGTCCCTTGTCTCTTTGTTCCTTCGTAGATGTTTATGGGAATGTATTTATGTATGCATACCATTGAGACACAAATACAAATAATGATTAAAATACTAAAATTTTTCGAATAATACTTTTTTTAATTTTCATCTTGGGAAGCAGGTTTTGTACATTTCTTATGCTTCACAATGTTGTGACATTTTCGAATGGAAATCACTTTTATTTTCTTTACAACATTGGACTTTATAGAAGGTGTAATGCGTGAAAGTGAAAATATAAACAAACATGGTATGTAGGTGTTTGTGTCTTAAGTCTTTTGTTTGAAAATTGACACTCCAACAATTGCAAGTAATGGCATTATATTTTCCCAAATGTTGCAGGTCAAGTACACAACAAAAGTATTTAATGTAATCTACTCCCACTTATATCAAATGCAACGCTTACTCTTACCACTTATCTCACACTCCCCACCTCTGGGGATATTTTCAAACTATTACAATAAACGTAAATTACGGAGGTGGGTTCTCTGATCCAATTATAATTGTAATTTAAACAGGAAATTAGAAAACAAAATATGAAATTTCACAAATAACAAAGAGTAAAAGTGAACGGATTAAGTGAGTGAGTCAGACAATTGGGTAATAATGGACACAATGCATGTGGTAAGCCAGCCAGCCTATCTTTCGTAAGCCAATAATCATCATCATCGTCCATTGCCATAGACAATGCAATCGATGTAACCGGTTTTCCCTAAACCCCCAACGAAATGCACATGTCATGCCGTATGCATTTGATTTTGATATGCAGTTTTGTAATCATCGTTTTGGTGCGGTAACAATTTACTTATTTGGAATTTTTGGCTTTACAAGTGTTTGGAAGTTAGTGGAAAATTTGGTGTGCGAATGGTGGCTTTTTTGAATCAATAGCCATGTAAAGCTTGTTAGATTAATTTCTTTTTTTTACCTTTTTTACCCACAATCATAGATTGTTATGGAAACCATTATAAGTTTGTTGTATTGCAAACAAGTAAAAAAGGAATAATATTTTGATTTTGAAAAGGAATAATATATAGATTTCAGCCATATCGTGAAATTTATTTTTGTAGTCAGTTGGAGTGAGTTCAGTGGCGAAATGAAAAATACTAGTATTCTCCCTTTAAATGGGGTTTTATCGGTTTTTTTACATAAATCGGTATAGATTTAGGCAGGCTGGTTGGAGGTTTGGCAGCTGGGGAGTCCGTGGTGAGTCGACGAGTTCTTCTATCGACAATGTAGTTATGTTTGGTCTATCGAAAGAATAAGTGGTTGCTGAACGATTTAAAGATAATCGGGAACTGGATGACGGTTTGTAAATCGAGAACCTGTAGTGCTATTCTCTAATTCTTTTTTTGGGTTACCGACACAAATCGGTAATATTAAGGCGCATACCTAAATATGTCCGTATACCCAAAGCTTGTGTGGTGAAAAAAGTAGAACACATGTATCGTCTGTTCCAGAATTGCAAGAATCTACTAATTTTTACTATTTTTTCCGATAATATAAAGCAAACATTAGTAGATTCTTGCAGGTTCTGGAAGAGAGCAGTATTCTTATGAATACTATTGAAATACGTCGAGCATATTTTATTTCATTTTGAGCAAATTCAACTATGACAGAAGGTGTAATATGTTTTGTATGTATGTGTGTGTTTATATTTTGAAAACAAAAACCCAACAAAACGTAAAATACAGTTTATTGCAAAGGAAAATTATTTATTTTACGAATGAAAACATTTCCATAAGGTTTGGCGGCGGATTTTGTGTCTTAAATGTGATTTTGGACTCAACGTATTTGGGTAATACGGACGCTCAGAGAACGTTGTTGTGGTAGGTAGGTGAATAATTTTTGTACGTCGCGACGTAAATTTGGTATGACTACACAAAATTATGAATGAAAAGTTCAAATAAAAGTTGACAACACTGCTGCTATCGGTAGAACTTTACGACTTTTTCTTGATGGCTAACTTACCAAATAATATCGTATATTATCGAAATTATTATAAGAATTTTGATATTAACAATTTTCGTCGGTAACTCAAAAAATGAGTTAGAAAATCACACTACTGGCGTGTGAATAACGGTTCGTAGATAATCGGAATGATCGTCGATAATTGCAACATGACGATCGGCAGCAAGATCGTGAGGTCATCGTTCGAGGTTACCAGTAGTGAGATTCTCTAACACATTTTTTGAGTTACCGACAAAAGTCGGTAAAATTAAAACGCAAAATTTTGAATGAAAAGTTCAAATAAAAGTTGACAACACTCTGGCTATCGGTAGAACTTTGCGACTCCTTTTTATTCGTCGCTATATTGCCGAAAAACATCGGTAATTACCGAAATTATAAGCATTTGATTTTTACCGACAATTGTCGGTAACTCAAAAAATGAGTTAGAGAATCGCACTACAGGATAGACAAAAACTATGTATTTGGTGTTCGGGTGCAAATAATCGGGCAGGATGTATTCTGTGTTCGGCTGTATATATTCGGGAATACGATGTATTGGGTGTTTGGCTGTATACGATATAAAGCACGATGTATTCGGATTCGGGAATACGGCGTTCGCTACTCATTATACCCTACACAACTATGTGGAGAGGGTATTATAAGTTGGTTTAGGCCAAAAAGTTTGTAACGCATCGAAAGTAAAAAAGGAATAATATTTTGATTTTGAAAAGGAATAATATATAGATTTCAGCCATATCGTGAAATTTATTTTTGTAGTCAGTTGGAGTGAGTTCAGTGGCGAAATGAAAAATACTAGTATTCTCCCTTTAAATGGGGTTTTATCGGTTTTTTTACATAAATCGGTATAGATTTAGGCAGGCTGGTTGGAGGTTTGGCAGCTGGGGAGTCCGTGGTGAGTCGACGAGTTCTTCTATCGACAATGTAGTTATGTTTGGTCTATCGAAAGAATAAGTGGTTGCTGAACGATTTAAAGATAATCGGGAACTGGATGACGGTTTGTAAATCGAGAACCTGTAGTGCTATTCTCTAATTCTTTTTTTGGGTTACCGACACAAATCGGTAATATTAAGGCGCATACCTAAATATGTCCGTATACCCAAAGCTTGTGTGGTGAAAAAAGTAGAACACATGTATCGTCTGTTCCAGAATTGCAAGAATCTACTAATTTTTACTATTTTTTCCGATAATATAAAGCAAACATTAGTAGATTCTTGCAGGTTCTGGAAGAGAGCAGTATTCTTATGAATACTATTGAAATACGTCGAGCATATTTTATTTCATTTTGAGCAAATTCAACTATGACAGAAGGTGTAATATGTTTTGTATGTATGTGTGTGTTTATATTTTGAAAACAAAAACCCAACAAAACGTAAAATACAGTTTATTGCAAAGGAAAATTATTTATTTTACGAATGAAAACATTTCCATAAGGTTTGGCGGCGGATTTTGTGTCTTAAATGTGATTTTGGACTCAACGTATTTGGGTAATACGGACGCTCAGAGAACGTTGTTGTGGTAGGTAGGTGAATAATTTTTGTACGTCGCGACGTAAATTTGGTATGACTACACAAAATTATGAATGAAAAGTTCAAATAAAAGTTGACAACACTGCTGCTATCGGTAGAACTTTACGACTTTTTCTTGATGGCTAACTTACCAAATAATATCGTATATTATCGAAATTATTATAAGAATTTTGATATTAACAATTTTCGTCGGTAACTCAAAAAATGAGTTAGAAAATCACACTACTGGCGTGTGAATAACGGTTCGTAGATAATCGGAATGATCGTCGATAATTGCAACATGACGATCGGCAGCAAGATCGTGAGGTCATCGTTCGAGGTTACCAGTAGTGAGATTCTCTAACACATTTTTTGAGTTACCGACAAAAGTCGGTAAAATTAAAACGCAAAATTTTGAATGAAAAGTTCAAATAAAAGTTGACAACACTCTGGCTATCGGTAGAACTTTGCGACTCCTTTTTATTCGTCGCTATATTGCCGAAAAACATCGGTAATTACCGAAATTATAAGCATTTGATTTTTACCGACAATTGTCGGTAACTCAAAAAATGAGTTAGAGAATCGCACTACAGGATAGACAAAAACTATGTATTTGGTGTTCGGGTGCAAATAATCGGGCAGGATGTATTCTGTGTTCGGCTGTATATATTCGGGAATACGATGTATTGGGTGTTTGGCTGTATACGATATAAAGCACGATGTATTCGGATTCGGGAATACGGCGTTCGCTACTCATTATACCCTACACAACTATGTGGAGAGGGTATTATAAGTTGGTTTAGGCCAAAAAGTTTGTAACGCATCGAAATAATGGTCCTAGACCCATACTTATATATACCAAAATGAATGTCTCGACGAGCTGAGTCGATCTGGCTATGTGTGTCCGTCCGTCAGTCCGTCCGTCTGTCCGTCTGTCCATCTAAACCTTGTAATCACGCTACAGGTCGCAATTTTGATCGGATCGTCACCAAATTTTGGGTGTTGATGGGGGTCCCGGAGGGGAAGAAGGTAATTGATTTTGGTGATGGTCGGATAATATTTAGGGGTCGGAAAGGGCAAAAAACTTAGGTGGATAAAAAGACAACGTTTTTTTCCAAAGCGAATATCTCAGCTTCTATATGGGGTTTACCAAAAGCAAAACCTGACAATGAAAGTACAAAATATAACCTTTTTAATGATGTAAAGTTGGTGCTCGTAGGTGATCAAATAACGAAGATATCACAATACTAGCAAATAGAACCCCAATTTTCATTTTTGCGATTTTAATTATTTTGACAAATATCATAGATTTGGTTGAAAACTTTCCAAAAGCAAAGCATGTCTATGAAAGTAGAAGATCCCGTCTTTACAATGATGCAAACTAGGTCGGCGTAGGTAACCAAATAATGGAGATATCGCAATAGTCGGTAATACATCCCATTTTTCTATTTTTTTGGAAATCACGCTACAGGTCGCAATTTTGATCGGATCGTCACGAAAATTTGAGGGTTGATGGGTGTCTCACAGATGAAGAAGCCTATTGATTTTGGTGATGGTCGGATAATATTTAGGGGTCGGAATGGGCAAACACTTATTTGGAGAAAAGTCAACATTTTATTTCAAAGCCAATATCTCTGTTTCTTTAAGCAAAACCTGGCAATAAAAGTAGAAAATATCACCTTTACAACGATGTAAAGTAGGTTGTCGTAGGTGGTCAAATAGCAGAGATATGGCAATAGACGATAATGCATCGCATTTTCCGATTTTTTTGTAATCACGCTACAGGTCGCAAGCCTATTGATTTTGATGATGGTCGGATAATATTCAGGGGTCGGAATAGGCAAACACTTATTTCGAGAAAGGTCAACGTTTTATTTCAAAGCCAATATCTCTGTTTTTTAAAAGGTATATCTAAAGCAAAACCTGGCAAGGAAAGTAGAAAATATCACCTTTACAACGATGTAAAGTAGGTTGTCGTAGGTGGTCAAATAGCAGATATATGGCAATAGTCGATAATGCATCCAATTTTCCGATTTTTTTGTAACCACGCTACAGGTCGCAATTTTAATCGGATCGTAACGAATTTTTGGGGGTTAATGGGGGTCCCACAGAGGAAGAAGCCTACTGATTTTAATGATTGTCGCATAATATTCAGGTGTCGGAATAGGCAAAAACTTATTTGTAGAAAAGGTCTACGTTTTATTTCAAAGCCAATATCTCTGTTTCTTTAAGAGGTATATCAAAAGCAAAACCTGGCAAGGAAAGTAGAAAATATCACCTTTACAACGATGTAAAGTAGGTTGTCGTAGCTGCTCAAACAACAGAGATATCGCAATAGTCGGTAATCCATCCCATTTTCCGATTTGTTTTTAATCACGCTACAGGTCGGAATTTTGATCGGATCGTCACGAATTTTTTGGGAGTTGATGCGGGTCCCACAGAGGAAGAAGCCTATTTAATTTGGATAATATTCAGGAGTCGGAATAAGCGAAAAGCTTATGTGGAGAAAAGTCGACGTTTTTTCTTATGCGAATATCTCCGCTTCTGGTTGGAGTATTCCAAAAGGAATACCCGTCAATGGAAGAAGAAAATATCTCGTTTATATTGATGCAAAGTATGTTGGCGTAAGTGAGCAAACCGAGATATTGCAAAATTCAGTAATATACACAATTTTCCATTTTTTGTAATCACGATACAGGTTGGAATTTTGATCGGATAGTGACGAACTTTTTGGGGGTAGATGGGGGCGCCACAGAGGAAGAAGCCTATTGATTTTGGTGATAGTCGGATAATATTTAGGGGTCGGAATGGGGAAAAACTCTTTTGGAGACAAATTTAAAGTTTTATTCTTTGTGAATATATCGGTTTCTAGTAGGGGTATTCCAACGGCAAAGCCTGTCAATGGAAGAAGAAAATATTACCTTTACATTGGCGAAGGTGGTCAAAAAAATCGGTAATGCATCCAATTTTTCCATTTTTTGCAATCAAGCTACACGGAATTTGCTTTGCTTATGGGGGTCCCAGAGAGAAAGAGGCATATTATTTTTGGTGGTAGTCGGATTATATTCCCTAAAAGAAATGTTTTCCAGTGAAAAGCATAAGCACAGGGGTAGTGGTGTAGGGTATCACATGGTCGGCTCCGTCCCGGCTATAGCCTTTGCTTACTTGTTACTAAATACACAACAGCTGATCCGCAGGTCCTGACTGCTGACCCGAAGCCCAGTGGTACAGCTGACACGAAGGTCCTGTGGAACTGCTGACCCGAAGCCCCAGGAGAACAGCTGACCCGAAGGCACTGCGGAACAGCTGACACGAAGATCCTCAGTGAAACAACTGACACAAAGATGCTGTGGATCTGCTAACCCGAAAGCCCTGTTTATGTATCAGCCACTATAACTTAATGGGTAACTCGAAAAAATAATTCCCAAATATATGAGACCCGGGTGTAATTGGCGAGTTTAGAACAGCTTTTTGTCCCAACCCGTGTAGTTTACTCCCTGCAGTAGTAAGCCCTCCTTTAGCATCCATTTGTAAAATACTTGATTGACCTGACGTAACTTGATATCTCAATGAGTGCAGGAAGTAATGACGTATGATGTTGTGTTGTTGAAGGAAACTGTTCCTGAGTGTGACTGTAAGGTGTTTCTTGATCGTAGTTGTTGTATTATGTACCTGATCATATTGTTACGTTACATTCGGTGCGATGATGAGGCTGAAAACTTTCAAATACCGAAAATCGGGAGGTTCTGTTCTATGGAGGCTATATAAAAACGTAGACCTGCACTGACAAATTTCTGGTGGAATGTTTTGTAGCTCAAAAAAACTGAATACCAAGTTTCTTATAAATGCCGAAAATCTATTAATTATGTTCTATGTGGGCTATATGAAAACCGATATAGTCAATTTGCAATACCAAATATCCTAGGAGTAATGACAACTTCTGTACCAAATTATCAAGCACTAGGGATTTGGATTACAGCGCAAAAGTGTTGACATTTTGCGGAAGATGTACCTTAAAGAATGAACCAACATACATAGTCCGTTTTGGAAGTGGATTTAATTATTCCCCACACCACAATGTGGAAAGGGTATTATAATTTTGTTTTTCCGATAATTTATGTCACACCGAGAAATTTTCGTCGTAGACAGCAATCATGATTATGTTTGGTTCATATCTTTATCCAAGGGCTTGTAATTTATCTATAAATCGTTTGAATTTGTAAACGTTTAAGGTAACTTTTTGGCGTCAGGGTAAATTTCATTTTGTGATGAATTCCTCTGTATTTCTAATATAACTTACTTATTTTTTTCTTTGAATTTTCCTTATAATTAACTGAATCTTGTACATAATGAATTTTATATGCTACAAATTCTTAAATATAAGTTTATATTATTATTATTCCGAATCTTCTCTAATATTGCACGATTTCAACTGAGTTACAATTGTTTATATATTATTTTGAAAAGAAAGATTTTTTTTAATAAAATAGCGGTATGTTAACCCTGTTGTAATTTGATTTTACGAGTTTGATTCAAAGGGGGTCGGAGTTGTAGTAGGGAGTAACTGAATGTGGGTTTACTGAGGAAAGAGTTGAGAAAACCTCATGGAATTTTACTTGGTAAACTGGATGGGTGGGCTATACATGCGACAACATCATAGCATGGTAATAATGAAGTTGAACTGAATGTTAGGGAAACCTATATTTTTTGTGTTTTTCTTCTGGCTGTAGATTCTCCTACCTGTAGACCTTCCCTTTTCCTACTTTCTTCCAATTATTGCACGCATTTCAAATTAAACTGTTAGTAGCAGAATTGTGGCAGATAGTGGCAAGAACCCACCCTATCGGCGAGTGATAAGGCTGAGGATAGATGCGTGCCAAGTCAAGATACTCTATCTGCAATCAATATTCTTGCATTTCTTATTCACCTAATCGATGCATACTACAACTCCCAACAATTAAATCTGTAGACTCTGTATATATTAGGCTGTAAATCTGTTATCTGACCACGTATGTACATCAACATAATTGGCATCAATGGAAAGGTCAACATAATTGGCATCAATGGAATATAACTTACGTGTGTGGAACATATCTTCCAGTGGAACATATCTTCACACAAAAGTTTTTGTCCATTTAACCATTACCTGATCATCACGTTAAATTGCAAGTTACCTTACATAAAATTTCGCGCCGATCAGACTACCATTGCGACCTACAGAGCCGCTACAAAACTGGAGAAACATTTAGTTTTCGGTCCATTTCACCCCCTAAAAGATCATCGTCAAAAATTAATAGTTTCTATTCTGGTCCGTACCCGACCTCCATACAAAATTTCGTGAAGATTGGCGCATAATTGCGGCCTGTAATTTGATTACATTTTTAATGGACACACATCTCAAAATTGCTTTATCTCGTCGAGATATGAATTTTGGTATACCACATAGGGGGTCTACGATGAATATTTCGCGGTGTTACCGCGAAATGGTATGCACGCGCCTTAAATAACTTTAAATGAAACCCGCTTTCACCTGGGATGTTTTTGCGGATTCTGAAACAGTAATATTCATAGATGAGAAAAATCCAAAAATTCTATGGAAATGGGTCTAAAAAATGTTGTAGCAGTTAAAATTCTCTACAACATTTTCTTTAGTCTTATTTCGATAGGACATGCCTTTCCAAGCAAAATCCTGAAAGCCTAAAAAAAAAACAAAAAATGTGAACTTTGACCGTGATTTATTTAAAACTTTCTCCAGCAATTTTTTTGTTTTTGGATGTTTCTGCAAAACTTCCCAGGTGTAAGCGGTTTTTATTTAAAGTTAGTTAAGGCGCTTGCATGCCATTGTTTTATATTGAGGTGATACGGTCTGTGCATTGTCCCAATTTGAACTTCTATATCTCAAAAAGGTAAAACCTATGAAAATATCATAAACGTCAATCCTTTAGATAATTTTCGCTGCTACAACATTTTCTTCAGTCCCATTTCCATAGAACTCGCGGTTTCCAAAATCGTAAAACCCTAACAAACCTAAACGTGACCGCGATTTTTTGTTTGTTTTTTTAGTTTTTTGTTGTAGATGCAGAATCCGCAAGATCTTCCCAGGTATAAGCACCTTTTATTTAAAGTTAGATCAGGGCCATCGTTGCACGGGGTCCCTGTGCCACGCCTTGCTTACGTCCCTGCATTGAAATCCCAAATATGAGAATAAACTGAATGTGTAAACATTGTTTGAAATATGTTTTGTAGAAGGTATTTGGAAAATTTTGCGAAAGGTTACTTGGTTCAACTTCCAACAGTCTAGCTGCTTATGAGCAAAATTCTAGAAATTATGTAAGCTCTTTTATATTTTAACGATTTTGATGCGCTGTATGACATATTAGATGTATTCAGCCGAATTCCAGGGAATTAGATGTGCTCAATGTTCTAATAACATCATTTAAACTTTTACATAATCACCGATGTATCGGCTTTGCCGATAGAGATTTAGGCTGGCTTCCGTATCGTCAGATGCTTGGAAAATTACTACAAATGCCTGAAGTATTGTGTTTTATAACGTAATACTTAACGCCCCCTCGGGCCTCCCCCCTGGGACGGATATGAACCCACTTCGAAGTTTGACTAAATTTGAACAAAATATTACGAAGTCCAAATTTTGGACCGAATCGGCTGATCCGTTAGAGAGTTATCGTGCGCACCAGCCATTGCTAAATCGACTCCAAATTGTCTGAAACGAATTTCGTCGAAACATACTTGGGGACTAATTGGGGACCATTATTTCGATGAGTCACATTTTTGGTCGTATCGAAGTGCATATACCCCCTTTAGCCTAAAGGCTGAGAGTATAATTATACCCTACACCACTATGTGGGGAGGGTATTATAAGTTGGTTTTGGCCAAAAAGTTTGTAACGCATCGAAATAATGGTCGTAGACCCATACTTATATATATCAAAATGAATGTCTCGACTAGGGATACGCAGTGGAATGTAATAATCGGTTTTTCGATTATACGGTTTTCGTGAAAAACCTAAAACTCGATTTTAGGTTAGTCGATTATTTGAGAGTGTACTAAAAGTCGACTTTCGATTATTCGCTAACCGCCCAAAACCGATTATAATCGAATATAATCGACCATCTTCGTTGATGCGATCCATGATGTGTATATGTATAAAAAAATACCGCCAACTACGCGGTTTTAGCACACTCAATAATCAACTACGACTAATAGTCGTCCACGATTAATAGTCCACTACGAATAATAATAGACTACGACTAATGGTCGAGTACGAATAATAGTTGACTCCGTCTTTCGAAAGTCGATTAACAAAAATCGATTATGCGGTTTTCGTACAGTCAATATTCGACTACGACTTTTAGAAATTTTGCGGCTAATAATCGATTAATCGATTAACCGAAATCGATTTTACGTATCCCTAGTCTCGACGAGTTGAGTCGATCTGGCTATGTGTGTCCATCCGTCAGTCCGTCCGTCTGTCCGTCTGTCCATCTAAACCTTGTAATCACGCTACAGGTCGCAATTTTGATCGGATCGTCACGAAATTTTGTATTTTGATGGGGGCCCCGGAGAGGAAGAAGCCTATTTACATTGGTGATGGTCGGATAATATTTATGGGTCGGAATGGGCAAAAAACTTATGTGGATAAAAAAGACATCGTTTTCTTCCAAAGCAAATATCTCAGCTTCTATACGGGGTATACCAAAAGCAAAACCTGACAATAAAAGTAGAAAATATCACCATTCTAACGATGTAAAGTAGGTTCTCGTAGGTGATCCAACAACGAAGATATCGCAATAGCCGTTAATAGAACCAAACTTTTTATTTTTGCGATTTTAAAATAATGACGAATATCACAGCTTCGTTTGGGGATCTTCCAAAAACAAAGTCTGACTATGAAAGTAAAAAATCCCATCTTTACAGTCATGCAAAGAAGGTTGCCGTAGGTGGTCACATAACGGAGATATCACAATAGTCGGCAATACATCCCATTTTTTCATTTTTTTGTAATCACGCTACAGGTCGCAATTTTGATCGGATCGTCACGAAATTTTGGGGGCTAATGGGGATCCTACCGAGAAAGAAGCCTATTGATCTTGGTGATGGTCGGATAATATTCAGGGGTCGGAATGGGCAAAAAACTCATTTGGAGAAAAAGTCAACGTTTTATTTCATAGCGAATATCTCGCTTCTAAAAGGGGTATATCACTTGCAAAACCTGCTAATGAAAGTAGAAAATATCACCTTTGCAACGATGTGAAGTAGGTTGTCGTAGGTGGTCAAACGACGAAGATATCGCAAAAGCCGCTAATAGAACACAACTTTTAATTTTTGCGATTTTAATAAAAATGGCGAATATCGCAGCTTTGGATCGGGACCTTCCAAAAGCAAAGTCTGACAATGAAAGTAAAAAATCCCATCATTACAATGATGTAAAGCAGGTTGGCGTAGGTATCCAAGTAACGGAGATATCGCAATAGTCGGTAATACATCCCATTTTTCCACTTTTTTGGAAATCACGCTACAGGTCGCAATTTTAATTAGATCGTCACGAAATTTTGGGTGTAATTGGGTTCCCACAGAGGAAAAAACCTTTTGATTTTTGATAATGGTCGGATATTATTCATGGGTCGGAATGTGACAAAAAAAAAAAATATTTGGAAAAAAGACCAACGTTTTATTTCAATGTTAATATCTCCCTTCTGTAGAAGGTATATCGAAAGCAAAGCCTGGCAAGGAAAGTAGAAAATATCACCTTTACAACGATGTGAAGTAGGTTGTCATAGGTGGTCAAACAACATAGATATCGCAATAGTCGGTAATGCATCCCTTTTTCCATTTTTGTGGAATCACACTACGAAATTTTGATCGGATCCTCACAAAATTTTGGGGGTTGATGGTGGTCTTACAGAGAAAGTAGCCTATTGATGGTTGGCATACATCCCACTTTTCCATTTTTTTTATTTGGGTTGTACAGCCGATGCATTTAAATACGTTTCAAAAAATTGACCTGTGTTAATGAAGACATTCAGAGCAAAGGCGATAAGCTATCCCAATTTTAATATTTTGAATTTTATTAGTCAAAAGCTTATGAACAGGGGTAGTGGTGTAGGGTATCACATAGTCGGCCCCGGCCCGACTATAGCCTTGGCTCACTTGTTAATCGTTGAGGAAGATATGTTACTTGCCACTTGCTGTTTTAACGCACAGAGTTCAATACGTTAGAAGACGTGAATTTTGAACTAATTGCGAGAAAACCTTTAAAATCTTCATTAAATAATCGGTATTATATTTTTTGTATGTCATGACAGGTCTGCCGGCAAAACCGGCTGATACTTTTTTACACGTTCCCGAATCTACTGTAATTAATAATTTCATTTTGTAAATTTTTGGATTTATGATAGCTTTATTACTTGAAATTAATCAAAGTTGTGCAATTTAAAACCACCAAAACCACAACAATTTCCATTTAAGGCGCCTAATAACATTGATCGCCTTTATTGTCTTCATTGGTAACTTGTAGGCTTTGTCATGGTATTATCGTATTATCGACATATTTGGGCCGTCTTTCGGACATTTGGTTGAAATGGAAAGTTGTTTTGCTGTCTATGGTAATTTTTTATTGCCTTTGATTTCCTCTTTGCCAATGAAATGAAAAGGGTTTTGCCAGCCAGCCAGCCAGCTGGCTTTCGGTTGATTGCATTTGTTGTGCGGGTTGGATGTCTATAGTAAATCTGCGGTGTGGTGCAGTGCTGTTGTTAAGCCAAGCAAATCCATTGTTGCCCAGTGAATGGATGAATGAATTGGTGGTGGTGGTAGTGGAAAAAGTGAAAGAATGAATAATTTTCTTCATTTTTGTTGTTTGCTTTCAATAAAAAAATTTTGGTCCAAAAATATGACGTTTGATTTGACATATTGAATATTTACGTTTTTCAAAATGCACTTGCATTTGTCGAATTAACTCTAACTTTTACTTTGTCTTTCATGGGTGGTCTGCACACAAAATATGATTGATAGATGACACAATTAATGAGTGATGTTACATTGAGAGTTGTGGGATATATTAAGACGACAATTGACAAAAAAAAATATCAGATCGTTTTGGCACAAGCTTAATTATAGAAAACACAGATTGTTTATGGACGACAACAAAATGTTTCCATGTAGACCTTTTCGAACAACTCCCCCAGATAATAAATATCACAGTTGCCCCACATGTCTTGAAGTTCATGCAAATCACATGCCTTTGATCAATGTGAAAGTAAGCCAAAAACAACAACAACAATCAATAAATTAATATTATTGGCAACGACAAGAAAAGGTGCAGCTCTTGTTTTAGTTCGTGATTTAGAGAATTCACACAATTTTGAAATTTTCACTTTTAATTGCATTGACAAAGTAGCGATGAAGATTATAAAGCTGACGATGACTGCACCGACTTTGCATGGTCAATCTTTAGGCTTAAGAGGGTATATACACTAGGGTTATGACTCTTTTACAACCTCATATCCCTGTATCATAGCGTGATGAGTTTCTACATACGATTACATAAAATCTTAATTATAAAATTTATAACCCTAAGTTTATTAATTCGTGCAACAAGAAATAATTTTAAGGACTTTTTTTCATTTCATATATTTTTTCAAAAAAAAAAAAAAAAAAATATATATATATTTTTTTTTTTTAATCGATTTGTGCGTGAACTTTTTATACATATTTCAATGGAATAAACGTTATTTTAGTGATTAATAGGCAAAACTTCATTCACCCGCTTCTGCAGGAATCATTTTTGAGAAAAAATGTCGAAAAATCGTAACCCTAATATACACTTTGACACGACCAAAAATTTGCCTCATCGAAATAATGGTTTGGGTTTGGTGTCTATGTTTGGGCGATGTCTGTTTCAGACAATTTGGACTCGATTTGGCGATGTCCGTAGTTCTGTTTGTCTGACTGGCTGGCTGGTGCGCACGATAACTTTCGAACGGATCAACATTTCGAATTCAAAACATAGTGTAACATAGTGTAAGTTCAAAGATGGGCCATATCGGTCCACCCTTTCGGGTACCTTCGGATAACTCTCGAAGCAAGTAATCGATTGGGTCTAAACTTTGCACATCGTATTATTCCTTCCAAATATATGTCAGGTTCGAATATGGACAATATCGGTGCACTCCTTCAGGTATCTCCCACACAAACTTCAGAAAAAGTGAAGTATTAACAGTCCTCACGGATCGTTTTGAAAATTTTACGACGTTTTTTTTATTTTTGTTGGGGCTAGTCCATACTTTTCCGGATAATGGTTGGAATATGGATATAGTATATCGGTATCGCCCTTCGGGTACCGCCCACACAAAAATTTGGAAAAGTGGTGTTTGAGGACTCCCCTCAGATCTCGGATTTGCAGAAGGTTGTTTTCACGGTCTTTATTACAACGGTACAATTTTTTCCAGAGTGTGCCTTACTTCATGAGACGGTGCAGCAAAGGCTCAAAAAATAGCTAGTGTGCAAACTTTTTCAAAAATTTCTATTAGGCAATTTTAATTATGGCAATTGTCAGTACAAAGCAGAGAGAGGTGAGGCATATGGTAACCCTTCGCCTCTCAACACCCTCTCTCATCAGCAAACTGACAATTGCCGCAAGGAAAATTGCCTAATGTAAATATAGACTTATCGACGTCGTATAAACCACTACCTGTATCTGCTATACAACGACATCAATATAGTTAAACGTATCGAGATGCAGCGATTGCGTTGGCTAGGCCATATAATAAGAATGAGCGATGATGAACCAGCTAAAAAGGCGTATAAATTCGAGCCATATGGCGGTGCACGCAGAATTGGCTCGGTGTTCTAAAAAGCGAAGCACGAAACAGAGAGAATTTGAGACCTTTTCTAAGTTAGGTCTATAGAACATATGATCTGTAATGGGCCAGCTAAGTAAGTAAATATAGACTTATTATTTTTTTCTATGTCAAATATTTGGTATTGCCCTACAGTACCTGCAGATTTCAACTATTTTGAAGCAAAATCGTGATATATAATCAAGATATTTATATGGTCAGAGGCTGACCAGCACAGCTGACTGATACTTTATTACCTGTTAATTGAATGTTGAATACTGGGCTAGTGATGCAAGTATGTTATGGTAAATTTCAAACTTCTTTGACAATTCTGAACTTTTCAAACCCTCCATGAAATATTCAGCACCAATTTGGAATAATTAGTTTTTATACCCTATACCACATTGTGGTAAGGGGTTTTATGTCTTTGTGCATTTGTGTGTGACATCCACAAGGAAACGAGATAGACCCATAGTTCCTTTTGGGGAGTCAATTTATGCATGTCCGTTGTCCGTCGGTTCGTAACGTACAGGCAGCATTTATTGTCCGATTCAGCTGCAAATGGAGCATGACATTTCTTAGTCATAGAAAGAACGCTATTGCTTTTGGTGAAAATCGGTTCAGATTTGGATATGACTAAAATCGGTCATAACTGTGCCATATTATTTCGAAATCGGTCCAGATTTAGATAGCGCTCCCATATATATTTTTGGCTGATTTGCTGCACCAAACACGCTATATACATATGTTCGATTTCAGTGACATTTGGAATGTGTGGTCTACAAATAACTGTGCCAAACTATATCGAAATCGGTCCAGATTTGGATATAGCTCTCATATATATTTTCGGCCGATTTGAGATATTTGATGCAGCAAACATATTCACAGTGGTGTTGGGTATTATATAGTCAGCCCCGCCCGACTTTGATCGTTTCCCTACATGTTTCTGTTGCGAAAGTACCAAGGCTCACTGGAAACCCAAATAACTTATTATGTAATTCGGTCAGTTAAAACTTTTAAATACCTGAAATCGGGCGGAGCCGTTATATCGAGCCTATACCAAAACTTTGACCTATGTTCACAATTTTTGATGTAGAAGTTTTTTAACGCTAGGAATCATAAATGCCAAATGGCATACAATCTTGTCCGAAAATGTAGATAAAAATGTGCAAAATATCCCTCAATAATGTTGGCGACATTTCCTGAGTATTTCAGCCGCGTAAAACTTCTCTACAAGTGGTGTCTTAAGGCATGCCGTTCGGACTCGGCGATAAACAGTAGGTCCCATATCATTGAGCTAATATGAATCGGGGTGCACTCATTGATGGGGATGGAATGTTTGTGTTATAGGGCCCCAATTGACCAAATATACTGTTGGAGCAATATCAAAATCTTACCCCGATTTTCACAATTTTTGTAGGATTACTTGTTTAGCTACAAAAATGAACCGGTAAATTTTTTTCTTCGATTGGACAATAAATATGGCCTTTGGAGCAATTTCGTCAAAATTCACCTTTGGCCCATACAAATTACTATGGAAACTTTGAGGCCCCAGTTGCACGTGTAAACATATTCCGATTGTGTTCAAACTTTGACAATTATAAAATCTAACAAAACTAAACACCGCATAAAAAATCCGACATCGATTTTTCCCTTGGAATTGAAACCAGGATCGCAAATGATTATTTCAATGCGTTACAAATGGAAAAACAAACATTATATAGGTGAAGGGTATTCAAATATGTAGATAATATAGACAACGTATAGGAAAAAATAAATCCGAAATTATAACTATTGGCATTCTACAGCAACAACAAAAGATTCCAAAGAGAAATTAATTAAAAAGAAAAAAACTTAAGGTTGGAAGTTTTTTAACTATTCCGCATGTAAAACTTCTCTACAACTGGTGTCTTATGACACGGCTTTCGGACTCGGCGATAAACAGTACATTATAGATAGAGTTAATAAAGCGGCTAGGTTTCACAAGATAGTATCCAAGGAACACAAATTAATAGGCAGTATTAAGCGGATCGACGGTGTTTGGACTAACTCTGGTCTACAGACTCTCGATCTGCTATTAAGGGTTCACTTCCCGGTTGGTCGGACGTTGGTGGTGTCCTGCCTACAACAAGTCACAATAAAAACCGAAATGTAGAGGATGAAAAGCTAATATTCAGATTAATTAGCCTCTAGAGACTTCAACGGGCGATTAACAGTTTACAGCCTTATAAATCACGGAGACCGGATGGTATAATAACGGCATTGTTTTAGAACACAGCGGAGTTGGTACTAACGGTCTTAACGGAGATTGTTAAAGCCTACTTGCGTTTCTCGCACATACATTTCCGAAGCGGGAAAGTCGAGTTACACAATATCAAACTTCACCTTGGCGATATAGAGAATAGATTTCAATAATGTGATACTTGAATCTATTCATAACGCTCTCAGCATCACAAGAATTATATTCATCCTAGTGGAATGGATCGATAAGATGCTGAAAAACAGGATTATCGACTTGTGAGGAAAACAGGGGCAACCCAGGATTGGGGGGGGGGGGGGGGGTTGTTCCTCTCACCTCTACTCTGTCTTATGGTCATAAATGAAATTCTTATGGAAGCTTTCAATAATGTGAAGCTTGAATCTATCCATAATGCTCCCAGCAACACTATAATTCCCTCTATCCTAGTGGAATGGATTGTTAATAGAGGTGTGCAGGGAGAGGGTTCTTTCACCTCTGCTCTGGCTTTAGATGTTAAATGAAATTAACGGCTGAAAACCAAGGCCAGATGATGTTGTAGTATTGATAAGTTGCAAATGTTTACCAAGCCTGCCTGGCTTTACGCAAAGAGCTCTGGTATATCAATAGCAATGGTTGGTCTTGGAGTCAACACAGAGAAGACGTAACTTGTACTATTCATAAGCAAATGCAAAATTCCTGATTTCCAGCATCCAGTTTTGGTACTTTCTCCGGAATCAAAATACCTCAATATTATCCCGAACACCGATTGACATGGAAAGGAATAACGAGGAGCGAGCGAAAAAAGGTCTTATTGCACTCTACTCCTTCAAGAACTCTATTAGGATATTTTGGGGACTGATATTACAAGTCACAGGCCGTATGTAACCGGGCTTCTGCCCATCTTTAACTACAGTTGAAACAACAATATATATTTTCAGATTTTTAAAATATACTATTTTGTTCTTAGAATATGATTGTCCCTACAATATCTCATCTCTGCATGAAGGACGGTGATTAAAAACGTCGATAGTCAGACGGTCCTTAAGGCTCTCATGTCATAAATTCTCGAGTTATTCATTATTGCAGAAAGGCTCTGTATGCTGGGTTCCAGATCATAGTAATGTGATGGGAAATGAATTAACGGATGAACTATCTTGAGGTGGCTCTAAGCCTATTGACCTACCAGTTTAAGAATCTGTGCTACTGCATCGGCAAACTTCTTGAGATCTACTTCGAGACAGCACTTCACAGATGGCTCTTGGAATCTGGTGAGGCAGGGTGGTCGAAGGGATGTCGTTCTACGATGAGATACCACAGTCCACATTGCTTTGGATTTCCTGCATCACATCGCAGGTGACTCTTAGAACCTGGTTTTAGGACATCTAAAGCAACCTGGCCGGTTGTCTCTTACCGTAGAACTGCCTCACTCCTCTCACTCGAGGTAGAGAGAAGGGAGTAATTTTAGATATGAGATTTTCTATTTCCCAACTATCAGTATTATCTAATGCTTTATGGTAAGAGAATAAACCTCATCTCTAGATTTACTCCGAGCAAACACACAGTTAGCTTAGTTAGTAAAGTCCAGGTCTCTTCTATCACACTTCCTGCTTAGCAGATTGTATTACTAAATTACAACCACGAGTAGGAAAACTGCATCCGTTCAGTTCAGTGTGCACACTAGACTGGTTTAAATTCAAAGGAAAAAATCGATGTCGGATTTTTTTATGCGTCATCCCCTTAAAGTGTTTATTTTTTTTAGATTTTAAGATTGCCAAAGTTTGAACACAATTAGAATATATTAACACGTTCCACTGGGGCCTCATAGTTTCCATAGTAATTTTTATGGGGCCAAAGGTGAATTTTCACGAAATTGCTCTAAAGATCAAATTAATTGTCCAATCGAAGAGAAAATTTCACCAGTTCTTTGATGTGGCTAAACAAGTAATCCTACAAAGAATTGTTAAAATCGGGTATGATTTTGATATTGCTCCAAAAGTATATTTGGACAATTGGGGCCCTATAATATAGCATTATATTAAAATCCAGCCGATTTTCACAATTTTTTCTGGGATTACTTGTTTAGCCACTTCTCTTCGATTGGACAATAAATGTTGCCTTTAGAGCATTGAAACTTTGAGGACCGATTGTGTATTTCGATATTTTGGTGTTCTTCTTCTTCATTTTCACGCCGGAATGGCTGAAAATTGATATAGTATAGTGTTCGCTGAGGCCACAAAAATTTTCCCCAGAAATTGGTCAGTGCTGATCCTGATTTTGTTTGGTACAGTCCCCATAGAACGGTAGTTCCTGATTTTCGGGTCTTGAATGTTTTAGCTTCATTTTCCCGCAGAAATGGCTGAAAAATTGAATTTAGTATTCTATGAGGCCACACAACTTTACCCCAAAAATTTGTCAGTAGTGATCCTGATTTTGGTATAGCCCCCATAAAACGGTACTTCCTGATTTTCGGTATTTTGAATATTTTATCCACATTATCTAATTTGATATAGTCTTCGACGTGGTAATACAACTTTTCTGCGGAGAATTGTGAGTATAGATACAAGTTTTAATATAGCCCCCATATAAGAGGTACACCCGATCTTCGAATTTTTTTCAGATTTTTTTCTTCTTCTTATAACTTGTTATACGCAGAGTACAATTAAATTTGTCATTCCGTTTATAACGTTTGTTGGAGACCCTATAATGTATATATGGGGATTTCTGAGAGAAATCTGACAGTTTTTTCAAAATGAGAGTTTTGATTTCCTTACGAGCAGCAAATCATCAAAACATTTTAATATATTTCCAGATTTTTTTGACTGACGTTTCCAGAGATGTCGCGCCTTGAAAAAGTCGAATTTTGTAAAAACTGTATGCAAAGAAATACTTATAACTTCTTTATGAAGGAAATCAAAAACCTCATTTTGAAAAAGTGTCCGATTTCACTCAGAAATCCCCATATATTCATGATCAGCATAGATTTCGAAATAGCCATGTCCGTCCGTCTGTTGAACTCAAGATACAGCTTGCAATTTTAAAGATAGAGCTTTGTAATTGGTATAGAAGTTTCTATTACTCCTTGGATGTTTTGATATAGCCCCCATAGAACGGTACCTCCCGATTTTCGGTATTTTCAAGGTTGTGGCAACAATTTCCTACTGACATTACTGAAATTTGGTATTTTGCCTTCATCGGGGGTATAAAGATTTACACCTGGAACTTGTCGGTATAGGCCCATTTTTTTCATATACATACATAGTTCCATAGAACGGTACTTTCCGATTTTCCGTATTTTGAAGGTTGTGGCCTTAACATTCCATCGAAATGGCTAAAATTTGGTACATATGTAGTCTTCGTTGGGGGCATAATACTTTCCACCAGAAATTTGTCGTATAGGAAACATTTTGAAAGTTTTAGCCAGGGGTACAAAACATTATAACAGATACAAAACATTCCTTGAGAAAATTGATTAAGAGGATGATTTTAAGATTTTATTGAAGATTTTAGTCACACTTTCTTACTGAATTGGTAGTTAATTGGAATTTTGTGTTCCCAGAAGACAGAAAACTTACTCGCAAGAAACTATACATATACATGTAGGTTTTAGTCTAACCTCCATGGACCAGTATTGCTCAATTTTATGTGATTCAATGGGTTTTTGAAAATTTTTCGAACCAAGATTGCTGTAATTTGTCATTGTGTTTAGAGGATAGAAAGAACAACGATGAGATCTTTTAAAGATTGTTGCTACATTTCCTTCTGAAGTAGATGTATCTTGGTATTTTGGTATCTCAAGGGTAGAAAACCTCCACACAGAAAATTATCACTATAAAATGATTATCAGCAGTTAAGACATTATTCTCCTTCAAGGAATTACATTTAACGTAGAGAAAGAGCTTAGTAGTTACTAATTTTTCATACATATTTACTTCAATAGGGGTATATACTTGTTTTCAAATGATTTTGTGCGTTTTATCGAATCATCTTATAAATATGATTTTATTGAGGGTATGTATGTATATCACAAAAATTGTCAATTATTTCATATTCCATTTCAAAAAAGGTTACATTTTTTTCGCGCTACATTAAAGATTTTTGGTACATAGGTTAAGAAAAAATTCGCAAGTGCGAATTTGCTCGCGAGCCAATTTTTGGTTGTTGCGGATAAAAGTTATGGCGGTTTTATTTTGGCTTTTAAGAAAAAATAAAATAATACACATCTCAACAAAACTGCCAAAAGTGAATCTAAAAAAAATATTATAAAAATGCTAATTATTTTAATGAGCACACTTGTTACTATAAACATCTCTAGAAGTGACTTCAGCGAGTAGATTGCATAATATATGTAAAATGTTACTCAGAATTCGCGGAATGTACATAAAATGGAGAAATTATTGAATAAAAGTCAACTTTTATAAAGTTAAATGGACCATTATTTAATGGTCATAAAATTACATAAAAATTTGTTGTGGATCAAAACTTCACGGCGAATCAAATGAGACTAAAACTATGCCGATTGTGTATTATAGTGTCGATGTTATAGCCAAAATTTAAACAAATTTTCATCAAAAAAATTATTTTTTGTTTGAAAAAATAATTTTTCACTTGCATTATGTAGTAAAAAATATTGCAAAAAAAATAATTTAAAAAAAAATTAAGTTTCAGTGTTTTATTTATAAATGCACTTAAAACTAAAAAATAATTTGTCGCTTAGCCTCAATATATATATATTCTTTCTCAGGATAGAATCTCTCAAATAAAACGCTTGCATTTAAATTATGAATGGTGGCAAAATTAAACGGCAAGCGTTTTATTTGAGAGATTCTATCATGAGAAAGAATATATATATTGAGGCTAAGCGACAAATTATTTTTTAGTTTTAAGTGCATTTATAAATAAAACACTGAAACTTAATTTTTTTTTAAATTATTTTTTATTTTTAACTTTTTAGTAAATACATTTTTTGACCACTGAGATCGCCAAATGCCGAATTACAGTCCACTTGAGCAGAAAATGTAGATTAAAATGCTTGAAATTGGGTGGTACAGTTATATGGATGCTATATTAAACCTTGACCTACGTCCACAATTTTTAGTGGGGAAGTTCCTGGACTATTGAGAACTCCAAATGCCAAGTTACAGCAAATTCGGGCTAAAAATGAAGACAAAATCCTCAAAATACCAGAAGTCGGGTGGTACCGTTATATGGAGGCTATAGGAAAAAATGGACCCATATTGGTTTTGGTTTCATATTCATGTATTGTCATCTAAATCTGAAAAATGTGCAAAGTGTTAGTTCGATTGGTCAACTGCAACCGTGCTAAAAATCAGTTACCAGATTTCAAAAGGGGGTCAAGTTAGACACCGTAAAAACACTGTAAGAATAGACCAATATTAGTTTTGATTTCATATTCATGTATTGTCATCCAAATCTGAAAAGTGTGCAAAGTTTAAGTACGATTGGTCTCCTGCAACTGCGTGAAAAACGAGTTACCAGATTTGAAAAGCAAAATACCGGAAATCGGGTGGTACCGTTATATGGGGGCTATAGGAAACAATGGACCCATATTTGTTTTGGTTTCATATTCATGTATTGTCATCTTAATCCGAAAAGTGTGCAAAGTTTTAGTTCGATTGGTCAACTGCAACCGTGTTAAAGATCAGTTACCAGATTTGTAAGAATGGACCAATATTAGTTTTGATTTCATATTCATGTATTGTCATCCAAATCTAAAAAGTGTGCAAATTTTAAGTTCGATTGGTAAACTGCAACTATGTGAAAAATGAGTTACCAGATTTGAAAAGCAAATTAGATAAAACACTGTAAAACAGTGTAAAAATGGACCAATATTGGTTTTGATTTCATATTCGTGTATTGTCATCCAAATCTGAGAAGTGTGCAAAGTTTTAGTTCGATTGGTCAACTGCAACCGTGTTAAAAATGAGTTACCAGATTTGAACTAAACACACACCAAGGCAAGTTAAATAAAACACTGTAAAATCTATAGGAATTCTTCCTTCATTTTGCTTAAATCTCCCAAAAAAATAGACCGATTTTGCTTTATAGACATTCATATTAAAGCTTTCCCATTGAAGAAGATTATTGGGTTTGCTGAGGATATATCTTAAGGCTTCTGAAATGGAAATAGAAGTCAAATAACCCATTTTAATTTATATGCATATTAAAATACGTGTAAATCGCGTAATTATCAAAATCATTTTGTCCGCATGTGATTTTCATGTACAGCAAGGCCATATCTTTTAATTTGTATATATTTTTCGAAATTTAATTTGGAGGCTGAGATGTAGAATCGGCTGCATCTTAGCATTAAAAAGCCTATAAAATATCGCTAATGTGCGCAAAGTGCATACAATTTTTGTCCGCATCCGATTTCAATATCCACCATGAAAATCTACATCGATATATATCTATTTCAAGGCGATCCATCAGGGACCGTGGATGTAGCATCGCACACTATGTTTTCTGATAAAATGAATGTAGCTCCCTTATCAGTGAAGTTTTCAAATCTCTGTTTAAGCTAAAACGAAGATGCTGTACTAGTTGTTTCGTTGCAGTGGAAATAAACCGCAGAAAACGCCATAAAATACGCGATATTTTCAAAAACAATTTTAGTTGATTTTTCTACGTTGGAATTTCTTGTAACTCTCGTTTTAGTAGATGGATTTTCACGGGGAATGATTTATTGGATCCGGAACGTAAAAAACTAAAATGTGCAATCAAGTACGAGGACATCGAATGGCAATTATAAAAATTAGGCCTGAAAAATACGATTTTTAGAAAAATTATCGCACAAAATTTCCGCATTTGGATGCAGATTTCTATGAGACTGTGTAGACTACATTCATAGTAGTCGTATAAAATAAATCCGAATAGCAAGTACTACAATACTATATATGATCTTTTGAAAAAAATTTTTTTTTTCTAAAACGCTGTAAATCTGTTTTCAAAATGTCAGCATCATTTAATGTTAGAAGCAGATAAAATTTTTAAAAGTAATACATTAGTGAGATGATCCTTATTTAGTTTGCTTCTACTCTTACTTTGACAAAAAACTCGTGGAAAAGTGGTTTAGTCACAAGTCAAGAGAAAACAAAAAAAAGACAAGTTGGCTTCAACCCATTTTTACCCATTTCTTAACATATGTAAATATAGCCACAGTTTCCACGCAAATTATATTTTAAGGCTAATATTTTTTGCCACGACCAAAAACATTTAATTTTTTCCAAAAGCATTTAACTTGTATAATATACAATCACAAGTCGCCTGTTCTACAATGGTAAACCTTGGCTTCAACTATATTAAATTTTCAAAAATATTGGGCAAAATGTGCCTCATCGAAATAATGGTTTTAGACCCCAAGTAATCCGAAATCCACTCCTTCGGGTAACTCCCACACAAAATTTTGGATAAGTTCACTTTAAGACCAGCTCTCGGATCACTCTGATTTTAATTGAAGCAACTTGCATTCGCTGCTTCAAATACGACGGTAAAGGTTTTTTGAGGGACAAGTCCATACTTCTTGAGAAAACAGCCCGAGAGGTATAGAAACCCCCATGTCCCCATATGTAGTGGCTGGCGAGCAAGAAAACTCTCGAACTGATCAACCGATTAGGTCCAAAATTTGGCCTTTGTCATATGTTGTCGAAACTTAGTTTCAGTTCCGGTTCCCAACTTCCGGTAATTCCCACAATATTTTGAAAAAGTCACTAAAATGGTATGCACGATATCTCTTGAACGGGGCAACCATTTTGGACCAAACTTTGGATCTCCTAACAATTTGTTCTAATTTATTTTAACTTCTAAAATGGCCCATATCGGTCCTCTCCTTAGGGAACTCCACCACAAAAGTTCAACATTTGTTTTTAAGCGCAGGTTAGTGTCTGTTCGAAGATCCTTTTGAAATGTATACCGATGCTGTTCGTTGTGGTCCTGTTTACAGCGATATTAAATGACTAGTGGACTCTATATCTATAGAAAAGATATGACTCCCAAAATAAGATCCACTTCCATAATGGACTATGTCGGTCCATTTCTTTAAGTACCTCCTTCGCAACACTTTTGAATTTTAATCCTAATCCACATTTTTGTCGGTTAGTATGCCCATAATTTTGAAAACCCCTAAATACATACGTTTTTGTTTTGGGAAAAAAGTGTTTCAATTTGCACAGGCTCCATCAAAATATGATACAGGGATAGTTGGTTGTAAACAAGTCGTAACACTAATGAGCATACGTTTGTTCTACACCAGGTGTTGGCATTAATGTCATAAAAATTGTTTGTTTTTTAAAACAAACTCCAATCGTAATAATAATAAGGTACATAATTATAAATAAGGAAAAACACAAAAGACTTAGGAAACAAACTTGATGATTTATTTTACAGTAGCTCACCACCTACTTACGACACATACTGAAAGTTATCAAAATGTTTTATATGTTACGGTTGAAATATCTTCTAATTATAATTAAAAAGATAAAGAGAAAATCCCGTATCCATTTGCATTCTACCATTCTAATGATATTGTGGGTAGTAATTAACTGCTATAATAAATGAAAGTGGAAGAAATTCGTTTCGCCATAATTAAGATATTTCCAAAAATTCAAAATTTTAAAGAAATTTTTGTTCTTAATGGCAAATAACTACTCAATTTCTCTTTGCATGGGTGTAAGAAATTGAGAATGCTGATGTTTGAAGTAAATTCTTTTTAACACTTTCATGGATAATTATAGCATGAAGTTTTCTATTACAGAAATGGGGTCTCTGAAGATATGGAAATTGAATCAAATATGTGGAGAGGGAGAAAGAAAGAGAGTGAGAAAATGTGGTATATAAGGACGACTTGGTAGGTCTGACAGAAATATATACTCATCACACTTCTCCACTTAAAATTGTCAACGTAGGGCCATGTTTTGGTATAGCTCCTATATAACGGCACCTCCCGATTTTCGGTGTTTTGAGGGTTTTAGCTAGTTATTTTGACATAACTATCTGCTATTTAACATTTCACAAAACTTTCCTATCAAAAATTGTCAGCATAGGTTCATGTTTTGTTATACCCCCATATAACGCTACCCCCGATTTTAGTTTTTTTTAGGGTTTTAGCATCATTTTATTACAGAACTATCCGTAATTTCACATTTGATGTTCCCTGCGGTCACAAAATTTTTCAATTAAAAGTTTTCAGCATAGGTTCATGTTTTGAAGTAGCTCAGCATAACGGTACCCCCGATTTTAGGTATTTTGAGGATTTTAATTAAATTGAGATTGTCAAATTCAAAATCACAAAACTTCTTAACAAAAATTGACAATATACGTCTATGTTTTGGTATAGCCCCCATACCAAGATGCCTAGCGATTTTAGCTAAATTTTTCGTTTGCATTTCTTTACATTTGAGGTTCTTAGTGGCCATAAAACTTCCCCAAATTGTCAAAATAGTTCATGCTTTAGTATAACGCTACCTCCCGATTTTCTGTGTTTGGAGGAATTTAGCTGCATTTGTAGACCGAACTATCTATAATTTGGCATTTGAGGTTCCCAGTGGTTACAAAACTTCTCCACCAAAACTTGTCCACATAAATCCCCATTTTGATATAGCCTCCATATAAAGTGGCCGACCGAACGAAAACATTTTTAGATAAATTTTCTGACCTAATTTAGGCATTTGGGGTATCCGTGGTCGAAAAATTGTAGGCAGGAAACGAAACCAACTATTCTATTTTAGTTTAGAATAGTATAAAAAGTTCGATGAATATCTACATACGCCAACTACTCTATTTTAGTATAGAATAGTATAAAAAGTTCGATGATTATCCACATACGCAAACAATAGAGTAGAAGAACAAGAAGCGAACAATTACTTCAAAGCGAGCGGAATTATAAAAGTCACTATCGTTAACCGATCATCATAAATTTTTGTAAAAATGTTTTTTCATTGATTGGTTGCAGGGGTAAGGTTAACCTACGGGAGTAGGCGTTTCAAAAAAATGTGTTCTCATTTTTGCTAGTGGCCATATATTCGTATCGACAGCTGAGAGAAAACAAGGAAGCAATTGCATTAAGCAAAGTTGTGGGAGCGATCCACAAAGAGATAAAAAACAAATGAAAAATAAGCACTCCCAACAGAAAGCTTGATAGCTCCAAACTGCCTCAATTTTAACGGGGAAGGCAATTGTAAACGAAAAGGTACGTATATCTGAGGCAGAAACCAATCAAGCGTCTGTGGAAAATAACGTTCAATAGGAAGAAACAATTAAAAAATTGTTAAGTTCGACCGAACCGAACATTTTATAACCTCCACCCAAAATATTCCTAAATAAAGTGGAATAATTAGTTATCTTTCCTGTCCACAATTTTAGGTTAAGAAGTTTTTTGACCTAGGATACCCAAATTGCATAAATTAGGGCAACTTTTGTGGGGAAGGTACCCTAAGGAGAGGACGAAATATTAGCAGATCCAAAGTTTGGACCAAATTGGTGCATACCATTTTAATGACATTTTTAAATATTAGGGGAAGTACCGGAAGTTAGAATTCTAAATTTTTGACCAAATCGGTTTATTAGTCCGACAGTTATCGGGCTCTCCAGCCACTACTTATGGTTTTTTTTTTACACCTTTCGGGCTGTTTTCTCAAGAAGTATGGACTTGCCCCTGAAAATGCATTTACCGTTGTAATTGAGGCAGCGAATGCAAGTTGCTTCAACAAAAATCAAAGTGATTCGAGAGCAGGCCTTAAAGTAAACTTATCCGAAATTTTGTGGGGGAGGTACCCGAAGGAGTGGACAAATAAAGTCCATATTCGAACCTGATCTATATCTGGTAGATATATTTGGATGTGTAAAGTATGGACCAAATTCAAGAGTTATCGTGCGTACAACTTTTCCGAACATTTTTGAACTTTTGTGGGGGAGGTACCGATATGGCTTATCTTTGAGCTTAAACAAAGTGTGAACAAAATATTACGAAGGCCAAATTTTGGACCGAATCTGCAGATCCTTTTGAGAGTTATCTTGAGCTCCAACCTCTACACACGGTGCCATTGGCTATTTTTTCAGTAAGTATGGACTTGCCCCTGATGAAAATATTACCGTCGTATTGGGGGCAGTGAGTACAAGTTGTTACAACAAAAATAAAAGCGATTCGAGAGCTGGTCCTAAACTAAACTTTTCCGAAATGTTGTATGGGAGGTACCCGAAGGAGTTGACCGATTGAGTACATATTTGAACCTCATCTATGTCTGATAGAAACTTCACGATGTGTAAAGTATGGACCTTTCAAGAGTTATCGTGCGCACACATTTTTTCAAACATTTTCGAACTTTTGTGGGGGAGTTATTGGAAGGAGTGGACCGATATAACCCATCTTCGAACTTAAACTAAGTTTAGACAAAGTATTACGAAAGCCAAATTTTGGACAGAATTGGTTGATCCGTTCGAAAGTATTCGTGCGCTCCAGCCCGCCAGACAGATAGATGGTTGGACATGTCTAAACCAACTCCAAATTGTCTTAAACGGATTTTGCCCAAACATACTTGGGGTTTAAAACCATCATTTCGATGATGCACATTTTGCCCGTATGAAAGTGTATATATGTACCTTCGTTAGCGTAAATGCTGAGGGTATAAAAATGTATCTAAAAGTAACTTCAATCGGGCGGTACCTTTATATGTTGGCTATATCAAAGTGTGAACCTATGTTCTTAATTTTTGGTGGAGAAGTTTTGTGACCACTGGGAACCTCAAATGTCAAATTACAGATAGTTCGGTCAGCAAATGTTGATAAAATCCTCAAAACACCGAAATTAAGGAGGTACAGTTACATGGGGACTATAGCATGGATCTATGTTGACAATTTTTAAAGGAGAAGTTTCGAAGGGCAGTGAGTATCAAATGCCTAAATACGGGTAGTTCATCCCAGAAATGTGGAGCCACCGTTACATGCGAGTATACAGAAATCTGGGATGATATTGCCCATATACGGATTTGATCTGCCTATGGACACTCGGTTCCAAAAATATATTGTGATTACAACTGGCGGACAGACGGACATGGCTGTATCGACGCAGATTTTTTCCTGATCAAGAATATATATACTTTAAAGGGTCGTAAATGATTATTTTAACGCGATACAAACTGAAAAACACATTTTATATACCCTCCAGAAATAGGGTGGAGTGTATAAAAAGAAAACCATTATTAACACAAACATCGGATGAGGGTCTTTTTGGTGTAGGCAAGGACTGATAAATTTTTAATTGTTTGTAAACAATACGATACGATTTTATTCCTATAGTTAAAATTTGGACTTGAATTCTGTTTAACACCACTTCTTACATGTTTTTGAAACAGTCAGCTGGTCGATATAGAATTTTATTCGCTTAGCCGTTGTTGGATCTGTCATTGAAATACTTTTTTAGACCACTTTCCTTTGAGGTTGTGATTGCGATGGAAAAATCCCAAATTTTCCGCTATAAAATTTCGGGACCATTCTCAACCAACCTGCAGCCACATATCACACTTTTCCTAAAAAGATTTGGCGATTTTCGATTCATATCGTCACCATAAATGCCCGTAGTCGTATCTCCAAAAAAGTCAAAATTAGTTTTTTGATTGAATCTTGGATATAAGACTAAAATTATGGCTCTTGCAAAATTTCAAGCTTCTACCTGAAAAAATAACGATCCTATTCAAGAAAAGACATTTCGGAAAAAAGGGACATTTTGCAGATTTTGTTGTAATTGCGGATCCCAAAACCAAGCGTTACCGATAATATCGTTGATTGATAATATCCCATATACTCCCTTTCATAAGATTAATATTCCATAAAACAGTTTTTCATTTTATAACATTTTTTGCTTTTCCTGTAAAATCATTATTTTGTTAGTTACGACTTTTGACACTTATGGTGGCATATCGTCACCACTGTCCAACTAAACAAACCACTAAGCGAATATGAATCGGATGTTCCCATCGATAGGGGAGATATCTCCCTAATCCCTTGTGGTATGTCCGTGGGAAACATATGTATACACATAAAACTGTAAATCAAAACTCTTGGCAATTGGTAAAAAATGTTTGAAAAATGGTAAAATTTTATACTTTTGCAACTTGTATACAACACGTACATACATACATATGGACATATTCCATTTTCACTAATTACATAAAGTTGTTTATATTTGACAATAATACAAAAATATACAAACACACACGAATGTGCGTACATACATACGTCTGACTTGAACATCACAAACGTTTATTCTTCTTGTTTGTATTGCTCTT
The DNA here is from genome assembly GCF_047663935.1 of Musca autumnalis. NCBI lineage: Eukaryota > Metazoa > Arthropoda > Insecta > Diptera > Muscidae > Musca > Musca autumnalis. The sequence continues at coordinate 137,513,066 of NW_027411755.1, read as the reverse complement.
TCATTTCAATTTTTTTTTTTTGGATTTCATAATCGACCCAGATTTTGTGTTAAAACTTGTCTTAACTAACATCAATGATTAGCATCACTCAGTGTGTGTGTGCAGAAGAAGTAAGAGCAGCAGCACCAGCCGCAAAAAAGAGGACAGAGAAAATAAAAACTGCGTCAAAACACATAATTTTTTTTTAGATTACAACAACAACAGAAGAAAAACCCAAACAAATAATCAAATAACCCAAAGTGGCAATCCGGCAGACAATCAGATAGACAAGTGCGTCTGTGACAAGTTAATGCCAATTAAATTTACAAATACAAAACAAGACTTAGATACTGCAGACATAAGATATCGCACAGCCGACCGAGCGACCGATCAGCCGACCAACCAGTTCCAGTTCTTTCAAAAGAGTTACAACACATATTTATGCATACATATGCATGTAGAGTCTACATTGTAGATAGACACCATTACTCGAAGCCCGTTTGCTGACAATTTTGAACTGTCTGAAAGTGTTATTTATTTCTTTCAAATGTCTTTTCGTCGTTTGGTAGCGTTTGAAAGGCCACCACCACCACCAGTGTGCCAGCCAACTTCAAAGCATAAATAATTTTTGTCAGCAATAACTAATAACATTGCATTTAAGTCAAATCTCATCATCATAAGCATTTGTCAAGCACTTAACAATATTCCATAGAATACGAATTTGTTCGGAACTTATTTTCATTTCGTTGTGGTGATTTTGAATTGTCTTTTCTTTCCTTTCGGAGCGTTGAAAAGAGAAATGTTAACAAGTCAAAACAATGTTACCATTGGATGGAGCGAACTGGTTATACGCTACACTATTGTAGGAAGTTGTGTCAATATTAAAATAATTACAGAAACGTTGTTTAACCCCTGCGCCAAAATTATTTTTTAATTAGGGTCATTGGTTGACATCATACCTTGCACGCTGAATGACAGTGTTCGATTCTCAGATTAGACAACATGAACAATTTTCAACGGAGACAAAAACCCCTCAGAGTTATGTTGACTCGTATTCCCAGCCATGTAAAATGACCTTAACATGGCAAAGCCCAAGACTTTCACTTCTCAAGTGAACACACCTCAACGTGGTGTCATCTGGGGCCTAACCCATAAGAACGGTAAAAACTTGAGTTAGGCGTTGGGCTAGTATCCCACTTCTTTCTCTTTAAAGGGAAGGTGAAGTTTACGCACTGGCAGATGTACCGGCAAAGTACAAGACCGTTATTACTGCAATACAGGAACAACGATGGATTGGGAAAGGCATCACAACAACACCTAAAGGTAACGAGCTTGGTTGCAGAATTGTAGTTAGCTGGATGCTAATACATCTGGTCTCCAGTGTCATTTCAGTAGATTAAATACTTGATACATTTCAAATTTTCAACATCAGGCATATCTGCGTCCATGCCCCCACCGAAGACAAGGACTAACAGACAACAATCCTACAGAGGCGGGTACAAATTCAATGATATTTGTTTGTAAAAAACAAAAAACAAAATTGCATTTGAAAGAAGAAAAGTTCGAGGACATCGAAGCCGCTCCACATCCGATATGTCTGAGGAGACTTTACCAAAGTCGAAACATGCATGTCACATAGTGGTGGGTGTGTGGGTTCGAATCGTCGTCGGCTTCCTTTTTCACTTGCATTATTCATTGATCATCAAGCTCGATTCCAATGAGAAATTCATTAAAAATTGATATTTGAGCTTACTTCCTCCGTTCTCGATTTAATCCAAGCGCATTTGATTTTCTTTCATTATCCTAATGTTTTTTTATGTTGCCTTCACATCACTAGTTCAGCTTTCGACATCGACTCCAACTCCACATTAAAAATTTCCGTCTCGTGAATTACCGCAAAAATGTTCGCAACTTAAGTTGTTATTTCTTTATAATTATAATAAATTCTTCGAAATGTATACACTCTTGTTTATCTTTTGAAGAAATGTGTAGGGATCAACCAACTGCTTTTTTCTATAGGGATCTCTACAGCAACTGCTTATAAAATGTATCGAACGGAGTACATTTGTCATAACTCTGTTGGACTACATCGAAAGATGTTGTGAAATCATAACTCCAATTGCACAACTTCCAAAAATGTTTGCTGGGTAGTTAGTTGGAGGTTAATACATCTGGTCTCCAGTGTCATTCCAATGGATTAAGGACTGGCTAAAATTCGGATAAAAACTAAATTTGTCAACAAGGACGAACAGACCAACAATCCCACAGAGGTGGCTACTTCGATACCGGTTTAGCCCGGAACCACACAACACCTGTATTCCAGCCAGCGGTTGCCTACCTCAGTGTACATATCTGTGTTGGGAGCAGCTTGTCTCGGAATGTCTGCTCTGGATTCAATTAGTCCGTGCCGGGACGGAGGAGAGCCCAGGACCAGTTTGGCACAACATCAGCATCCACACACCCAAACTTCGGTGAGATGCAATAGATGCCTGGAGGGGTTGCTCTGAACACGACCATGTGACGGACTATGGCAGGGACTATGTTGCTGATGACGTCGTCGTCATCAGAATACAAGGCTCCCCTCATCGAATCCCTGAAGATGCATCCTTTTTGCAACTTAATTTTAATGGACTCCAAGGTAAGATCCAGGAAATAGTGGATTTTATGAGTCGGAAGTATATCATTACAACAACAACTGCTGCTTATATCTTTGTGATGGTTACAATGAGCTGAGGAAGGATAGCACCAAAAGTGGAGGTGGGGGATTAGCATTCCCATTGCACCAGTCTATTCAACATAGTCCTATCTCGCTTGAGCTTGACCCGACACGTAATATGTGGGAGTAGCAGTCAGAAAATGAACTGCCGAGGTAGAGTTGCTTAATGTACACATCCCATCGATATATAGATGTACTCCAAGGTATAGGAAAAACATTAGCCCGCTATTGGAAGGTCATAATCGTCTGGTCTTGGGGGACTTTAAAGCTCGTCATAAGTTGTGACATTCTATCCTCGGAAAAGACTAAAATGTTATAGTACTGACTGAGCAGATTGATAGCCCTAAATTTTGTTCGTTCAATGAGGACGCCCCTACCAGAATTAGCGGCCTACCAGTTCGCCAAACATAACCATCGTATCACCTGGTCTGACAAATGACGTCACCTGACAACCCATAGTTTCTATTGGTTCAATATCATCTCCTCATAATTGTCTCCATCAGCAGACGGCCCGATTTCATCACCTTTAAACACCGTAATCATGGAAAAGCTAATTAGCCTAGTTTCATTAGTTTCACTAATCACCACTTCAGAGATCTGCCCAACCCTTCTGATGATCGGGTAAAAAAAAAGGGCGATCCGATACATCATCACTTCTGCAGCAGCTCGTCATATACCTCATAGAGGCTACGGGATTAGCAAATCAGCGTTATGAGCTTCATCGTGCTAACCCCTGTGACCTGAAGAGTTCCAACATTGCAACCGGAATAGTGAATTGTGGGTAACAATTAAGTCACTTTCGAACCCTTCGAAGAAGGAAGATAGGACCTCAGTCGCGTTTGGCGATGTTACGCTGACTGACCAGAAGAGGTGCACATGTTATTTTAATCGACAATTTGTCGAGCACGCCGGAAGTCACAGGGCGAAGAGAAGAGTTGAATTAGATCTCTTCCTGCCGAGGTGGAACAACTACAATTTAAGATGGATGATATTGCTAATGTCATCACGAACGCACAATCGTCCAAAGCGTTTGGTCCTGACGATAACTCCATGCTAAAACAGCTGGATGATGTGGGAGTCGAGAATCTGACTAAAGTTCCCAATCTGTCACTAGCCACCCACATAGTTCCCGAAGTCTTGATAATGGTCCCACCATTGAATACAGGTAAAAATGCCAGCAAAGGTGAATTGTTTACACCGATTTCGCTTTTGTCGCCTGTAACAAAGACTCTTGAGGCCTTTCTCCTCACCAGTATCAGAAATAGCTATCAAGTTGCCGACCGACTTATCAAAAACTTTTGATACTGTCAAACACTACACGCTGTTTGAGGACATAGAGCAGACTACCCTTCGGCCAAGTCTGAAACGTTGGATAATAAATTATTTGGGTGGACGCCAATCGTACGTGGAATTTAGGAACATGTGAAACAGAAAATTCCCCAAGGTGGACCTCCAGACGGCACTGAGATCTTAACGAATGCGGATGATTGTACGATCTTGGGGTCAGGTACCTTGCGTGATGGCATTTGTGAAATATTGAACTCATATTTGACTGATATTACCACCTTTTTCACCTGACAACCCATAGTTTCTATTGGTTCAAGATCATCTCCTCATAATTGTCTCCATCAGCAGACGGCCCGATTTCATCACCTTTAAACTCCGTAATCATGGAAAAGCTAATTAGCCTAGTTTCATTAGTTTCACTAATCACCACTTCAGAGATCTGCCCAACCCTTCTGATGATCGGGTAAAAGAAAGGGCGTTCCGATACATCATCACATCTGCAGCAGCTCGTCATATACCTCATGGTCGAATACCCGAAGTGAGACCAAATTTCAAAGCAGAGGGTACGAGATTAGCAAATCAGCGTTATGAGCTTCATCGTGCCAACCCCTGTGACCTGAAGAGTTCCAACATTGCAACCGGAATAGTGAATTGTGGGTAACAATTAAGTTACTTTCGAACCCTTCGAAGATGGAAGATAGGACCTCAGTCGCGTTTGGCGATGTTACGCTGACTGACCAGAAGAGGTGCACATGTTATTTTAATCGACAATTTGTCGAGCACGCCGGAAGTGACAGGGCGAAGAGAAGAGTTGAATTAGATCTCTTCCTGCCGAGGTGGAACAACTACAATTTAAGATGGATGATATTGCTAATGTCATCACGAACGCACAATCGTCCAAAGCGTTTGGTCCTGACGATAACTCCATGCTAAAACAGCTGGATGATGTGGGAGTCGAGAATCTGACTAAAGTTCCCAATCTGTCACTAGCCACCCACATAGTTCCCGAAGTCTTGATAATGGTCCCACCATTGAATACAGGTAAGAATGCCAGCAAAGGTGAATTGTTTACACCGATTTCGCTTTTGTCGCCTGTAGCAAAGACTCTTGAAGCCTTTCTCCTCCCCAGTATCAGAAATAGCTATCAAGTTGCCGATCGACTTATCAAAAACTTTTGATACTGTCAAACACTACACGCTGTGTGAGGACATAGAATTATTTGTGTGGAGCCAATCGTACGTGGAATTTAGGAACAAGTGAAACAGAAAATTCCGCAAGGTGGACCTCCAGACGGCACTGAGATCTTAACGAATGCGGATGATTGTACGATCTTGGGGTCAGTTAACTTGTCTGATGGCATTTGTGAAAGATTGAACTCATATTTAACTGATATTAGGTGTGTTCGTTTACTCAACAATTTGTACGAATTTGTACAAGTCCAGTAACTTCTTGTAATCGACTAAAGTCTTTTGTATTGTACTGTTGAGTAAACGAACAACATCCAGTAACAATTCGTACAAATTTTGAGTAAACGAACACACATATTACCACCTTTTTCCACACTAGGAATATATAAATAACTGCAACTACATGTATGGTCACTCTTTTCAAAATTGAGTTGAAAGTCTTGGTCGATGGTAGCGGAATTCCGACCACCAACTATCGTAAAATTCGAGGGATAACATTCGACAGCATGCTCATGTCGTTCGTACATGTCATAGTTATCGCCGACAAGCTGAGATGTAGGAACAAAGTCCTCAAGTCCCTAGTCGGCAGCACTTGGGGTGCAGGTAAAGAAACATTGTTGATCACATGTAACGCGATAGGTCGGTATGTGGTAAGCTGTGCGGCGTTAGTGTGATCCGCGAATATAAGTGCAATGCGATGAACAAATATTAAAACCTATCAGAATGCCGTCCTGAGAACTGCAACAGGGTGCCTCCTGATGTCTTCAATGGACCATCTAGATGAGGAGACAAAGATTCTTCCAGTACTGAAACACAATGGCATGGTTCCGTTGTAGTACATCATCATCAGGCAAGTCTGGAGGTATCTTCAAGATCTACGGAGAGAGAATTCCAACGCTACAAGAGAGAACCCCTAGTTCAGTAAGCCTTATTGATTTGAATAACATTCACACAGATGCTGTCGCAGATCCCATAAGCAACTATTGTCGGAGTACATCCCCATCTATCTCACTGAGGATCATCAGTTGCCACGACAAACCAGAATAGTTTTGGCTACGCTCAGCATGGTGCAACCATCGAAATTCTTATAGGGGAAGGGTTGATGACACCGTAAAAAAACAACCCATCGAAGCATCCACTTTTCTATATAAGTTGACAATTTTGTCAACTTTTATTGGTACTTTTCATTCATGATTTTGTGTTCTGATCTTCTAAGTAAAAAATACATTTTTATCTCCCATGAGAAGACCTTCTGCCCTTCTATAAAAGAACTTCTGGTCGACTACGAGTATAAGACATCATTCTGGTTTTCAACCCAAATACCTCCTGATCTTCTATGAAGGACTTTCCGGGTTTCCACAGAATTAACATTTGATATTCTAACTGAAAACCTATAGGTCCTTTCGAGACATTCTGGTCCTCTATGCGAAGATATTCTGATCGCCCTCAATAGACCTTAGGTCTTCTATAAGAAGGCCTTCTGGTCTCCTATGGGAAGACTTCTAGTCTTCTATGAGAAGACATTGGGAAATCTTCTACTCTATGACAGGTTCTACTGGTCTTCTACGAATTACCTTCTGAACTCCTAGAGAAAACCTATAGAGGTCCTATGTGAATGACTTCTGAACTTCTATGAAAAGGCCTTCAGATTTTATACGAATAGACCTTATGGTCTTCTAAAATAAGAATATCTTCTGCTTTCTTGTAAGAAGACCTTTTCTTCACATATCAGAAAATGTTCTGCTCTGCTTTGAGGAGATTTTCTTAATTGCTATGGGAAGTTCTTGTGATCTCCTATGAGAAGACTATCAGGTTTTCTATGAAAAGATATTTTGCCCTTCTATGAAAGCCTTTCCGAAAGCAAACGAGTTCAGGCAACGCTATGAAATGCGCCCAATAAAGATATACATATATAACACCAAACCGATGTTTCCCTGTGGCAAAAGTGGATCTTCTAACCCGGTACAGATTAAGCATTTCAACATTTCCCGAGACAGAGAAAATTATGTAATACGAACATATGCAAGTACGCTAGGTTGGCAGCGGCTTGTTTGTCCCGAAAAGCCCGCAGTGGGAATGAGTGCATATATAAATTTATATACATTCAAGCTCCAATTAGTGAGAACGGTATTTGTACAAGCTTTGATTTTCTATGTATTTTAAAATATGGTTCAATTCGCTTATATTCGTTTCCAGGTAAGACAACATCACATTTTTCTGCGATGGCTAAAAACCTCAGTAAAATGCTATCCCCATTTTTAGAGGATTTCGCATATGAAAATCTTGTCTAAAAGCCAATTGAACTAGATGGAACTACCTAGTTCACTAAGTCGTTCTAATCGTCCACATCGTTCGTATGAAAAACACAGGACAGTGAACTAGGAAATAGATTACCCAAATCTACAAAACACCTCCCGTATGTTAGTTAATTCGAAGGTCCCATTACCTTGAGCTAAAAATAGAGTTGGTATACACTTATTGATATGAGTTGCAGATCTCTTTTTATCTCTTAGGAGAAGTCCGTGTGAAATAGTTGTCTTTGTATTTAGTGTCAAATAAAAATTGGATGGGGAAAGTTTTTTCCAAAGAAAAAGTAACAATAGCCAACTTGACATGTAGCGCCCTTGTTTAATTTGATGTGTTTTACCTCATGAAAAATGTCATCTAATGTCACCATCGTCGCCGCAGTTGTCCCATAATGACAACAAGGAGGAGAGAGCTCACATGAAATAGAAATGTGGCGCAACACATGAGTATGTGCTGTTTTTGCTTGTTTGTTTGTTGATCAGTCATGCATCATTTATGATGCTCCTCCAGCATCATACAATGTATGATGCTACAATAACATCTTACCCATCAACTTGTCTACCTCCTACCCACTACAATTCCGCCATTAAGTCAGCAAGACATCCATCCGTTCATCTACACGTTTTTGTTTTTTTTTCAGACAAAACTTTCTATGAAAAATGCAATAACGGCTGCAAACTTTTTTCTTTTCTTGTTTTGTTTCAGAGAAGAAAACAATAATAACATTAAAAGTAAACAAACCTGCAAAGATGGTGGTGGTGACATATGACGGAAGATCAAGAGAAGAGCATTGGGAAAATAGAAAACAACCAAAACAAATGTCTATACAACGGGTATTCTTTTTGGTTTTTCTTCTTTATTTCCCTCACTACGTGATAGAAAATTTGCCAAGGAAAATGTTTTTCTTATAGGAATATGAGTGATTTCATATGAAAATAACTGCAAATGTTATGGGGTTCTTGGAAATCATACATGCATACATATTTCCGATTAATTCAATGAGGCCACAAACTATTAAGGAGGTAAAAAAGCATGCCCCTAAGTGTCATTGTGATTAATAATATATCTGAGAGTTTTATACATACAAGCTTCTAATAACAGTGCAGTGAACTATTAGCATCTTATTTGTTACTATCAGTTCTCACGATTATCGAGCAAGGCCCTGAGGATTTAAATATCCATAAATTAATTCATCTCAAAAGCAGCAGCAATCATCCGCGCCTATTTCATATCAAATATTAAAAATGAAAGTGATAACACAATAGTTAAAATGTTTGGATGGTGGAAGGAGACATATGGAAAGATATATGTATGTATAGTATACCCAGCAGCAGTGTTTATTACTCATTCGCCCATTATTGTAAGTTTTCTGTTGCCATTGCTTGAATGTTTTGAAGAGTTTTATAGTCTGCTGGTTTATCATAAAGTTAAAAGTGATCATTAAATTAATAGCAGGAACTTCCTACCATAAACTTTTAATGTGTAGTTTAAGTTTTTAAAGTCTCCAAATTTGTTTATTATGACTTTTAAAATCCCATAAAGAACAAATAATAAGTTATAATAATGACTCTCAGTTTGACAAAGTTATAGGTAGCAAGCTGACATGTGGCGCACAAAACTTTCACCTAATCAAACCCTAATAAAAAAGAAGGAGATTTACAAGTTCCCCTAATGTTGAAAACCTCCTCATACATTTTAAGACACATTATATGCACCTGCAATGCAGTACCGGCAAAATGAACACAAACGATTTCCCTTTTATTTATCAATAACAATGCCCTTGAAGCTTTACTCCTCCCCAACATCCCAGCTATTTCAGTTAGTTGAACAATGTTGGATGATCAATTAAATGTGATTACATCACTGAAAACCATGGTAGAACAAAACAGGTAAAGTAAATACTACAACAATGTAATGTAAACAAAATAAGGAAATGTCTATAAATTATTGGAATTTGAAAACACTAATATTTTTTCACATTTTCAATTTTAATGTTTCCATATCATTCCACTAAATGCATAATTTCTCACAGAAAGTAGAATTCTTGCAAAAATGTTTGAGTTTGCTGGTTATTCATAGAAAAAGGAGAAGCTGCTTCAATCTTTCGTTTTTGAAATAAAAACAGCACACGCCTATTAGGGCTTTATTCTTTTCAAGTTTAACAAAATATCACACATATTAACAAATATTGTACCGCCTCTATAAGCGGTATTTTAGTGTGCGGCACGTCGTTCGGAGGAGGTTACATGTCAATGATGTGAATAAGTCTTTATGGGAAATAATTTTTTTCTGATAAATAAATTTGTTCTTCAAAAAATATATATCCCTAATATACATCGAACATAGAAATAAATATATAAAATGTCGTATGGAATTTGACATTAACATTACATCCCAGTTCAGTCAGCTGGGTATTGCTGTTACCTTATCTGATAGAAATCAGAAAAAAAGCTTCGTACAGTACAGGATTTCCCCAGTATTCTACACATAAAAGAAGTCATAAATGGTTACACACCATCATGTTTTCGATTCCTACGTTTCACAGTGGATCCAGCCATAGGCCAAAATAAAAAACTGAATGTAAAATTTTTGGTACAACATCTGGCAACCCTGATAGTTATGATATGGACCTTTTTAAAAATATATTTGTTTTTGTTTCATTCGAACGCGTTCTTATCCATTATTTCATTAAAAATTTGAAACAAAATATTTCGAATTACAAATGAAATGTTTCGAATTACAAATGGAATAATTTGAATTATAAATGGAATAATTCGATTTACAAAGAAAACAATTCGAATTGCAAATAAAATAATTCGAATTACAAATGGAATAATTCGAATTACAAATAGAATAATTCTAATTACAAATGGAATAATTCGAATTACAAATGGAATAATTCGAACTACAAATGGATAAATTCGAATTAAAAATGGAATAATTCGAATTACAATTGAAATGTTACGAATTCTCGAATTACAACTAAAAGAAGTAAAAAGGTGTCAGTCGGCTTTGCCGACTGAGATATACCCTCAGCTAATGTGAATTGAAACTTTCATCTACGGACAGGTTGAATGTGTTTAGGGTATCTTCAGAATTTTGTGGCCCTTTTTAAACATTTGAACTTGCCGACAAAAATGTGGATTAGGAATTAACGCAAATGTTGAACTTTCGTGGGGGAGGTACCCTTAGGGAGGACCGATATGGGCCATTTTAGAAGTTAAACTAAATTTTGACAAAATATAAAGAGATCCAAAGTTTGTTGCACCATTCACCATATCGTTCACCATATCGTTCTAACATTTTAGTGAAATTTTTTAAATATTAGGGAGAAGTACCGGAAGTTGGGGATCGGTATTGCCCCATGAAACTAATTTTGGATAATATATGACGAAGACCAAATGTTGCACCAAATCAGTAGAACAGTTCGAGAGCCACATATGGTGACATAGGGTTTTTTGCACCTTTCGGGAAATATGGACCATGAAATATGGACTTGCCCCTGAAAAAACTTTTACCGTCGTAAAGGAGGTAGCGAATGCAAATCGCTTCAACAAAAATCAAAGTGATTCGAGAGCAGGTCTTAAAGTGAACTTATCCGAAATTTTGTGTGGGAGGTACCCGAAGGAGTAGACAAATATAGTCCATATTCGAACCTGATCTATATCTGGTAGATATATTAGGAGTGCAGAGTATGGATTACATAGGTCACTCCCTTCAAGAGTTACCGTACGAACAATTTTTCCGAGCATTTTTGAACTTTTGTGGGGGAGGTACCTGAAGGAGTGGACCGATATGGCTTATCTTCAAATTTAAACTATGTTTGGACAAAATATTACTAAGGCCATATTTTGGACCGAATCGGCAGATCCGTTCGAGAGTTATCTTGCGCTCCAACCACCTCACACGGTGTCATAGGGTTTTTTTGCAACTTTCCTGCTATTTTCTCAGGAAGTATGGACTTGCCCCTGATGAAACTTGTACCGTCGTATGGAGGGCAGTGAATACAAGTTGCTAAAACAAAAATCAAAGCGATTCGAGAGATGACCCTAAACTGAACTTTTCTCAAATTTTGTGTGGGAGGTACCCGAAGGAGTGGACCTATTAAGACCATATTGAAACCTCATATTACTCTGGTAGAAAGTTTAAGCTATACAATGTATGAACCAAATCGGTTACTACCTTCAAGAGTTATCGTGCGCACAAACTTTTCGAACATTTTCGAACTTTTGTGGGGGAGGTACCGGAAGGAGTGGACCGATGTAGCTCACCTTCGAACTTAAACTAAGTTTGGGCAAAATATTACGAAAGCCAAAATTTGAACCGAATCGGTTCATCCGTTCGAGAGTTATCGTGCGCTCCAGCCAGCAGGACAGACAGACAGACGGACGGACATGGCTAGATCGACTCCAAATTGTCTGAAACACATTTCGTACAAACATACTTGGGGTCTAAAACCATTATTTCGATGAGGCACATTTTCATCGTATCAAAGTGTATATGGTAAATTTTAAATTTCTTTTGCAATTCCATTGGAAGAAATGTTAAAAAATTTTTTGCGAGCACATCCAAAATTTTTGGAACATAGATCAAGAAAAAAGTCGTGGTTTCAAATCTGTTCGCGTTCACAAAATTGGATGCTGCGCTCCAAAGTTATGGAGGGTTTTACTCCCTTATAAAGGACAAATATTTAGAAATTAAATTTTTTCTGTAATAAGAAAATGTATATATAAAGCGTTAACAGCATTTAATATCTATCCGTAGATGCCTAAATATTTACTAAATGTATTTCTATTTTCGCGGAAAATCAAGAAATACTTAAAAAATCTTGGAGTAAATTTAATTTATTCTAATTTAGAGTCCAAATAAAACTCGAAAAAATAAATTAAAAATACGTACAGATTCTAGACAACGCGTAGAAAAATATAAGACCAAAATTTTAACGATAGGATTTATAACTGCCATATTACAGCAACAACAAAAGGCGAAAACTTATTGATGGAAATTATTTCAAAAATATATTTTTTTGTTTAATACGAAAAATAGAAAAAAATTTTTTGGGAGTTATTCTACTATTTCGCTAAATTTCGATGCAAGGACTGACGGACTTCGCTGAAACTTCTTCAGGGAAAATGCGATGACAAACCCGAAAGTGTATTTGGTTACTTTGATAAACAATAGAATTAAGAAATAGAAAGTAATATTGAAATTACAACCAAAGGAAAAACATAAAAGTTAAAAAACGTATAATTCGCGAATTCGTTAAAATCAGTAAAGGCGCATGCGCTTTTCAGATATAGCGAGTGCATTTCTATCAATATGTAGCGATTTTTCCACTTTTCATTCAGCGGCCAAAGTGTGCCGTCAGCTGCATCTTACTGTTCAAAAAACCTTTATGTGGGTAAAAATTGCGCGATGTACATAAGATTATAAGGCGCATCCGATTTCAGTGACCGCCTATAAAAAATACGTCATTATAACAAATTTTAAACAAATTCTTCAAGAACCGCGGATGTGCTACCTAATTCTATTTTATACGAAATACGAATATTACTCCAGAATCTCGGTAATTTATGCCACACGGTTTTGGAAAATAATATAATCGCGTATGAAGGATTTCATTTATGTAAAAATAACCAAAGAAAATCGCGGTTCAATGCGCGGAATCATCAAAATATAATTTTGCAGAATTTCCTACTTTCAAGGTATCTATAACCGCCGTTTAAGTGGATGGATTTGAAAGCGGAAGGGTTCATTAGATCCGGCGCGTAAAAAAACTAAAATCACGCGGGGTTCAAGGGTACCTGAGTCACAGTTGCAAATTTTGAAGCCAAAAAATAGGTTTTTAAAGAAAATTTACGCACCAAAATTTCGACTTTGGACTCCTATTACTAGGGAGCTGTATGAAGCACACTCATGAGATATATATCAAACGACGTGGAATCACAAGTTCTACAATCAAATAAATAGTTTGGGTAATTATCTGGTTGCGCCCTCCAATTATAAGAAAAATTCAAAAATCCCAGATTTCAAAACTTCAAAATGTCAGCATCGATTTTAGGGGGATGCAGTGTATATATCAAAAAGTCATACATTAGAACCATGTTGCCCAAAGGGTATTCTTTAATTCTTTCTTTGAGCTCAGGTCTGAATTTTCCGTGGTTTGACCAGAAATCAAGAAAGAACACAAAAAAACTTGTAAACTTCAACACATTTTTACCAATTTTTTAATATTACCACCAGCACAGCTTCCACATAAATTATTTGTTATGGTTCATTTTATGCGTCCCCGGCTAAAACACTTCAATTAATATAAATATATTCATATTGTATAAAATGTACTGACACTTCGCGACTTATTAAATGGTGAACCTCAACTTCAACGATTGTAAAACATTTTTGAATATTACCATATACCCTCCTTAGCCTAAAGGCTGAGGGTATAAAAAATGGGTAAAAATGTGTTGAAGTTTACAAGTTTTTTTGTGTTCTTTCTTGATTTCTGGTCAAACCACGGAAAATTCAGACCTGAGCCCAAATAAAGAATTGAAGAATACCCCTTGGGCAACATGGTTCTAATGTATGACTTTTCGATATATACACAGCATCACCCTAAAATCGATGCTGACATTTTGAAGTTTTGAAATCTGGGTTTTTTGAATTTTTCTTATAATTGGAGGGCGCAACCAGATAATTTCCCAAACTATTTATTGGATTGTAGAACTCGTGATTCCACGTTGTTTGATGTATATCTCATGAGTGTGCTTCATACAGCTCCCTAGAAATAGGAGTCCAAAGTCGAAATTTTGGTACGTAGATTTTCTTCAAAAACCTATTTTTTGGCTTCAAAATTTACAACTGTGACTCAGGTACCCTTGAACCCCGCGTGATTTTAGTTTCTTTACGCGCCGGATCTATGGAACCCTTCCGAGTTCAAATCCATCCACTAAAACGGCGGTTATAGATACCTTGAAAGTAGGAAATTCTGCAAAATTATATTTTGATGATTCCGCGCATTGAACCGCGATTTTCTTTGGTTATTTTTACATAAATGAAATCCTTCATACGCGATTATATTATTTTCCAAAACCGTGTGGCATAAATTACCGAGATTCTGGAGTAATATTCGTATTTCGTATAAAATAGAATTAGGTAGCACATCCGCGGTTCTTGAAGAATTTGTTTAAAATTTGTTATAATGACGTATTTTTTATAGGCGGTCACTGAAATCGGATGCGCCTTATAATCTTATGTACATCGCGCAATTTTTACCCACATAAAGGTTTTTTGAACAGTAAGATGCAGCTGACGGCACACTTTGGCCGCTGAATGAAAAGTGGAAAAATCGATACATATTGATAGAGATGCACTCGCTATATCTGAAAAGCGCATGCGCCTTAACTGATTTTAACGAATTCGCGAATTATACGTTTTTTAACTTTTATGTTTTTTCTTTGGTTGTAATTTCAATATTACTTTCATATTTCATAATCCTATTGTTTATCAAAGGAAGCAAATACACTTTCGGGTTTGTCATCGCATTTTCCTTGAAGAAGTTTCAGCGAAGTCCGTCAGTCCTTGCATCGAAATAGTAGAATAGTAGAATTGGGAACAATACCCCCCATAACTTTGGAGCCCAGGATCCAATTTTGTGAACGCGGACAGATTTGAAACCACGACTTTTTTCTTAATCCAAGTTCAAAAATTGCGGATGTGCTCAAAAAAAAAATTTTTAACATTTCTTCCAATGGAATTGCAAAAGAAATTTGAAATTTACCATATACCCTCGTTAGTATAAATGCTGAGGGTATAATTATGATCTGAAAAGGTTGTATTGAAATTACATAGGTAAAAATGTGTGCTTTTTCCATACCGTTTCCCATATGAATTAGAGCTTTTTTACACAAATGGACATTTTTGAAGTATATGAGTTTTTATATGAGTTTTATGAAAACACGAGGAGTATTTTGTCTTAATTTTTGAAAAAGTTCTAAATTTTTTGAAAAAAAAAAAATATTTAAAAATTTTTTTCAAGAATTTTGTTTTTGTGTTTTTATACCCTACGCCACATTGTGGTAAGGGGTATTATGTCTTTGTCCATTTGTATGTAACATGGAAAAGGAAACGAGATAGACTTATAGTTCCTTTTGGGAATATACATAGAATCACTTTCTGAGTCGATTTATGCATGTCCGTCCGCCTGTTCATGTATTTTGGTTCGCAACGTACAGGTCGCATTTACAATCCGATTCAGCTGAAAATTGGGAAACATAATTTTGTTAGTCATAGTAAGAACGCTATTGCCTTTGGTGAAAATCGGTTCAGATTTGGATATAGCTCCCATATATATTTTCGGCCGATTTCACGTATTTGCTGCACAAAACATGCTATGTATGTCCGATTTCAATGAAATTTGGTATGTGAGCCGGAATTTGGTCTAGAAATAAGTGTGACTAATTATATCGAATCGGTCAAGATTTGGATATAACTCCCAAATTATTTTACATATATATATATGTATATATATATATATATATATATATATATATATATATATATATATATATATATGTATATACATTGGTGTAGGGTATCATCAAGTCGGCCACGCCCGACTTTACTGGTTATAGTTTATTTATTGGGGTTGTCCATTTTTATACCCTCCACCATTGCATGGAAGGTATAATTAAATTTGTCATTGCAACACATCGAAGTATTCATCAAAGTAAAGTATACATACATACATATATACATATTCTTGACCAGTAGTGGGATTCTCTAACTTATTTTTTGAGTTACCGACAAAAATCGATAAAATTAAAATGCTTATAATTTCGTAATTGTTTTTCAAATTTGTCGGTAACTTAAGAACCAAATGAAAGTCGTCGCTAAGTCCTAACGATAGCAACAGTGATGTCAACTTTTATTGGTAATTTTCATTCATAATTTTGCGTTTTAATTTTAACGATTTTCGTCGGTAACTCAAAAAATGGGTTACAGAATTCTACTACAGGATAAAATTCTAAGTCAATATAACCTTGTCCGTTTGTCCGTCCGTCTGTAGAAATCAAGATCGAGCTCGCAATTTTTAAGATAGAGCTTTGTAATTTGGTATGGAAGTTTCTATTACTCCTAGGTTGTTTAGTACTGCAAATGGGCTATATCGGTCCACGTGGATATAGCCCCCATAGAATGGTACCACCCGATTTTCGGCATTTTGAAGGTTTTAGCTTCATTATCACACCGAAATGGCTGAAATTTGGTACGTAAACTTTCCCCCAGAAGTTTGTCGGTATAGGTCCACGCCTTCATATAGCCCCCATAGAAAGGCATTTAGTCTTCATTTGGAGTATAATACTTTCCATAAGAAATTTGATGGTATAGGTCCACGCCTTCATATAGCCCCCATAGAACGGTACCGATTTTCGTATTTTGAAGGTTGTGGCCACAATATTTCTTTGAAATGACTGAAATTTTGTATTTAGTCTTCATTTGGGGGTATAAAACTTCCCCCAGAGATTTGCCTGTGCAGGTCCACGCCTTAATATAGCCCCCATAGAACGGTACCTCCCGATTTTCGGTATTTCGAAGGAACACTTTATCTGAATTTAACTAATAACTTTGTGGTTAGACAACTTATATCCAAATATGTTCAATATAGTTTCATGTTTTCGTATAGCCCCCATTGAACTGTACCGGCCGATATGACATATTTTAATGGTTCCAGGCGCATTTCCAAACATATTTGGTTTTATTTTGGCATTTCATGTTCTAAAAATATATCTTTCCCGTATACATCCTGAAAAATGAAAACCCGCTAAATGGATATTTTGAGTTTGGTAGTTGGGTTAAATTTTGATGAAATATAATGGCGAATAGCTTATAAATATCCCTAGATAGATATACCCTTAGCCTGTGTATATTGAAACAATTTTTTTCCCAAAATACGTTTGAACCGACAAAATTTTGTTTAGGATTAAAGATCAAAAGTTTTGCGGAGGAATGGATCGACATTGACCGTTATTACTAAGTCCAAATTTTGGACCGAATCGGCAGATTCGTTCGAGAGTTATCTTGCGCTCCAACCACATCACACGGTGTCACACGGTGTCATAGGTTTTTTTGCAACTTTCAGGCTATTTTCTCAGGAAGTATGGACTTGCACCTGATGAAAGTTGTACCGTCGTATGGAGGGCAGTGAATACAAGTTGCTAAAACACAAATCAAAGCGATTCGAGAGATGGCCCTAAACTGTACTTTTCCGAAATTTTGTGAGGGAGGTACCCGAAGGAGTGGACCGATTGAGTCCATATTAAAACCTTATTTAAGTCTGGTTTTCCGAACATTTTCGACATTTTGTGGGGGAGGTAGCGGAAGCAGTGGACCGATATAGCCCATCTTCGAACTTAAACTAAGTTTGGGTAAAATATTACGAAAGCCAAATTTTTAACCGAATCGGTTGATCCGTTCTAGAGTTATCGTGCGCTCCAGCCAGCCATACAGACAGACAGACAGACGGACGGACATTGCTCAATCGACTCCAAATTGTCGGAAACACATTTCGTGTAAACATACTTGGGGTCTAAAACCATTATTTCGATGAGGCACATTTTGCCCGTATGAAAGTGTATATACCCTCGTTAGCATAAATGCTGAGGGTATAACAATCATAGAATTAGGGGAGAACTTTTTGTACATTTTAAAGGCATTACAAATAGAAGATTTGGATTTGCTTCTTTTTTATGTCACATGTTGAGCTTATATCTTTGTTGGCACAGCTTAGCTGAGTAAAGTTTTTTTACTGCTTTTTCGGTTTCCCGTAATAATAGGCTTGGCAGTGCTATTAATTTTGCCTATAGTTAAAGATGGGAAATGGGTAAATACACAAATGGTAACTACCCATTAAAATGGGTAAATTGGGTAAAAATGGGTAAATACCCAGAAATTTACGAAAATGTAAATAGAAACTATTCAACCAACAATGCTTAAATTACGTTAGAATACACGTCATTTTAGCAAATTTTAGACTCAATAAAATTAAGATTATCTAATTTGCATATGAAAACAGTTTAAATATGACCTATTTTGATCCATATTTTGATAAAACTCCCAAAAATAGTAACAGTAACATTTCTGGTAGATTACATTATTTAGATCGGTTGGTTGCAAACACTAATGTTGAATAACGCTTCATCATATTCCATATTTTAAATGGTTTATCCTCTTGAGATTTGGTCATCTTCGGTAAATTTTGCAGCCGACATGTTTTTCCCCTCACATACATACATACATGTTCAACGCCCTATATGAAACAAGAAAAAGGATTTTTCTATATGACCGAAAAACAAAATGTACATTTAAATACATACATATACATTTTTAAATACCCAAAAAGGTAAATAGCGGGTAAATACCTTTTTTTCTGTGTTTAATCCCATGGATGTCCAATCCCATCTACACCTACAGGTGAATTGTTATGGAATGACTCACATCAATCGTGTTTAGTAGCTGACAACTGTCCCATACATAAGAAAATAATTTAAGATTTCGACGTCTTTAAAGACAAATTTGGAGTTGTTCTTGTCGTAAATTCCCATAACAGCAATCATATTATCTATACTTAAAATAATAGCAATAATAACAACTACAACAACAATATACAGAGAAGAGTTTAATTTCACTGTAATTGAGAAAAAATCGCTTTCCCGACTTACTGTGTATAAAAATAAAGTTGTTTGTTACATTTATCCGTTTATAGACATTTCAGTAGTTAACCAGCCAGTTGTCATCGATGTCTGCTTGTGTTGTTTGTTGTCGTTTTATATTGTTATTATTATGATTATTATAGTCATTATTGTTGTTTTTATGTCCAGTTAAAGATCAGAAGCTAAACACCTGATTATATTTGAAAATTTCTTCTAAACACCTTGGCGTTACTAAATTTGGTGTGAAATTAAACATTAAATGGTTTGAAAAGAAAACAGAAAAACGATGTATTTCTCCTAACCGAATATGGCACATTAAAACATGTTTAATTTTTAATAGAGAAATGTTTAAAGGGAAATTTTCGTTTATCTTTAATATAATAAATATTTTGTCATTTGGTTAAATGAACACAAACATCCTACATACTTATGTATTTTTCCGATGAAAAATAGTGGCTTAAATTACATCTGTTGACATAGACGATATTTTGATGTGACCTCATTAGTGAAAATTACCAATCGAATCAGCTATAATTCGACTATTCTGGTTCTCTGTGGCCAGAAAAAATCCTCTTAAAATTTTGTTGTTGGTCGATGTTGGAGTATTACAGACTATATAACCGTAACTGTTGACTTAGTTATCAATAGATTTAAGGCAGTTTTCTGAACCGAATTACATTGGCATTTCAAGTTATTCGGAACGTTTAAACACTCCCTAAAAATGAGTATTAAAATTCTGAAAACCTCCTAATTAAATATTTTTTTGGTTAGGAAGCTGGTATTAGCTAAATACCCTGAACCTATAACTGTAGCGGTGAACTTAAGGAAAAAACAAATTGTAATATTGTAGTCAATGATAACAATGACTACTTGTTATTAAAATGTCAACCCGGCCGGAGATGAGCTTAAACTGCACATTAAGAGATGGGATTGACATAGTCTATCTTGGAACTGGATCCGACTTTTGAAGTGATTTTTTCGTTAGTTATCGTGCCAACTTTCCGCTTTCGTTGGCCCTCATAGGATTTTTTAGAGCTTTTGTGTCATTATGTCATGGACTCTACTACGGCAAAATGTTATCGTTGTAATCGGACTGCCTGAAGTTAATGTCCAATAGAAACATTTTAAGAACTTCTTGTGCGCTTGGATGAGATTTTACGGTATACAAAGTTTCGATCAAATCGGATAATCCATTCGTAAGAAATCTTGTTCATCAGTCATTTTACATGGCAACGGCAGGGATTTTCAGAGCCATTATTTAAGGAAGTACGGGCTTGGCCCCGAGGACAAATTTCTGAAGGATCCGATAAATGTACAGAATCTGCACTTTTGCAAACAAAAACAAAAAATGAAATTTATATAGTCGATATTCGAACCTAATCAATGTCGGGAAGATATATTACGATGAGCAAAGTTTGGACCAAATCGGTTACCCCGTTCGTTAGTTATGGTGCGCAACATGTGAACAAAAAATGAATTTTTATTGGAAGTGTTCCCGAAGAACTTGAAATAAGTTTGGACAAAATCTTTTGCTACGTTCGAGAGTTATTCTGACATGCGGACGGATATGGCTAAAGTGACTCTGAGTCATCAGCATCGGATTTAGTCCAAACATACTGGCGATCCAAAGTCATTATTTCGATGAGACCACTGATACCTAAATAAGGTAAAAAAACTGATACATAAATAAGGTAAAAAAACATAAAAAATGTATTCAATCAGTTAAGAACTTTATATGGGGATATATCAAAGTGTGGACCTATGCTTTTGGTGGATAAACTTTTTGACAACTGGGAAACTCAAATGTCGAATTCAAGATACTTGGATCAGAAACTGTAGGTAAAATCCAAAAAACCGAAAATCGGGAGGCACCGATGGTATTACAGATAGTTCGGTAAAAAATACATAAAATGGGGAGGCACCGTTTTATGGGGGCTATACAAAAACATGGACCTATGTTTAAAATTTAAATAGGGGTCTATACAAAAACATGAACATATGTTGACAGTTTTTGGTGAAGATGTTGTGTGACCACTACTGGGAACCTCAAATGTAGACTTACAAATAGTTCTGTCGAAAATTGTAGCTAAAAATACGGAAAATCGAGAGGTGCCGTTATATGGGGGCTATACCAAAAAATGGACCTATGTTGACGGTTTTTCGTGGAGATGTTCTGTGACCCCTAGGAACCTCAAATGTTCAATTGCAGGTAGTTTGGTCAAAAATGTAGTTAAAATCCACAAAATACCGCAAATCGGGAGGTACCGTTATATGTTGGCTATACCAAAACATGGACCTATGTTGGCAGTGTTTGGTGGATATGGTTTGTGATTACTAGGAACCTCAGCTGTCAAATTACAGCTAGTTCGGTAAAAAATGTTACCTAAAATCCTCAAAATACCGAAAATCGGGAGGTACCATTATATATACCAAAAAGTGGTCTGATATAGCCCATCTTCTAAAATATAGCGCTCTAGCTCAATTATTATGAACGCTAGAGTGATTACAACAGATAGATCGTCTTAGATTTTT
Source organism: Musca autumnalis (assembly GCF_047663935.1). Lineage (NCBI taxonomy): Eukaryota > Metazoa > Arthropoda > Insecta > Diptera > Muscidae > Musca > Musca autumnalis. The sequence continues at coordinate 137,491,353 of NW_027411755.1, read as the reverse complement.
ATCCTGATCAAGAATATATATCAAGCTTTTTGTAGAAAATTAACTTATGTTGAAACTGAGGTATGGGGTATTGTAACTCGCGATCAGTTTTACTATACCATAACTTTTGACCGCATTTCGGCAAAATAAACTGTTTTAGCCCGATTCACCGAGGGGTTTCTTAAAATAATAATTTGAGCGGAAGCTGTGGTCGTACTAATGTAAAAAAATTGGAAAAAATCGTTGAAATAAACGAGTTTCATTATATTATTTTACAATTAGTGGTTTTTCAACACAATGTAGAGCTTAATGCACAAAGGAGAAGTTAAAGAGCACACTTCAGAGTTGAAGTTTCTAATGTATGATTTTTTAATATATCCACTGTATCTACCTCAAACGGATGCTGACATTTTGAAACCTGAAAAATGGGGTTTTTTGAATTTTTGCTCTAATCGGGACGCGCAGCTGGATTTCCCTAGAAGCTTATTATTTGATTGTAATACTCGCGATTTCGCATTTTTTAATGTATAACACGAGGGTGTAGCCCTAACAGGATCACAGTAATCTGCGCCTAAACACGAAATTTTTGTGCGTAAATTTTTCTCAAAAACCAATTTTTTTGGTTTAAAATTTACAAACGTCATTCGATTTCCGTGGAAACCCGGGTAAATTTAGTTTTTTTTTATGTTCTGAATCTATCAAGCCACGACGTGTAAAAATCCACCCACTACATCGGCGGATATGATACCCCTCAAATTTCGAAAAATTGCAAAAAATTATTTTGAAAATATCGCATATTAAAACGCGTTTTGGATGTGTCAGTTCTACTTAAATAAATAGATCGATACGCGTGTTTAAACTGCGCGAAAACAGATATTTCAAAACTATCGCTAATCCAGAGATATAATAGATTTTTTCTAAAAATTAAGTGCGATGCTACATCCACGGTTCTTGATGGATCGCATTGAAACGGCATAGAAGGATGTATTTTTTAATGGTGATTATTGAAATCGGATGCGCATAAAATGTAAATGAACTTCGCGGAAATTATGACCATTTTACTGTATTTTTCACCCTTAAATGCAGCAGATGCTACATCGTGGACGCCAAATAGAATTTGACAAACTGTACATCAAATAAAAGGGATTGATTCGCTGTGTTGGAAAATCGGATGCGCATCATGTCATTTTCATAATTACGCGGTTTATATGCGTCTCCAATGTTGTAATATGCAATATAACATTATTTTAACGTTATGCCACAATTGGAATTCCTTGTGATTTAATATAAGGTTCTAATAATATTATCCAATAGGAAAACTATAAGCGAAAAATTTGTTTCAACGGAATATCATCATTATTGCGTGAAATTTTGACGAAACTGCCGAAGAACTCAAACATTTTTTTCTCCAACTTTTCCTATAAAACCATAAAAAAATAAAATTAGAATAATATGATTTTAATTTTTTCGTAATATTTTCTTCGTATTTTTGCAAATAACATGAATACTTTAGCTCCAACCTTCACAACTTAGGTTTCATTTTATTCCTCAAAATGTCTGGATGCTGTTATATATTTTTTTTATATATTTTTCGTAACTATGAGCGCTATTGTTTCAAAAATATGTTTGTAAATACGAGAAATTATTTAACAAATTTGGGCAGACACTTTCTCTGGTCAATACAGACACTTCGATTGTTTACGTTCATTTGAGGCGTGTACAACCTTAAACTAATATAAGAATTTAGTCTATCTGGTGTTTATAAGGTACGGTGGTGCAGTGGTAAGCATGTTGGCTTTGCATTCTTAAGGCCATGGGTTTGATTCCCAGGCCAGGCAACATAACATTTTTAAAAGTACAAAAATTAATGAAGATGGCAATTTCATCTAAGGATAGTTCTTTAAATACGTATGTAATTTGGAACATTAATTAGAATAGTAAAAAATAAAAACTAAAAGAATGACAACAGATAAAATGAAAAACGAAAAAAAATGTTTTTTTTTCGTCACAACCAATTTTATCGCTAAAAGTACTTCTAGGAAGTCTCGAAAGCGGCATTCACAAGTAGTGTCGTGGACGTGGTTCATTTCTTCCCGAACGGTGTGCCTACTTCAATTAGAATGCGAGATCGCGGATGTGTATTTCTATCGCCTGGGAGTGACTGCTTCGGGTAATGGGCGATAAAAAATGCTTGAAGGGACTTTTTGTATGTTGCATAATTTAACATTGACAGAACGTTATTGCTTGTATGTGTGTGTTTTGTATTTTAAAAACAAAAGCCCAACAAAACATGAATACAATTCATTGAAAAGGAAAATTATTTGTTTTACGAATGAAAACATTTATGTAGGTTTCGGTCCCGGATTTTGTGTTTTAAATATGATTTTGGACTCAACGTATTTGGGTAATACGGACGCTCAGAGAGCGTTGTTTTGGTAGGTTGGTGAAATATTTGTGTACGTCCCGTCGTTATTTAGGTTTAGCAGTAAAATGCTTATAAGTTCGGTAATTAACGAAATTTGCCGATAAGATAGCAACCAAAATCAGTTCTACCGATAGCAACAGTGTTGTCAACTTTATTCATACTTTTCATTCATAATTTTGAGTTTTTATTTTACCGATTTTTGTCGGTAGCTCAAAAAATGAGTTAGAGAATCGCACTACAGTAGTGGAATGTTGAAAGTCATTTTTTGAGTTATCGACAAACATTCCACCACAGTATAATTAAACGCATCAAGATACATGGATTGCGTTGACTAAGCCATGTCATAAGAATGAGCGATAGTGAACTCGCAAAAAAGACGTACAGATGCGGGTCGCATTGCGGTACAAGCAGAACTGGACGGAAAGGTTTCGAGGAAAGGTTCGATGAAATCCAAAAACACCATATTCCAAATAGAAAAATAAGGGAACTAGTAGAGAGGAATGGAAATCTTATTTTTATGGATTTTAATGGGGTAGACTTTATATAGTATCAATTTGGTATACCATCATTAGGATAATGGCAAAATGGGCAGAATGTCAAGAAAATATCGACACCTCCAAATAATAGTATGCTAAGTGTAAAAAGTGAGTTTTGCAGGAGAAGCTCTCAAAGTTTGGATTTTTTTTTTGAACTTCAGTACTATGCTTAGTCAATATTTGTTTATAACTTCTGTTCGGATTGACCGATCATTACCAAAATTAGACAGAATTTAAGTTAAAGGACGTTCGACACCTCCAAATAATAGTTTGCTAATTCTGAAAAGCGAGTTTTGCAGGACAAGCTCTTAAAGTTTGGAAATTTCTTTGACCTTCAGTACTATGCTAAGGAAATATTTGTTTATAACTTCTGTTCGGATTGTTCGATCATTACCAAAATTTGACAGAATTTAAGTAAAAGCCTTAATTCATGAATTTATTTTTAAAGAAATCCCAAAATCAGATATTGCTTATTTACCTAAATCTCAATCAAAAAACTAAATATTATACCTTTTGTCAATGATATTAGTATAGCATATCAAAATGTTAGAGGACTCAACACGAAATTATCATCCCTTTTTATCGAAAGTTTTGAATTTAATTTTGATATAATTGCATTTACTGAGACTTGGCTTCACAACAGTGTACTCGATACCGAAATTCTTTGTCATAAATTTCAGATCTTTAGACATGACCGCGTTGATACTATTAAAAGCAGAGGCGGTGGAGTCCTTATCACAGTTTCTTCCCAGTTTTCATCTGAACAAATTCCTTTGCCTTTAGCGTGTGATATAGAAATTGTTGCTGTTAAAGTGAGTTTAAAAAACGTATCAATTTATATAACTTGTTCGTATGTACCTCCATGTTCTGATAGTGAAATATATATGAAACACATCTCATCTATCCTTTATACTTTTCAATCAGCAAAAACCAACGACATTTTAATATCACTTGGCGATTTCAATTTACCCAATATTATATGGTCTCAGACTAGTGACAATATTGATATTTTACCTATTCAAATTAATGAACGTACCAACCAATTCCTTAGTCCTTTGTTTAGCTTTGGTCTCTCGCAAATTAATAATGTTTATAACTGTTTAGATAAACTCCTTGACTTGGTGTTTGCCAGTCATCCGCGTGATATGCTACTACATAGATGTGATCCTCTAGTCACACCTGAGGATAAATACCATCCTACTTTAATAATAGAAGTCACCTCAGCTCTTTTTGTAAATAAATCTGCCAAAAAATGTTTAGATTTACCTAAATATAGTTTTACCAGAACTAATTATCCCCAATTAAATTCTTTGTTAAATGCCACAGATTGGTCATTTTTTCAATCGGTATCCTCCCTTGATGAGATGATTAACATATTTTACAAAACTTTAAATAATTTGATGTCTAAATCTGTTCCGAAAACATCAATCATTGGTAAATCTGGCCCACCATGGAACTCTCCTACATTATCGAAAGTAAAAAATAAGAAAAATAAACTATACAAAATGTTTAAAAAAACTGGCAATCCTATCGATTTCACTAACTATTCGGTTATGAGATCGAAATATACTTTACTAAACAAACAACTCTATGGAAAATATATAACAAAAATAAAAAACGATTTAATACACAATCCTAAATCCTTTTATGGATTTATAAATAGTAAGCGTCGTTCTAACGTTATCCCCAAAACACTTAAATTCAAATCAATGGTTGCAACTGATGATGAAGGAATGTCTAATATATTTGCATCTTTCTTCCAAACGACATATAGTGATAAGTCACACGTTGACTCCTTTCATTATCCCTACTGTATTCCTGAATATCCCCCTATACAATTACCAACAGTTGACGTGTCTGCAGTTTTAAGTAATTTAAAAAACTTAAAATACTCTACTACTCCTGGCCCTGACGGAATACCTTCATGTATTTTAAACAATTGTGCAGAAAATCTTGCTCTGCCTCTTTCTATCATGTTCAATAAATCTATAAATACTGGTTACTTTCCTTCAATTTGGAAACAGTCTTTCATTATTCCGTTATTTAAGTCGGGGAGTAGAACGGATGCATCCAATTACCGAGGAATAGCTAAGTTAAATGCAATTCCAAAACTATTTGAAAAAATGATAACCGACGTTTTATCATTTCGAGTTTCATCGATTTTATCCAATTTCCAACATGGCTTCCGGAAAAATAGATCCACTATCACAAATCTTTTAGAATTAACAACGATTGTAAATGATGGATTCAGAAATCGGTTTCAGACGGACTGTATTTACACTGATTTTAGTAAAGCGTTCGATAAGGTGAATCATAAACTACTATTGTTGAAGCTATATCTTATGGGCTTCTCCACATCGTCGTTAAATTGGATAGAATCATACTTATCAAACAGAATTCAAGCTGTGAAATTGGGTAGTGCCATTTCTAACAAAATTTATGTGAAATCTGGAGTTCCCCAAGGCAGCCACCTTGGCCCAGTCTTATTTACATTGTTTATCAATGACTTGCCAAATGTAGTGAGAAACTGTAAAGTATTAATGTACGCGGATGACGTTAAAATTTGCCACTCTTTTAATCATGAATTAGGCCAGTTAGTACTTCAATCTGATTTAGACAATTTTTATAACTGGTGTGACATAAATTTACTGGAACTGAACACCTTAAAATGCAAACATATGTCATTTTTCCGTCTTAGAAAGATACAAAGTAACTATTTTTTGAATTTCTCTAAAGTTGAACAAATAGATTCCATTCAGGACCTTGGTATTCTTTTAGGATCACATCTCTTTGATCACATCTAAAGCATATAAAAACCTGGGATTTGTTAAGCGTTGGAGTAAGGAATTCTTAGATCCCTTAGTCACAAAGCAATTGTATGTATCCTTTGTTCGCTCCAATCTGGAGTATGGATCTATTATTTGGAACCCTGCATATCCTATTCATGCTAAGGTCATTGAATCTGTCCAAAAGCAGTTTCTTTTGTTTTGCCTGAGAGGTCGTGGTTGGAATTCACAAACTTTACCCTCATATGAACATAGATTAAACTTAATAAAGTTGCCCACATTAAAAAGTCGTCGGACAATGCTAAATGTAACTTTTATTTTAAACGTAATTCATGGCAAAATAATTTCAGATTTTCTATTAAACAGAATCCGTTTTTATGCCCCTATTAGACCCACACGTAATTACTCACTTCTTCATATTAATTATTTTACATCCGATTATGAAAAGAACGATCCACTTCGCCGTCTCCTTCTTGAATTTAACAAATTATATAATCTTATAGATCTTTCTGAAAATCGTGAGTCATTAAAAAGAAAATTAATCATATACCTTAACACATAGTTTCTACATCAACGGTTGAAATTAATTCAGTTTTTGTATATAATTAGTTAGTAGTCTAGTCTGTAAGGATTTTGTATCTATAGACTTAAGTAATAAAAAAAAGGACGTTAAATATAAAAATGTAAAGAACTTGAAAACATGCTAACTCGACTTAGCATACTATTGTTTGGAGGCGTCGATATATTCTACGGTCAGTTAGTGGAACAAATAAAATAATAAACTGTTCATAGAGTATTTGCAAATACAAGCGGACTTTCCAATAACCAACGTTTTTATAACGAATTTTTTCTATAACGCAGTGATCCTTCATGCCCAGTGGCGACGTTATAGAGTAGTTAGAATGTAATTATAACCCTTTTATATTTCCCATAGAATTTGGATTTTATATTAAAAATCAAAAGGAATAGATGTCCAAAAATAAATTTGTTTATTTTTTATATTTTTACCTAAAATAGATTGCGAAAATACCGAGAAACTAAACAAACACCCAACCCAAACAAAAAACTTAAGACACAAACTCTCTGTTTGGTCAGTTGACCAAAACGAAAAAAAATAACAAACATAAAAAATCAAACTTATAATTTCACAACCATATGTGATAATAATCAGCTGTTTTGTTTTCATTTCGCTTTTTTTAATCAAAATATAACGCAACTACATTGACAGTTTAAGGTGTAACAACAACACACCCATATAAACCCTTGCACACAAGGCGACAACATAGCCATTTAGGTGAGTTGGTTTAAAAAAAATAACTTGACTTTTTAAGTTTTTTTTTTACTTTTTGCCTTTGCTTATAATATTTGAAACTAAAGAAAGTGAAACTTATGTTGTTGTTGTCTTTTATATACCCATTAAACATTTGCATAAAAAACAAACACAAACACACTCACCAAACTCAATGGTTATAATAATTTTCACATTCATATAAAAATGGATGTAATAATCGTAAATGGTAATAGCTTGTGTGTGTGTTTGAGAGACTTTAGGAAAAGTTCAAGTTTACTTTAATGTTTTTAAAGAAAAATATTAATATTTCAAACCACTTTATTAGTATTATGATGTTAATGATGTGGATGATTTTGATGGCGATGACGATTACGTTTTGGGTGGCTTTTGCTTTGGCTCAATGTTTAACGGTGTTTGTCATCGTTTTTGTTTTTTGTGTCATCTGCTTCTTCTTCTTTTCAATTTTTTCGTCACATGGTTGAGCCATCGTAGATAGATATTCTATTGCCTATACGGCTGATTTTAATATGCATGATATGCAGTTTTTTATAGTGTGAGTTTTTAGATGACTAGTGATAGTGCCGATAATAGCTTGGCAAACGATGGCTGCTCAAACACAGGCTCTTAATTGTTGTGGTTTAATTTAGACCAATTTGTTGGCTATTTGCTTGATTGAAAAGAAAATTGTCGGAAAGAAGACAACGAAAAATAATGGAAATCGCATGGTGATCGACTGATTGGTTTGTCTTGAGTATTTTTGTTGTATAGTTTTTGTGTTTTCTTTTTTATTTTAATTTTTTGCCATTTTGTGTTAATTGAATTTCAGGCGTTAATTTTTTACTTTCAGTTTTATTAGCAAGCAAATAAAATTAAATGTGTGTAATTTTCTGTGGAAATTTTACTTAGTGGAAATTTTTTGTAAAATTTGAACGGTTATGTATATATTTAATTATATACAATCTGGTTGAAGAATTCTAAACCATTATGATAAATAAAATTATTTATGACATTAACAACTATTTTACACATTATGGCACAACTTTTAAGCACATTTTCACAAATATGTTTATTGGCTTTTTATTTACTTCTTATTTTTATTTGGATTTATTAAAAAAACAAGTAAGAACAGACTATAGTCGGACGGGGCCGACCATGTGATACCCTATACCACTATCCCTGTGCACTAGCTTTCCGGGCTAGCTGTTATAAGATGTGCATTAGAAATTTTACCAATTTTCACACAAAAGTTTTGATCAATTTAACCCGCTAAATATTATCCGATCATACCGTTGACTTGCACGCTACTTCTTCATCTCAAACCAAAACTACGTTTAAAATTTCGCGCCGATCGGACTATTATTGCGACCTACAGAGCGGCTACAAAATCGAGCAAAAATTTTGTTTTTGGTCCATTTAATCCCTTTAACATTTCACGATCATCGCCAAAAACTAATCAGTTCTATTCTGGTCCAAACCCGACCTCCATACTAAATTTCGTGACAATCGGTCCATAATTGCGGCCTCTAGCTTGATTACAATTTTTAATGGACGGACAGACGGACGGACGGACACACATCGCTAAATCGCTTTATCTCGTCGAGATATGAAGTTTGGTATACCACATGAGGGGTCTACGACGAATATTTCGCGGCGTTACATGAATTTTTGGGAAAACAAACTTATTATACCCTTTTCCACATTGTGGTATAGGGTATAAAAAACAACATTTTCACAATCTTTCGTCCGCTTTGAACAAAGAACCGCGAGCAGCTAACACGTTATTTTGAGTTTTGTTGTTGTTCTGCTTGAAAAAAGCACATTTTTTGTTGTGCGAAAATTGATTTACTACTATTTGTGTTTAATTTCAAGCACATTATGTTGCAATTGCAGTTTTTGCAACACTTTATGTTTGAAATTAAGTAATATTCTGTTGAAACCGCTGTTTTTGCAATAATTTGTGTTTGAAATTACGCATTTCCATAAATTGCAATATAATTTGTTAATTTTTACACACCGCCAAAAAAAATCAACAAAAAATCTCAATGATTTTCATTGCAATTTTCAACAAATAATTTACAGTGTACAGAGAAAATCCTTTATCACTCCCTACTTATAGAAAACTGATAAGCGAAACGCATTCTTATAAGTTGGTTTTGGCCAACAAGTTTGTAACGCATCGAAATAATGGTCGTAGACCCATACATATACATATATACCAAATGAATGTCTCGACGAGCTGAGTCGATCTGGCTATGCGTGTCCGGCCGTCTGTCCATCTAAACCTTGTGATGAAGGTCCCAGAGGGGAAGAAGCCTATTGATTTTGGTGATGGTCGGATAATATTCAGGGGTCGGAATGGGCAAAAAACTTATTTGGAGAAAAAGTCAACATTTTATTTCAAATCGAATATCTCCGCTTTTATATGGCGTATATCAAAACCAAAAGCTGCTAATGAAAGTAGAAAATATCACCTTTGCAACGATGTAACGGACATAGGTTCGTAGGTGGTCAAACAACGAAGATATCGCAATAGCCGCTAATAGAACACAACTTTTCATTTTTGCGAAAGTAGAAAATCCCATCTTTACAATGATGTAAAACAGGTTGGCGTAGGTTGCCAAATAACGGAGATATCGCAATAGTCGGTAATACATACCATTTTTTAATTTTTTTGTAATCACGCCAAGCGCCGCAATTTTGATTGGATCGTCAAATTTTGGGTGTTAATGGGGGTCCCACAGAGGAAAAAACCTATTGATTTTGGTAATGTTCCAATATTATTCAGGGATCGGAATGTGAAAAATACTTATTTGGAGAAAAGGCCAACGTTTTATTTCAAAGCGAATACCTCTCTTCTGTAAGAGGTATATCGAAAGCAAAACCTGGCAAGGGAAGTAGAAAATATCACCTTTACAATGATGTGAATTAGGTTGTCATAGGTGGTCAAACGACAGAGATATCGCAATAGTCGGTAATACATTCCTTTTTTCCATTTTTTTCGTGCAATCACACTACAGGGCGGAATTTTGATCGGATCCTCACGAAATTTTGGGGGTTGATGGGGGTCTCACAGAGAAAGAAGCCTATTGATGGTTGACTGAAAGTACTTAGTTTTCAATATGGAGTGAATATCATCGATATTCTAATATAAGGTCTGTTCCAGTACTACAAGAATCTACTAATTTCTACTATTTTTTTTCGATAACATAAAGGAAAAATGTTATCGTAGTAAAAAGTAGTAGCTTCTTGCAGGTTCGGGAACAGAGCAATAATTTTTCTGTATACCCTAGTTTTAAAGGGGAGTGGGGGGGTCAATTTTTTTACTTGAATTTGTTACTTTATTTTACTTTCGTTGTATAATTCTTATATAAATCGGATTTGAATACAAGTGAATGACTAAGTTTACTCCAAACACATGAAATAAAATATAAACAAAACTTTAACAAATCATATCATGTACATATAAGTCGGAAAAATGGAGGTTAAAAAATAAAATTTTTGGTAGCGGGTTCTATTCAAGTGGGCAGCAGTGTATATTCTTGACAGCTTGTTTAAGTTTGAGAAAAATGTAACAAAAAGTAGAGTAAAATATTTCTTCTTCATATGTTTCGTCGTTATAACCGATAGCAAAGTCCAAATATTTGCCACAAACACGACGTTACAACCGATATATACAATCCCATGGCATGGGTTCACTGTACCGGTTCTCTGTACCGGATTGACCCGGCACCACACAACATCAGCGTTCCGGCCAGCGGCTGCCACCTCGGTGTACATGTGTTTGTATTTGTTTCGTTTTTCTGTGCTGGGAGCGGCATATCCCGGAATGTCTGCTTTTGGTTCGTGCCGGGAAGGAGGAAACACAGCCCCCAGTGAGTCATCGTCGTCAGATTACGCAACTCCTTCGTCGTCGGCCCCCGCAGTCCCCCCAACAGCAGCCGCACGCGCAGCATTTAACACCAGCCGTTGTTGTCCCAATCCCAGAAAATGCATCCTTTTTGCAATTTAATTGCAATGGGCTCCGAGGTAGGATCGATGAAATAGTGGACTTTATGAATCGGAAGAAGATCAAGGTCGCGGAGGTGCAGGAAACCATGCTGAACTACCACAGTTCAGTACGTTGTGATGGTTACAACGTAATAATGAATGATCGCACCAGATGTGGAGGCGGGGGATTAGCTTTCCTTTTGCACCAGCCTGTTCAATACGGACCTATCTCGCTTGAGCCTGCCTCTAACGACCCGTACATGGAATATATGGGGGTAGCAGTCAGGTGTGGAACTACCGAGATAGAGTTGCTGAACGTACATATCCCGCCTAGTAATAGCTGTATCTCAGATTATAAGCCTGAAATTAGCCCGCTTTTGGAAGGTCATAATCGTCTGGTCCTGGGGGACTTTAATGCGCATCATAAGATGTGGCATTCGGCCCTCGGAAACGACCAGAGGGGTATAGCGCTGGCTGAGCAGATTGATAGCTGTACGTTTTGCTCGGTCAATGAGAACGCCCCTACATAACCATCGCCAGACATAACCATCGCGTCACCTGGTCTGACAAATGACGTCACCTGGCAACCCGTAATTTCCCTTGGATCAGACCATCTCCCCATAATTATCTCCATCTGCAGACCACCCGATTTCATCACCTCTGAACGCCGCACATTCGTCAATCATGGGAAAGCTGATTGGCCGAGTTTCAGAGAGTTCACCAATCACCGCTTCAGAGAATTGCCCAATCCTTCTGATGTTCGGGTAGCGGAAAGGACGTTCCGAGACATCATCAATGCTGCAACCGCTCGCCATATACCTGCTGGTCGAATACCCGAAGTAAGACCAAATTTCCCAGCATAGGCGTCGAACCAACCCCGACGACCCCAGAGTCAGGGAGCTGACACTGGAAGTTAACGGGCTGGTCGGCGAACATAAGCGGAACAAGTTATTAAATAAACTGAAGAGTTGCAACATTGGAGTCGGTATAAGTAAATTGAGGACAACGGTTAAGTCACTCTCGAACCCCGGAAGGAGGGATGACAGGACCTCAGTCACGTTTGGCGACGTTACGGGTGACAGGGCGAAGAAACGAGTGTTACGTCGCATTAGATTTCTTCCTGCGGAAAATAAACCACCACAGTTTACAATGGATGATGTTGCGAATTACATCAGGAACGCTAAATCATCCTAAGCGTTGGGCCCTGACGGAATTTCCATGGTAATGTTGAAACAACTGGATAAGCCGGTAGTGGAGTATCTCACTAAAGTTCTCAACCTGTCGCTAGCCATCCTTATTGTTTCCGAAGTCTGGAAAATGGGCAGGGTGGTTCCGCTACTGAATCCAGGCAAGGATGCCAGCAAAGGTGAATCGTGCAGGCCGATTTCGCTTTTGTTACCTGTAGCGAAGACCCTTGAGGCCTTAGTCCTCCCCAGCATTAGAAATAGCTATCAAGTTGCCGATCATCAGCATGGATTCCGTAAGCACCACAGCACAACAATAGCGCTGCATGCCATCTCCACACATATTTGTCGAGGACTCAACCAGGAGCGGCCGTGTGATAGAACAGTGATGGTGGCGGTTGACTTATCAAAAGTCTTAGATACTGTCAAGCTCTCAGGCTCGATGGTAGCAGAATTCCGATCACAAACTGCCCCAAAATTCTAGGGGTCACATTTGACACCACTTTCACGTCGTCCGCGCATGCCAGCTATCTGCGATAAACTGAAATGTAGGAACAAGGTCCTTAAGTCCCTAGCCGGAACAACTTGGGGTGCAGATAAAGAAACCTTGTCGGTCTGTGGTAAGCTATGCGGCGCCAGTTGGGTCCCCGAATTTATGTGACACGCATTGGGATAAGATTCAAATTTGTCAGAACGCCGCCCTGAGAACAGCAATAGGGTGCCTCCTCAAATCTACAGTGGACCATCTACATGAGGAGGCAAAGATTCTTCCAGTACGACAACATAATGAGATGCTATCGTTGCAGTACTTGCTCGTGAGAGCCATCCCAATCACTATCTGCTGGCCACCGATACACCAAGCATATGAATAAGGATATTCATGCTCTAGAGACGGAGGTCCAACAATATAGGAGAGAACCTCTAGATCAACAGGCAAATCAGGCAGGTTTGAACAGCATTCACACGGACACAGTTGCTAAGACCATAAGCAATTATTGTGTGAATGCAGTCATCGGAGTACATCCCCCATCTATCGCAGCTGAAGAGCGTCAGCTGCCACGACAAACCAGAGTAGTTTTGGCTCTATTACGCTCGGGATATTGCAGTCGCCTAAATTCCTATTGGGCGGGAGTCGATCGCACCGTGCAAGACATCTGCCCAGTATGCGGCATGGGCCCTCACGATACTAAGCACCTACTCAACTGGCCCGCCAAGCCTACTCATCTGACTCCAGTGGATCTGTGGTTACATCCTATCGAAGTAGCCACCTTCCTGGAACTGGAGATAGACCCAGAGACAGATTGAACAGGAGAACGAACATACAAACATAATAATAAAACACTGTTACAACAACAACCGATATATCGTTATAAACGATGTCATTACAAGCGATATTTATTTGTCTGAGCTATAAAGGTCAGAAATTCGGGACTTTCGGATTTCGTCGTTATAAGCGATTTCGACTGTAAAACTTTTTTGTAATATTGTCTAAAACAACTTTAGTATGTTGGGTTGTCCTTAGCCATAGAGAGAATTTGTATTTCGAAAATTTAAAAAAAAAAAAACAATTGTTCTCTTTTTATACCCTACACCTCTATGTGTTGAGGGTATTAAAAAGTCTGTAACGCAAATGTTGGACGTAGACTCATACTTATATATACCAAAATGAATGTCTCGACGAGCTGAGTCGATTTTGGATTTGGGTCGGAATGGGCAAACAACTTATTTGGAGAAAAAGTCAACGTTTTTTCCAATACGAATATCGCAGCTTCTACCAGGTATACCACTAACCAAAAGCAAAACCTGACAATGAAAGTTGAAAATATCCTGACAATGAAAGTTGTCGTAGTTGGCCAAATAACGGAGATATCGCAATAGTCAGTAATACATCCCATTTTTCCATTTTTTGTTTAAATCACTCTACAGTTCGCAATTTTGATCGGATCGTTACGAAATTTTGGTGGTTAATGGGGGTCCCGGAGGAGAGGAAGACTACTGATTTTGGTGATGGCCTGATAATATTCAGGGATCGGAATGGGCAAAAAACTTATTTGGAGAAAAAGTCAACGTTTTATTCCAAAGCAATTATCTCACCATCTATAAGGGGTATATCAAAAGTATATCAAACAACGAAATTATCACAATAGTCGCTAATGAAACTCAAATTTTCTTTTTGGCGATTTTAATTTTAATGATAAATATCACAGCTTTGGTTGGGGACCTTCCAAAAGCAAAGCGTGACTATGAAAGTAGAAAATCCCATCTTTACAATGATGCAAAGTAGGTTGGCGTAGGTGGCCAAATAACGGAGATATCGCAATAGTAGGTAATACATTCCATTTTTCCGTGTTTTTGTAATCACGCTACAGGGGTCCCACAGAGGACAAAAACCTATTGATTTTGGTAATGGATATTGTCTATATTCCAATCTGATACATGACTGGATGAAATAATACGATGTGCAAAGTCTGCACCAATCAAAAACTACCTGCGGGTATTATCTTGCGGGTTTGCCATTTTAGTTGGTGTTGTTGGAAGGAGTGGACCGATAAACTCCATATTCGAACCTGATCTATATCTGGAAGAACCGGAAGGACTGATATGGTCCATCTTCGAACTTAAACTAAGTTTGGACAAAATATTACGATACCCAAAACTTGGTTCGAATCGGTTGATCCGTTCGAGAGTTATCGTGCGCACCATCCAGCCAGACAGACAGACGGACGGACATGGCTCAATCGACTCCAAATTGTCTGAAACGAGTTTCGTTCAAACATACTTGAGGTCTAAAACCGTTATTTCTATGAGGCACATTTTTAGTCGTATCAAAGTGTATATACCCTTTCTAGCCGAAAGGCTGAGGGTATAAAAATTCAAATGATCTAGAATTTTGTAACAATTCACAATCACATTTGCATTACTATGAAATTGATCTCAGTTTTGGTGTTCCACTCCAACACACTATTGCAATATTATATGACAAAAACAAAAGACTTAAGACCGAAACTTATCAAACATTTATTTGAATTTATTTAAGGGCCCCCAACTTGACAATATTTCCTAACAAGTAGAAATCATTAGCTATGTGTAAACAAATCTTTTCAAATAAAACATGTCATATTGATCATTCTTAGAAATGAAACTTATTTATAATACCTCCCCACGCAACATGGTGTCTACGGTTGCAACAAGAAACTAACCCGAACTAACTAGTTAACTAATGATGTAATAGGTTTAAAGGCCATAAACATTACATAAAACAAAAGACTTAAGACACGAACATCACTACACGATAATCAGCCAATGATTAAGTCGGATACATAAATTACAACATTTTGTTTTTTTCTTTTTTTTTTTCAAAAATTACTTACAATTAATATTTTGGAGATTTTGAAACGTTTATCCATGTTTATATATTCCATATCGTTGATGATGTTGAAATTAGAAGTTATTGTTGTTTTCGGTTGTTCACAGTGATGTTATTGATATCGGTAATGGAGCTGAGGTTGTTGTTGGTGGTGTTGAAAAAAATTGTCTAGAGTTTAAAAGTGTAGAACACCAAACAACGTTGTCAAATGGTGTTGAAAGCTATTAATTTGTTATTGTTGTTGTCATGCCACAGGGCAAGCTTAGAAGTAATTTTGTTGTAGGTATTGCTTGCTTTCTGCTTCTTTTCTTTGTGATTTGATTAATGAAAACGAAGGTGTTTTCTGGTTCACCGTTTTATTAGGGGGTTTGGTTGACTTTTTGTTGTTGTTGGCTGCCCGCTTGCTTGTTTCGTTATGTTTTAATTATTCTGTAATTCACGACAACTTAATTAACGCACAGAATTTGATATGAATGCCGGGCCAATGAAAGCCCCTAAAACACTTGGTATTTCGCTTTTATTTTTATTTTTCAAATCACAACACAGCACTAATTTTTTCTTTTCTATTTTTTTTAGCTGTCGCTTGAAAGCGTGTTTATTAATTTTCACTGCACGTTTAGACCCAATGTGAAGCGAAGTGAAGTGAACACCTCAACGAAAAAAAAAAAACTTTTACAAAACTTCACAATTTTTATTTCACTAAATTTTTTTTTCTTTCAATATTTTGTCACTCAAATAAAAAACTTTCACAAAAAAAAAACACAAAAGCTTGGTAGTGGCAAAATTTCAATATTTCATATTTTTCCTCCCTTTACATTTGCCGGGGGAGGAGGTGGGTGGAGAAGGTCTGGGAAAATCGTTGTATTAGATATTTCCTTTTTGTGACAAAAGAAAATCACACAAATCTTTGTTTTCCGCAATTCAAAAATAGCTACGGTTTTACTTGTTGTAATTTCTTTCTTCTTCGTTGCTTTTTTTGTTTCTTTCACAAATCGTATTTCAATCCGAAAATTTACGTTCACACGCTTTGCACTCACGATTGCAACTGTTTTGTTTGGCTGTTTTTTGTTGGCTGTTTGGTCTGTTGGTCTCGTCTGTGACACACAGACACAGAGTTCCAGTCACAGTTACCATCATTGAGCTATCGTTCGTTTGTAAGTTCGTTCGTTTGTTCGTTATAAACAAACACCCAACACCACACCGAACCAGCACAGACCATCCATACCGTCGTAACTATTGAGCCATCGAGACTGACTTACTACTCTTTATGTTGTTTTTTTTTTTTCTTGTTCTTCACAATTACACTACAAACAAATCCCACGACAACAATAACAGAGAAGATTTTGTTAGTAGGGTTACCAGAGTAAAAGTGGTCGAAAATTGGTTTTGGTCGGTTAGGTGAAACATTTACGAGAAACATTTTACAGACTTGTTATTTTAATTTATGGTTTGAAATTTGTTGCGCACATTGTCCGCGAGGTCCTATTACTATGGTATAATTTTATCCCGCCGAAGACGGTCCCAAGCCCGCTTGAGAAAGGAGGAGGGATCTTGTCGGGAGCTAAGGTGGTTAATTGACTATTCCACAGTTCTCCTTTAGAAAGAGCGATATACATATATTTCAGGAAGTAATCCCCTACCGTATAAAATCGCCTGGATGTTAAGCGACCATGTGCCAACGATAAATCTTAAAGGTAGTAACCGATCTGGTCCATACTTCACACATCGTGAAATTCTACCAGACATAGATGAGGTGCCAATATGGACTCAATCGGTCCACTCCTTCGGGTACCTCCCACACCAAATTTCGGAAAAGTTCAGTTTAGGATCTGCTCTCGAATCACTTTGATTTTTGTTGTAACAACTTGTATTTGCTGCCCCATCACGACGGTACATGTTTTTTTTCAGGGGCAAGTCCATACTTCCTGAGTAAATGGCACAAAAGCTGTAAAAAAACCCCGCTAAGGCACCATGTGTAGTGGATAATACAGCGCACAATAACTCTCCAACGAATAAACCAATTCGATAGAAAATGTGGCACTCGTAATATTTTGTGCAGACTTAAATCATGCTCTATAATGAGCCACATCGGTGATGTGGATACCTCGCCCATAACAGTTCAAAATTTTCGCCAAAGTGATGTGCACGATAACTCTCGAAGGCAGTAACCAATTTGGTTCATTCTTTGCACACCGTAATATTGTTTATGAGTCATAGATCAGGTTGTAATATGGACTATATATATCAACTCGTTCGGGTACCTCCCACACAAAATTTGGGAAAAGTGCAGCTTAGGACCTCCTCTCGAATCGTACTGATTTTTCTTGCGATAGGTTGCACTCAAGGTCCCTATTACGATGGTACAAGTTTTTTGAGTGGCAATTCGACACTTCTAGACAAAATGACCCGAATACTGTAAAAAACCCCTCAACCCAAAACTCCGCAAAAGGTTGAGTTAGTTGATGAAAAAACGAAACCATCCGACTTAGGTGCAAATGCGAGTAGACGGAGCAATAGGATGAGGCCGTTCGAGGAATTGCCTCCTGCGATTGACGCTATCGCAGCCGGTCAATTCGAAGAAGATAACTACTTGCAAGACCAAAATTTCTTCAGTCATCGCATCTTCGTCGAAACCTTGTAATTCTGAGAAGGCAAGCAAGGATAACGCGAAGCACAGCTCTTTGCAAAATCCATGTTTGTGTAAGCCAAAGCTTCCGACTTAGCATCAAACAGATGGAGCAATTATGGGTCTGTGACAGCGTCAACTAGTCCTCAGGCGACCAAACCAAAATCAAAACTAGTGGTTGTGAAGAGGATAAGGTCGTCCGAGAAACTGCCGCCTACAGCGAAAAAGTTAGCACTTTCACAGCCGGTCCATTCGATGAAGGTTAGTTATGACAAAATCTCTTCAGTGAATGCATCTTCTTCGAAATCTTGTACATCTGAGAAGGCGAGCAAGGATAACGCGAAACACAACTCTTCCAGAAACCATGTTTGTTCAAGCCGAAGCAAATGATCTCCGGCTAACAATCATCTGTTTAGCAATCATCAATCCCAATAGGCGCATCAACGATTGTCATTGGTTACTACTTGAAGGTCATCATAGAGACATTCTTATATCGACGTTGTGGACCAAATTAACGTACGGCTCGGCAAGGCAGTCCTTTAAAATGGAGTCAAAGTCGATGATAATGACATTGACTTGGAAGTCAGTAACCTATCGGTTGCGCCTGCTGCTAAAATTAAAAAAAAAACACTTCAGACGGGTTCGTCATTATGTTTGCACCCGCAAGTCTAAAAAATATTACTTAAGAAGTCGAGAAGGGTGTTAATCTTCGAGTTCGGAAGTATATGTTTCCGAATCCCAAGCACTAATAGGACGGAAACAGCAAGAGGTTGGCTTTGAGCAGATAAATCTGAATCATTGCAAAACGGCTGCTGCCGAACTCCTGCAAACTCCCTCAAGCTAGATATCGACATCCCATAGTCCAGGAAACTTCTTTGTTTAAAAATAAGGTGAAAAGTTATACAGAGTCCCTAAAGAAATCACAGGAGAATGGACAGACGTCTTCAAAATTCTGCGAAAACAATAATTTTTCACACAGATGTGGAAGTCGAGGGAGCTGCGGATTTACCTATCCGGGGAAGAAATCAGATATGGAATATTCAGTTAGCTAATCTTCGTAAGGCAGCTAGAAGATCCTACTTACAATAAAGGTCAGTATTTGTCAGTCTATACAAAGAGTTAATGAAGCGGCTAGGTCCCTCATTCTACTAACTTAAGTAGTATTAATCCATAGGTATTGTTAAGAGGAACGACGGTTTCGTGGACGATTAACAGCTTTCAGCCATAATCACCTCGACAGGATGGTGTAATACCAGCAATTCTTCAGAATGTAGGGGACCCGGTAGAGATTTTTAAGGGCTGCCTGTGTTTCTCAAACTTACCCGGTCTACGAAAAGATGGTAGACATTCCCAAAGCGGGGAAGCCAATTAACACACTACCCAAAGTCTATAGACCAATTAGTATTTCCTCCTTTCTATTAAAGACGATAAAATGTTACTGGATCTGGAAATTAGGGCACATTTAGATTCCAATAAAAATCAGTATATTTCAGCATACTAACATCAAGGGCAAATCAGTAGAACCCGCCTTACATGCGGTGATTAGACACGTTGAGAAAAATATGGAGAATTCAAACTTCATCTTGGCGACCTATCTCGATCTAGAGGGGGCCTTCGATTGAATACATCCAGAACGCTCTCAGTTACAAAAGGAATTTCCTCTACCTTAGTGGAATAGACGCTGAAAAGCAGGATTGTCAATTCGCGCATAGGAGAGAGTTCCGTGAGGACAACTGTTTTTCTAAGCATTTTTTTTTTTTTTTTTTTGAAAATTGTCGGAGGGAGTTACTTTAGTTTATGTGAAGATGCAGAAGAAACAGATACTGTCGAACATCTATTTGGTAGGTGCTCCTTGTTGCAGATAAGACATATCTCTCCTTCTTATCAGACATAGATCCTTGACTGCTACTTTTCTCATGTCAGCTTGGGGATACTACCTCTCAATTCGTCCACTATCTTGTGGACATCCTCATTAGTGGGGATTTTTGTAACGGTTGCGTTTATTTTGCTGTTGCTGTCGGATTCGGAATCAGCGTCACTCCCAGTCGCTCTGATGGTTGCCTCAAGTTTAGGCGCATTTTGCAGTGCAATGACAAAGAAAATATAAAGTTGTGGTCATTTACGACCTTCGTTTTATCTTTCGTCCAAAGTGACGTTATTAAAATGATCACGACAACTCTGTCCATTAACTCCAGCTGCTTATACGCTGAAGACTTACTACTCCGTCAGTAAGTCAGTCACTTAATCAACGAGTCATTCATTGTTATGTTACCCATCCTCTACAACTCTTCTTGGCCGGCTGACTGAATGGCTGGCTAGCTGGCTGGCTGGTTGGTTTATTTACTCTAGTAAGTTTTTTTAGTTTGTAAGCTCCAAAGTAAAATGTTAACGGGGAGAGACAATTGAAATTGAGCGAAATTTCAAATAAAAGTCTTTCTCGTCGTTTGCCTAAGTCTGAATAATCAACATCAAGCTAAGCAGGCTGGCAGTCAGTCAGTAAGCTAGCCAGCGAACCAACAAAATAGCCGGTCATCAACGAAAGCAATCCCTACCCATTGCCCCATCATCAACAACGTTGCGTTTGGATCATGTCGCTCATACATACGTACAAACATATGTGTGAATGAATAAACGCTTGGGGGGCCAATCGTGGCCGGTTGGTGATATTCTCATTGTGGCATTTTTTTATACATTCACTATTGATGGGAACATACTTTTCATCAAGCTAACTAAACAACGAGATCTATGGC
The DNA here is from genome assembly GCF_047663935.1 of Musca autumnalis. Classification (NCBI taxonomy): domain Eukaryota; kingdom Metazoa; phylum Arthropoda; class Insecta; order Diptera; family Muscidae; genus Musca; species Musca autumnalis. The sequence goes on along the minus strand of NW_027411755.1, from coordinate 137,470,422 downwards.
TCTCTCATGTACACCAGACAGAGAGTAAAATAAAACCACAAATGGGAAGTAATTCCAACAATCGAACAACAATAACAAGTCTGACTAAATTGTATTGCATTGCAATCTAAAATGAACTTTACGATGGATGTGTATTCTAAACTTCTAAACCCGTCGATTGTTCGCGTTCAACTCGTGGTTCTTCCGACGCCGGTATTCACCATCTACACATATTGGTCCATAAATCTTTTAAAGAATTTTTCTCTCAAATACACCAAATTATGCTTTATCTGCTTTCACAAGTACCCATCATTTGGATCCATATATAAGTGCAGATATTACGAACTTCCGAAGGTGAGCCGAGCCTAATGGACGCTGTTGTGTCAGTTACTGTGCGTAATCGTATTAATTTTGCAGGAATGTCAAAATGGCTTGGGGTACTTTTGATCTTATTGAGCTGTCGAAGGCAGCCTTATAGTCGACGAACAGGTGGTATGTGGAGATCTGTTTTTCATGTGTCTTCTCTAGAATTTGGTGAGGATGTGGTTCAATGTAGATTTTACCAGGTCTACAACCGCATTGGTATGAACCGATTATTCCATTAACTATAAGTTTTAGCCGTTCACACAATATGCCCGCCAGCACTTTATACGCGATGTCTAAGAGACATATGCGTCTTTATTTAACACAAACCGTCAGTATGCCGCCACCGTTCTTGAACACATCAGCTAATTAATTGCTGTCATGAACTCACTTTGGCTTGATGGTAAACACTTAATGCTGGCCTTTAGGATTGGTTCTGGCGAATCTTCATTACCGCCGATGTTTGATACTAAAGAACTTAATAAAATGCTCCTTCCAAATCCCTAGTACTCTATCTGTATTAGTCACAAGACTCTAGTAAAATTGTCGGACTCCGTTGTGCGTGCTGAACATCTCGAGTTTCTCACTCTAACGTTTTTCCTGATCTTTCATTCTTCTTCTGCAAATACGCTTCTTCTCTCTTCTTCTTATGATAGTTTTCCTTGACGCTTCGTGTTGCTACTGACTGCAGGGTTGACCTGTATGTAGCGTTCTTCTCTTCAGTAACTTAACAACACGCTAACAACACTGGTACAATGAATTTTTAGGTGGTGTTTTTATATATTTTGCTGCAGTTTGAAGAGCCACTGCGCTTCCATTTTATAGGGACAGGGAGTAACGTCTTCTCCTTTGTTGTTGTTGTTGTAACAAAATATGTTATGATTGTATGTTCGTTTTCCTGCTTAGTTCGGCTTTGGCTGTATCTCAGGTCTAGGAAGGTAGCTAAAAACGTGCAGTGTGTCGTGCGGGCTAATGTTTTGCACGGTACTATCAATCCTTGTCTTATAAGAATTTAGACGACTGCATTATCCTGAACGTAGTACAGCCAAAATTACTCTGGTTTGTCGTGACAGATTCTTCTGCTGCGATAGATGTGGGATATACTTCGAGGACAGCATTCACAAGATTGTTGTTGTAACAGTATTTTATTATACGTTTGTATATTCGTTCCACTGCTTAATCTGGATATGGGCCAATCTCCAGGTTCTGAAATGTGGTTGCTTCAATGGGATGCTACCACAGATTCAATGGAGTAAGTTGAGTAGGTTTGGCGGGGCAGTTGAAAAGGTGCCGTGTGTTGTACGGTCCTATGTCGCACGCTGGGCAGATGATTTGCACAGTGTCGACGATCCTTGCCTAGTTGGGCCGAGCGTAGTTGGGCAAAAACTACTCTGGTTTGTCGTGGCAGCTGACGCTCCTCAGCTGCAATAGATGGAGAATGTGCTCCGAGGACCTTATTCAAATGTCCGTATGAATGTTATTCAAACCCGCTTGACATGCTTGTTGATCTAGAGGTTCTTCTAGATCATGGAAATCCTTCTTGATCTGTCTGAATGAGTGGGGCCTATCCACCATATGATGACTCGAATGAAACGAAAGCATGTGATTGTGTTGCTGTACTGGAAGAATCTTTGCCTCCTCATGTAGATGGTCCAATGGAGTCATGCAGAGGCATCCTGTTGCTGTTCTCAGGGCTTCTTTATCTGCACCCCAAGTTTAGCCGACTAGGGATTTGAGGATCTTGTTCCTACATTTCAGCTTGTCGCAGATAGCTGCGTCATGCGCGGACGATAAGAACAATCGACAGCATGTTGTGACCCCTAGAACTTTTGCGTAGTTTGTGGCCGGAATTCTGCTACCATCGACCATGACATTTAACTCTCTTCTCATCTGCGCCGTCAATGTGGTGAACAGTGTGGCCGTAGATTTAATGGCGGATATTTGCATATTCCTCGCGTGGAAAAAACTGGTATGATCGGTCAGTTAGGAGTTCAGCCTTTCAAAAATCTCATCATCGTATAATCACCCACATACGTAACGATCTCAATGCCGTCGGGAGGGGTTGGAATACAGGAAAGGTTAAACAGTTTCGGAGATATCACCCCACCTTTGGGGATCACCCTGTTTCACTCTACGGGGCTTGGACGTCTTGTGCCTGAATTCCACGTACGCCTAGCGTACTCGAGGGTTGGAGAGTGACTTAACCGTTGCCCACAATTCACTTATTTCGGTTCCAATGTTGAAACCCTTCAGATGATTTAACCACTTGTTCCGCTTATGCTCACCGAACACTTCCAGTGTCAACTATTTAACTCTGTGGTCAGTGGGATAGGACCAACGAAGCTCATCACGCTCATTTTCTAATCCCGTCGCCTCTGCTTGGAAATTTGGTCTTACTTCGGGTATTCGACCAGCAGCTATATTGCAATTGGCTGTAGCTGTGATAATGTCCCGGAAACTCCTATCTGCTACACGAACATCAGAAGGGTTTGATCGTTTTCTGAAGCGGTGATTGGTGAACTCTCTGAAACTAGACCTGATTCAGACGAGCGGCAGTTTTAGACGAGTGCTTACCTTGCTACAAGGAAATACTCCGAATCGATCGAGTATCTAACACAGCCTTATTCGGTTGTCAGATGTTACCGTGATACCTCCTAATTTTAGCATTAAAATCTCCTAGAACAATCTTAATATCATGTTCAGGGCAGCGTTCATATGATCTCTCTTGCCGATCGTAGAATTTATTTTTGGTGTGTTCTTTATAGAGGTGAGTAAGTAACCCGAAGACCAATCTAAGTTTTTATCGTTCTTAAGGGGGGACACGCGGCACATGTTAGCTCACTACTCTTAACGGGTGTTAAAGTCACCGGTGACACCACTGAGAGGTTAGTGTCCATTTGAGATTAAAGAGGAATAAAGATAAGCTCTGGACTTTGCCTTGTTAAATACGATCGATGATTAGATTTTACATCGATATTATCGAAAATTTTGACATCACTAAAGAACATCCGTAGAAGCAATGGCCGGAATTTTTAAAGCATATTGTTAGCCCCGGTCCACACTAGAGTGACTTCATTGAAAAAATTTCATGCAATTAGGCGTTTTCACATCAAGTTCTCCATTACAGCAATTTAAAAAATTACTTTGGTATGGAACTCGTTCTGGGGACGCTTATGGGTACTTCATACGATATGTTATTTTACATATGTGTTGTCACTTTGCATATTCATTTTGTATATAAAAAGCGACAACTCATATGTAAAAAACATATCGAATAAAGTACTCATAAATTTTTTCAATGAAATCACTCTAGTGAGGGCCGGGACTTAAAGATCTGGGTACATATGCAGCCTCATCGCCTGACTTTCTTACTTTGCTTCATTTCTGACATAATACAAATAAAAGAATAAAGAAGGCCAAACCAATTTCGAACTAGGTTGCCATTTTCTTCTTTGTTCTTTTATTTTTATTATTAAACGAATAAAACAATTTCATAAAGCTTTTTACAAGCTTAAAGAGAATGGTGTGTATGGGATCGGTAAAGATGTGACCAACACTTCCAGGTGGCTATGGGGCTTAGGGTTGGATAGGTGCGAGCTGGGCCACCATCAACATCAGTCAAAACACCAAGTAGGTTGAATTGCAACAAATCATCCAAAAGCAACACAATCAAATCGGCGGCAAGTAATTGGATTATGATCAACAAGCAAACACCAACACCTACTTCAGATGGATCACCATACTCGGAGGTCATGAGATAAACAATAGTTTGACTAATGGTAATAACCATACCAAAGAGTTTTTGGGCACCATTGAACAAAGCACGATCCTTGGGAGTGTCACCAACTTCAACGATTTTGACACCAGACAACAATTACATAATAAAACCAGATGTAACAATGTAAGAGAATCCCAATTCCATAAGGATATCGCGATTTGAGGCCAAAATCACACGAATCCAGTAAAAAAGTTCAGCCGAGTGGGAACTAACTATTTAAAACTGTCCTCTAATTTTTGTTAACTATTCGTCGCACTCGACCGACCAGTCAGTCAGTAACAATAGAAAGGGAAATATGTAACACTATTCCCCAAAATGATTTCGACAAATTGAGCTGGAACAAATCTCTTCAAACTCCACCTCGAGAGCACTCAGACTTAAAGTACCGATCGATTTACCTGGCCAAAATCCCCATTTTGTTGTTGTTGTTGTTGTTGTAGCAGCATATAATGCTGGTTTGGCAGCCGCTGGCCGAAACACTTTTGGTTTCGGGTCAATCCGGTACGTAAGAACCCGCTGCAGTGGGATTGCCCATTTTTTGTAGTTACCGATTGTTAATTTCTATATGGGATTCGATTTTAAGCATGTTAAAACTAAGGAACCAAAAAATTAGGTCAAAATATTGGAAGGTGTGTTAGGAGTGCTCCTAAAGACGACCATTTTTTCGCAATTTTGAAAAATACGTAATTTTTGCAAATTTCCGGAGAAAGAAATAGCTATTTCTCAGAAACTATAAAAGATATTTTTTTATTTTTGCCTTATTAAGGCGAAGGCCATTTATAGTGATATTTAATTAATTCTCTTTCGAGTTGAGCTGTAAGGCCTTTAGAGATACATTGAAAAATTAGGAGTCTACCGAAGTCCCACGCATCCAACCATTACACTACGTTTCACGGATGGATCAGAAGATTTTATTCAAATCAAATCAAAAAAATAAAATCTTCTGATATAGAAGAGCAATTACTAATGATGTAGGAATAAAACTTACCGTAGTATTTGTGAACATTGAAAAATGGGATTACCAAGCAAGACTATATGAAAAGTTTGGAGTTTCAATTAACTGACATAATTTCGCATATACATTTATCTAATGAAGTGCGATATATATACTAGTTTCCAAGCTTTGCCTTCGTCTGCCACAACAACAACATCCTAATACACCTGAAGATCGGCTTTACCATCCGTGAAACGTAGTGTAATGGTTGGATGCGTGGGACTTCGGTAGACTCCTAATTTTTCAATGTATCTCTAAAGGCCTTATAGCTCAACTCGAAAGAGTATAATAGATATTGTGTTCGTTATTTTATTGTTAGGTAGGTAGGACTGTTGTTTATTTTTCCTCGGGTAAAAATTTTATTGAACTTTATAGGACTAAAACTTTTAGGGAACAGCTTGGAACAAAGTTTCGTTTTCACAGAATGATGCCCGAGAGTGTCACTTATCAGTCCATATATAACAATTCTGTCCGTTTAACACTTTTTTTGAAATTACATGGGTAAAAATGTGTGTTCTTTCATACCCACTTGTGGTTTCTAAGTAAAATCGTGAAAACCTAAACAACCCCTAAAAATCTCAACTTGAATCGCGATTTATTTAAAAGCGCTCCGGTGATTTTTTTTGTTTTTTGATTTTTTTCATCTATGAACATTGTAGTTTCAGAATCTGCAAAAACTTCTCAGGTGTAAGCACCTTCCATTTAAATTTGATTCAAGAGCACCGTGTACCGTTATATAAATTATAGCTTTTTTACACAAATGATTTTTTTTTTTAATTTTGGAAAAAACGTTAAAATTTTTGAAAATATTTGTTAAAGAATTTTTTTCCAAAAAGTTTTTTTTTTAATTTTGCTTATGGTTTGCTTATTGGTGTTTGCCCTTTTTGAAATAGATAAAACATACGAAAAACTTAAAAACACTCATATTTTGATGCAAAATATGAAAAAACTCAAATTTTTAACTTTGACCATGAATTCCTCTACAACTACTAGACCGAATTCGAATGTTTTTAATGCATGTCGAAATTGTGAAAGTATCTCTATCCATTCAATAGTTACAGAGTTTTGACCAGGAAAAAACGATTCTTAAACACTGTGCGACGTTTTGAATTTTACGATATTTCAGTGACATACGTTCGCATATTTCAGTGACATACGATGAAATGTAAACGAAACACGTTTGTCGGCCATTTTGGATTCTAAATAATTATAGGTGGCAAATCCACGATAGTATCGATTTTATCGATATTTTAAAACGAAAATATCGAAAAAATCTAATCGTAGAGTTGGTCAATTGAACGACCCATTAATAATAAATAATAAAAGGCAGGACCGGTGTCCATTGAACTAGATAATGAACTGGGTCGTTCAATATAGTTCAATTGGCGCAACTTTACTTCTTTGGTGCTGCAAAACTTTCTTCCAGAAATTTGTTAGCGAAGGTCCACGTTTTGATATAGCCCCTATAGAACGGTACCTCCCGATTTTCGATATTTTAAAGGTTTTAGCCTCATTATCCCATTGAAAGGGCTAAAATTTGGTATTTGCTCTTCTTTGATGCTACAAAATTTTAACCCAGAAATTTGTCAATGCAAGTCCACGTTTTGATATAACCCTCATAGTACCATACTTGCAGGGTTTTTGCCTTATTATCCCTCCGAAATGGCTGAAGTTTGGTCTTCGTTAGGACTATACAATTTTCACCCAGAAATTTTGCACGGCAGGTTCACGTTTTGATATAGCCCTCATAGAACTGTATTTGAAATGTTTTTTCTCTCATTATCCGTACCTCCCGATTTTAGGTATTACCCGCATTATCCTAAATGAATGGGTAAAATTTAATATACGGGCTTTGTTGGGATTATACAACATTCCTACGAAGAATTGTCTGTAAGTTTCGATATAACCCCCATAGAAGGGTAACTCCCGATTTTCGATATTTTGAAGAGCTATATTATCCTACGAAATGGATGAAATATGGTATTTGGTCTTCTTTGAGATCAAAAACTTTCCCCCAAAAATTTGTCAGTATAGATCGACGTTTTGATATAGCTTTCATAGAACGATACCGCCCGATTTTCGGTATTTTCAAGGTTTTAACCGCATTATCCTAAATAAATGGGTAAAATCGGCCCACGGTTTGATATAGCCTCCACTGAACAGTACCTCCCGACATTTAGTATTTATCCTTTTTTGAGGGTTTAAATATATTCCTACAGCGAACGGTACCCTCCCGGTATTCTAAAGTCGAATGTCTTGAATGGATCACATTACCCGTTTTTGGTTTCTTATTTATATTTCCGTTTATTCCGGATACAATTGGTCTGGGTCAAGTTGTTCTTTCGTATGGCTTTCCTTCCCTCTTTTTGCTCTTGCAATAATCATCTGATTATATATAAAGGAAGATAGAATGCATGGATGACACTCTCGTTGCTGTTACACACACACTTAATATGCTATTAACATTTGCTCCAAACATTGTGTCTGTTATGACTATGTTAGACCATTGTTACTAACTTTTCTAGCTCTTCCCCAGAATACACCACAGTGATATTTTTCAATACTTATTTTAATTTTGTGGTTTTCGACGTGTTCTCCCAGTTTACATATATACAGACATATGAATACATATTGATAACGTTGGTGAGTGAACTAAACGCAACGCGTGCTGTGCCGTTGCTGTTATATTTCAAGCTCTACTGTTTAGTAGGTCAGTAGTGGTCTTCTTCTCTTGCTTCTTTGTGGTAAGTGCGAGCAATATGCCGTAGTTTATTTACGTACAAAAATATAGAGACGAATGTATGTACGTACGTAAATAGATAATAACAACAAAATAGTATCAACAAAAACAACTTTGTTGTTGTTTGTCAATTCTACAAAATTTCTTTTCTTCTAGTAAAAGCTGCACGTAACGACTACTATAAAAGCGAGAAACGACTGCAGCAACAACAATAACAACAGGTAGGGGAACCCGGTGACAATGATAGGAGTACAAAAGAAGAAGTGATCTGTTTTTAAAGTTTGAAGCAGTTTCTTTGAGCAGCCTGAAGAGGATGCTCACGTAATTATTATGGAAAACGTATTCCTGTAGTTGTAGGCAGAATAGATTTCTAAAAGATAGGTCGAAATACCCTCCTCATCCATCCGTCCGTCTGTTGTAATCACTCTAGCAAAAATGGGGAAGATGATGATATTTTGGGAAGATGCGTCCTTTGTTTGCAAGCAGGTCAAGTTCGATGATAAGCTATATCGGTCCACGTTTGGTATAGCCTTATATAACGGTACCTCCCAATTTTCAATATTTTGAGGATTTTAGGTATAATTTTTAACCGTACTAGCTATAATTTGATATTTGAGGTTCTCAGTCGTCACGAAACTTCTCCACCAAAACTCGTCAACGTTGGTCCATGCTTTGGTATAGCCCCACATAACGGTACCTCCCAATTTTCGGTATTTTGAGGATTTAGCTAAAATTTTTAGCCGAACTAGCTGTAATTTGACATTTAATAGAAGTTCAAATGGTCATGAAAGTTCTCCACAAAAAATCGCCAACATAGGTCCATGTTTTGGCATAGCCCCAATATAACGGTAACTCCCGATTTTCGGCATTTTGAGGATTTTAGCTACAAATTTTAACCGAACTAGCTGTAATTTGACATTTGAGGTTCTTTATGGTCACGAAAGTTTTCTACCAAAAATCTTTAACATGTTGTGGTATAGCCCCCATATAACGGTACCTCCCAATTTATGGTATTTTGAGGATTTTAGCTACAATTTTTAATTGACCTAGCTGCAATCTGACATTTGCAGTTCTCAGTGGTCACGAAACTTGTTCACCGAAAATCGTCAACATATGTCCATGTTTTGTTATAGCCCCCAAATAACGGTTACTCCAGGTTTTCGGTATTTTGAGGATTTAAGGCAAAATTTTTAACCGAACTAGCTGTAATTTGACATTTGAGGTTCTCAGTGGTCACGAAATTGTTCGCCGAAAATCGTTAACATAGGTCCATGTTTGGTATAGCCCCATATAATGATACCTCCTGAATAATTTGACATTTGAGGTTCTCAGTGGCCACGAAACTTCTTTATTATGAATCGTCAACAAAGGACCATGTTTTGGTATGGCCCCTAAAACGGTTACTTCGGATTTTCGGTATATTGAGGATTTTAGCCACCCTTTTGGTCGCACAACATCTGCACCAAAAATGGTCAGTCTAGGTGCATGTTTTGGTATAGCCCCCATATTACCGGTCCTGCCGATTTTCGGTATTTTGAGGATTTTAGCTAGAGTTGGGTAATCTAGTTCCTAGTTCCTTGTACTAGTTCCAAAACGTATAAGTAACATCATGAAATGTAACGTGTGATATTAAGTATACGCAGTTTGTTCATAGAAAAAATGTGGGCCATTGGAACTGCAAAGTGAACGAGATAGTTCAATATAGTTCTTTTGGCACAACTCTAATTTTAGCTACATTTTTAAACCGAACTAGCTGTAATTTAACATTTGAGGTTCCCAGTGGTCCCAGTTCGGATGTTCGGTATATTGAGGGCTTTAGCCATCTTTTTTGGTCGCAAAACATCTGCACCAAAAATGTCTAGGTCCATGTTTTGGTATAGCCCCCATATTACGGGACCTGCCGATTTTCGGTATTTTGAGGATTTTAGCTACATTTGTAAACCGAACTAACTGTAATTTAATATTAGAGGTTCCCAGTAGTCGCAAAACATCGGTACCAAACATTGTCAGCCTAAGTCCATGTTTTGGTATAGCCCCATATAACGGTACCTCCCAATTTATGGTATTTTGAGGATTTTAGCTACAATTTTGTAACCGAATCAGCAGTAATTTGACATTTGAGGTTCTAAGTGGTCACGAAACTTGTCACCGAAAATCGTCAACATAGGTCCATATTTGGTTATAGCCCCCTAAATAACGGTTACTCCAGATTTTCGGTATTTTGAGGATTTTTGCTACAATTTTTAATCGAACTATCTGAAATTTGACTTTTGGGGTTCTCAGTACAAGGAACTAGGAAGTAGATTAACCAACTCTACCCTCCACCACGAGTTGTATTGAAGTAAAATGGAACAATTAGATTCCTTTCGTTTATGAAGAAGACTAAATACCAATACCAAGTTCGGTAACACAATGTGGCTAACTTTCAAAATACCGAATATCGGGAGGTACCGTTCCATAATTTATATAATTATTCCACAAACATCCCAGACGGGACAAGGGAGACTTCTGCGTGTAACGCGGGTGTGCATACCATTGCACCACGGTGACACCCGGTACCGTTCCATGGGGACTATGTAAAACGACATTTTTATATAGTACCGTTCCATGGGGGCTATGCAAAAACGTCGATCTATACCTACATATTTCTGGCGGCAAATTTTTAGACTCCAAGAAGACTAAATACCAAATTTCCGATATTTCGGTAAAACCTTCAAAATACCGAAAATCAAGAGGTACGTTTCTATGGGAGATATAGGAACCCGCGGACCTATACTGATAATTTTCTTCTGGAATATTTTATAACCCCATGGAAGACCAAATAACAAATTTCAGCCTTTCGGAGGGATATTGACGTTACAACCTTCAGAATTACGAAAATCGGGAGGTCTTTGTTGGAGTAAAAGCCTTTCTGACTGAAATTCGTCGGTATAGGTCCACGTTTCCGTAAATACCTCGTAGAAAATATTCTGGGAGAAAGCTTTATACCCTGACTATTTCAGTGTGATAATGAGGCTAAAACCTTAAAAATACCGAAAATCGGGTAGTACCGTTCTATGGGGGCTATATGAACACGCGGACCTAAAGCGACAAATTTCATACCGAACGTTTAATACCCCAAATGAAGACCAAATACCAAATTTCGGCGGAATATAGAGACCACAACCTTCAAAATACAGGCAATAGGGAGGTAGCGTTCTGTGCGGACTATACTAAGGCATGTACCTATACCCACAAATTTCATATGGAACATTTAATACCCTAAATGAAGACCAAATACCAAATTTCAGCCATTTCTGTGGAATATTGAGGCCACAACCATCAAAATACCGGAAATGGGGAGGTAAAGTTCTATGGGGGCTATACTAAGGCGTGGACCTGTACCGACAAGATTCTGGGGAAAAGTTTTTTACCCCCAACGAAGACTAAATACCAAATTTCAGCCATTTCTGAAGAATATTAAGGCCACAAACTTCAAAACACCGAAAATCGGAAGGTACGTTCTATGAGGGCTATTTGAAGGCGTGGACCTTTACCGACAAATTTCTAGCGGAAAATTTTATACCCCCAACGAAGACTTAGTAACAAATTTCAGTCATTTCGGTGTAATAATGCGGCTAAGACCTTCAAAATACCGAAAATAGGGTGGTACCGTTCCATGGGGGTTACATCAAAACGTGGACCGTGGACCAAATTAAAAAACCCTATCTTGAAAACTTCGAGCAGTATCTTGATTTCAACAGACGGACGGACGACCAGACGGACATGGTTATATCGACTTAGAATTTTACCCTGATCAAGAATGTATATACTTTATAGGATCTCCGATGAATATTTCGATGACAAATTTAATTATACCCTCCATATTATGGTGGAGGGTATAAAAAGGAAGCGTGATTCGAGGTGTACAGAAGTCAATATAATGTACGACGCATACTTCTTGATCATGAGATGTTATGTTTCCCCCACTATGGACTGTTGGGACTTAATATGTGGTTCCTTAATCGCCCCTGAACAATCATCAACAAATTTACTGCTATTAATTGAAATAAAAACATATTCTTTCACTATTCCTACATTACCTTTGAACTATCTATAAAAAAGGTTTGTCCACTGTTTTTTTCTCAAGAAATATCCAACAAACATCAACACAGACATACTACCTACTATTTAATACCGAAATATCCGGCATTGTAAACAAAACTTTCAGTTTGGTGTTAGGCAATGTTTTTCTTTTTTCATAGTCCCGTCAATGTTTTCTGGTCCAATGATAAATGGTTTGTGGGTTTCTTAACAATTTAACACCCTCTGGTTTTTGGTTTTTCGTATACACAGACTTGAGTTAGGAGCGCGAGCAGCAGCAATAACATCAACATCAGAATAATAGTTTGTTGTTATGTACTTAGGTAGGTAGAGTGATGCTTGGTAATATCGTTAGAATACTGTGAGAATTTAATTCGCGAGAGTTTTTGCAATAAATTGTGTCGGGATAGATATGAACATGTTAATGTTTATGGAAAAGTTAAGTGATTTATGCATTTAGTCATTTGTAAGCCAATAAAGAAGGGTCACACGAAGTTCAAAGAAGAACGATTAGTGATTTAGTAAAGAATTGAAGTGAGACACAATGAAAATTTTGCAATTAAGATATAATTTGAATTGTCAATTGTCACCAATTGTGGGGATTTATTGGCGAGTTGTGAAATAGGAGCAAATTCTTATTTGAAAAAATTCACAGATAGATGATCGGTATTAAGCTGAAAATATGTAATGATGTCTGGCCTGGAAATCGAAACCAGGTATTTAGCGTTCTAGATGGAAGTGCTCAATATTGCACCATGGTGATCTCTAAGCTTACTAATAAATTCTGCAAGCTGAATATATATAGTTAATCAAGATATGTTTGGCCCCGCGTTGGGCGCCATTTTATTAAAAGTTGGATTCAATGAAATTCCAATTAAAGTTATAATAAATATAATATTAGGGTTCGTTGTTAAAGAGCAACTAAATTTGACAATCCACATCGGAACTTCATCACTAAAGTAGGGCGTTAAGCATTCGTCATGGTTAATGATCAATAAATCTCATCAAAATAGGTTTTTTTCCTAGCCTGTGAACGGAAGATCATAAAAACAACAAGCATTGGTTTCATGTTACGCCAACACTTAAGATGAGAAAACAGTCATTAAATATTCAAATCTGCCACAACTGATGAGCGACAAAGGATGGCAAACATATTAAAAATTTTCTGTGGATGATGGGATGAAGGAAAAATTATTGTTACCATATTGTTTGTTTGTATTATCCCACATGAAATGATCATTGCCGTAAATCTCATTTAATGTGTGGCAAAATAAAAAATTATGGAAAAAACATTTTAAACCACCGTGGACCAATGCAGTGATGCCGTGGTAAGTATGTCCGCCTTGCACACCTCTGGCCTTTGCTAGGCCCGAATGCCGCAACTCATGATGAGCATTAAAGTCCCTAAGAGCAGGCGCTTACGACCTTCCTAAAGCGGGCTAATGTAGGATCTAAAATCTGGAGTTCTGCTATTAATCGGCGGGACATAACGTATTTATACCTCCGTAGTTTCACACCTGACTGCTACTCTTATACATAACATGTTGAGCATTAGAGCAACACTCAAGCAAAATAAGTTTGTCTTGAACAGACTGGTGCAACAGGAAAGCGAGCCCCACTTCCACATCGAACGATCCTTCGTCAGATATTGTTTTGTGTTGTGTATAATATAATACTGCAGTTTATTATCTGCCTCCAAATCCAACTTTCTCTTCTGTAGGGTCTAGGAGTCGAGTCTACTTTTTGAAAATGATTCCCTGAACGGACCCATTGTTTTGTACTTGTCTGAAATAATATTTGTCTGGAATATTAGAAGGCGAAACATTTTTTTTTGTTTTTCACTGTTTTTTTAGAAGACCTTATCGCTGCTTTTCTTCTTTATAGGCGGGAATGAGGACATACGTCTCACTGGTAGTACTCTGCTCTGAACCCATGTTCCATTCCTAGTATAGCTTAAGGGTTAAATGCCCGTTATTCATCGATAAAAAAGAGACAAACTCTCATGTTGACACTCATACTAGACGAATGTCTACTAAGTTCAGATGAAACTATTAAAAAAGTTCTCTTTATATGTGCAAAGTACAAACGACACGTACTTACACACATATGTTCATCATGTGTGATTTTATTGCAATAAAACGAACATACATACTTTTAAATCATGTTGCATGCAACATCAGCATCGTCATCATCACCTCCATCATCATCCACAACAACAACCTCAACAGCAACAATAATTGTTTTATTGTCTACGTTTGCTGAAGATGTTGTTTGTGCTTTGCGGATGCTGTATTTTTGTTAGCCGGCACTTATGTTGTCGCTGATGTTGTTGTTGTTGCTTTTATTGCTTCTGCATGGGTGCATAATGATTAAGTGGCAAAAGTGCAACTTATAATGAAATTGGAAGTTGTGGGAATTGTCCTGAGTGACTGTTACTACTATCCGAGTCGTCGGCTGGATTTCAGGTCTTTCCTTTTGTCTTTCATTGTTGTTGTTATTGTTTTCTCAACATCAACGGGATTTAAACCTGATGTCGGAACAGTAAGACAAAAAAAAAAACTAAACAAAAAGAAAAGCAATTGCTGAGAAACTGTGTGACTTTTCTTTCGTTTCGTTGTTATTGAGCGTTTTTTGTTGTTGTCGTTTTGTGCTTTGTTTTTTGCATGTTTTATTTGTAAACTGGCGGGTGGTCTGGCGCTTTTACAACAGTAGTTTTGCAGATATGATGAGGTGCAGAAGGCTTTCAACGAAGTTAACTAATTTATAATTTTTTCTTTTTGGAAAAAGGGGAAAAGAAAAACTTTTTTAATTTTTTAAAGAGAGTAATTGGAGTGCGGTTTGGGCAGATGTTTGCATGGAGTGGGTATTATAGGTTATCGGGACAGAGGGTGCAATTGGGTAAGGTGAGTGAAGCTCCCTCGAACCTATAATAATCCATTTTTAAAAATACAGACAAAAACAAGAGGAGTACCGGAATAAAACGACAGAGATAAATGTATTTTCTGCAATAATAAGAGAGAAATAGAATCATGGAAATGAAGTAGCAATGACTATGTCGCAAATCCAATACCCAAAGTTTGTATTGAATGTATACACTCTTGCCAGTATGAATGAGGTCGGGCCAGTAATTTCCCAACTGAAGATCAGGTACCGATGCAAAATATGAATTTGAGACAAAAAGTGAGTCAAGCAAATCAGATCGGAATTAATCACATTTAATGATCGAACTTTACGAGCATAAATACCCGCCTTTGAAAAAGTCCAAAGATATTATTCTAAAGTGGGTTCAGGAAGGTTTATCGTTGCTTTACCACCTTTAAGTAGGGTCAAATGTAGTGAGGTCTGACAGTGACAGAAATGGAATGGATGAAGTGAAAAGTCCCCATGGTATTATGTCTACAATGGAAAACCTTATAAGTGCTCCTGTCTACTGTAGAAGACTTTAAATGTTATTCTGCCTACTGAGGAAGGCCCTAAAAGGACATATGCTTTCTAGAGAAGACTTTAAAAGATATTCTGTCTACTAGAGAATACACTAAAAGTTGTTCTATCTACTATAAAAGGTCTTCTGTCTACTAGAGAATTCATTAAAAAAGTCTTCTACAGAATGCCTTAAATAGTCTCTGTCTACTATAGAATATCTTAAAAGGTCTTCTGTCTACTAGAGAAAAACTTAAAAGGTCTTCTGTCTACTATGCAAGACTTTAGAAGGTCTTCTATCTACTATAGAATGGTCTTCTATCTACTAGAGAACATCTTAAAAGGCCTTCTATCTACTTTAGAATATGTTAAAAGTTATTCTGTATACTAGGCCCTAAAATGACTTCTGTGTACTAGAGAATAGCTTAAAAGGTCTTATATCTTCTAAGGAATACATTAAAAGGTCTTCTGACTACTAGAGAATGTCTTATTTAGTCTCTGTCTACTAGAGAATACCTTAAAAGTTCTTCTGTCTCCTATAGAATAACTTAAAAGGTCTTCTGTCTTCTAGATAACACCTTAAAAGGTCTTCTGTCTACTATGGAAGACTCTAACAGGACTTCTATCTACTAGAGAATGGTCCTCTATCTACTAGAGAACACCTTAATTGGTCTTCTCTCTACTAGAGAATACGTTAAAAGTTTTTCTGTATACTAGAGAAGACCCCAAAAGCACTTCTGTGTACTAGAGAATACCTTAAAGAGACTTCTGTCTACTAGAGAATACCTTAAAAGGTCTTCTATCTTCTAGGGAATACCTTAAAAGTTCTTCTGTCTACTACAGAATGTCTTAACTAGTCTCTATCTACTAGATAATACCTTAAAAGGTCTTCCGTCTTCTATAGAACACCTTAAAAGGTCTTCTGTCTACTAGAGAACACCTTAAAAGGTCTACTGTCTACTATGGAAGACCCTAACAGGAATTCTATCTACTAGAGAATGGTCTTCTATATACCAGAGAACACCTTAAAAGGTCTTCTCTCTATTATAGAATACCTTAAGAGGTATTCTGTATACTAGAGAAACCCTAAAAGCACCTCTGTGTACTAGAGAATATCTTAAAAGGTCTTCTATATTCTAGGGAATACCTTAAAAGGTCTTCTGTCTACTACAGAATGTCTAAAATAGTCTTTTTCTACTAAAGAATACCTTAAAAGTTCTTCTGTCTACTATAGAATACCTTAAAAGGTCTTCTGTCTACTAAAGAACACCTTTAAAAAAGAACTTATGTTCACTATGGAAAACCTTAAAAGGTCTTTTATCTACTAGAGAACACCTTAAATGGGCTTATGTCTACTATGGAAGACCCTAACAGAACTTCTATATACTAGAGAATGGTCTTCTATCTACTAGAGAACACCTTAAAAAGGTCTTCTCTCTACTATAGAATACCTTAACAGGTACTATGTATACTAGAGAAGACCTTAAAAGGACCTCTGTGTACTAGAGAATACCTTATAAGGTCTTCTACTAGGGAATACTTTAAAAAGTCTTCAGTGATAGTTACAACGTATTGAGAAAGAATCGCAGTAGAAATGGAGGTGGGAACTAACTTTCCTGTTACACCAGCTCTCTTGAGTCTGACTCTAATGACCTGTGCATGGAATGCTTCGGGAGAGCAGTCATACATCCCGCTGAGTAATAGCTATACTCCAGGTTATAGGCGCAACATTAGCCCGCTTTTGGAAGGTCACAACCGACAGGTCCAAGGGGACCTTAATGCTCATCATGAGGTTTAGCATTTGGTCCTCGAACCGAGAGGTATAACGCTGGAGGAGCAGACTGGCAACTCTATGTTTTGTACATAGTTCGCCAGACATAACCATGGTGTCACCTGGTCTGATAAATGACGTCAGCTGGCAAACCCGTCGTTTTTCTTGATTCAGACCATATCTCTATAATCGTCTCCACCAGCAGACCACACGACTTCATCACCTATGAACGCCATCTTTCATCAATCATGGGAAAGCTAATTGGCCTATTTGCAGAGAGTTAACCTATCACCGCTTCAGAAATCTGTCCAAACCTTTTGATGTTCGGATAGCAGAAAGGATGTTCCGAGACATCATCACTGCTCCGCCGCTCGATATATACCTGCTCTACGAATACCCGAAGAGCGACCAAATTTTCTCAGCAGAGGCGGTGGGATTAGAAATGAGAAAATTCATCGTGCTACCCTTAGTGACCCCAGAGTTAGGGAGCTAATACTGGAAATTATTGGCGGAACCTAATACTGGAAATTATAGTTCATCTCAAGAGTTGCAAAATTGGAGCCGAAATTAGTGAATTGTGTGCAACGGTTAAGTCACTCTCCAACCCTGGAAAGAACGAAGATTGAACCTCAGTCACGTTTGGCGACGTTACGTTGACTGATTCAATGCGATGCGAAAGTTATTTTATTCTAAAATTTGTTGAGTACCCCGGGAGTGACAGTGCGAAGAGAAGGGTACCACGTCGCCTTAGATTTCTTCCAGTCGAGGAGGAACCACCACAATTTACAATCGATGATGTTGCAAAATTCCTTTAGGAAGGATAAGTCATCTAAAGCGTTGGGTCCTTTTGGTATTTCCGTGATAATGCTGAAACAAGAGCGAGAGTTGAATATCTTACTAAAGTTCTCAACCTATCGCTAGCCCACATCATGTCCGAAGTTTGGAAAATGGTGAATCGTACATACATATTTCCTTTTGTCGCCTGTAGCAAAGACACTTGAATTCTCACTCCTCCCCAGCATGAGAATTAGCAATCCAGTTGCAGATCTTCAACATGGCTTCCGTTAAGGAGCACAGCACTACAACAGCGATGTATGACAGGATAGTTTTGGTGGCGCTTGACTTACCAATAGTTTTCGATACAACTAGAGACCACCCTCAGGCCAAGTTTGGAGCTTTGAATATTCTATCATCAGATCATTAACATGACACACAGCACTACAACAGAGCCACACGCCAGCTCCATATATATTAGCTAAGGACTCAACCAGAACAAGGCATATAATAGAACAGTGTTGCTGGCGTTTGGCTTATAAAAAGTATTTGTTACTTTCTAGCACTTCACGCTGGTTGAGGACATTGAACAAGCTACCCTCTGGCCAAGTTTGAAACGTTGAATAATCAATTTATTTGTATGAACGCCAGTCGTACGTGGAATTCAGTTTCCAAAGGTGGGGTGAAATCGTCGGAACTGTTTAACCTCCACATTTCCTGTATTCCACCCCTTGCAGACGGCATAGAGATCGTCACGTTCTTTACGTGAGGTACCTTCATTTGTGAAAGGGTAAACTTCTACTTGACTGATCTTACCACATTTTCCATGCGAGGAATATGAAAATATCTGGGGAGGTGAACGCTGAGCTGCATGTCATGGTCGATGGTAGCAGAATTCCGATCACAAACTACCCAAAGATTCTAGGGGTCACGTCCGAAAGTATGTGCAAGTAGTACGTGTATGGCACACTTATATACGATAACCTGAGTTGTAGGGAGGAGGTCTTCAAGACCCTAGCCGGCAGCATTTGGGGGTGGAGACAAAGAAACCATGTGACCACATATAACGCTAACGCGGGTATGTGGTAAACTATGCGGTACCAATGTGGTCTTCAAATATAAGTGCAACGGGATGGAACAGTATTCACTAGTGGGACATCTTTATGAGGATGCGAAGATTCTTCCATACTGCAACCCAATGATATGCTCTCATTGCAGCATTTGCTCGGTTGTTACTGTGAGTGTCATCCCAATCACCAAATGGTGGATAGGACTCTCCCACGCAGGCATGTCAGGAGGGATCTTCATGATCTAGATCAGCAAGCCTATCAAGAACGTTTGGATGGCAGCCCGATGCCATAAACAGCTATCGTGTGAATGTGGTCCTGCGAGTACATACCCCATCTATCGCAGGTGAGTAGCATCAGCTGCCATAACAAAGCGGAGTATTTTTGGCTCAACTACGTTCGGGATGGCGCAGCCGACTATATGGCAATAATTGTGACACTGTGGACACCTCCAAAAGCAACATCCGACATACCTTTGGTTATAGAAAATCATAGTATTTCGATCAATAAACATCAGATATAATCCCTATAGGGAGAAAACTAATCTTAGTAAGGTTCTTGGATCCATATGGAGCACTCAGCACTCTGAAGGCTTGTCTAAGGTTATAGTCCACGTTTTAGCCGTCGCCCCTATATAAACGTGTCATGAGATTGAAAGTAAAAAACTTCCTCCTTAATATTTCTCAATGTCCAGAAATCTTCATTTTTACCCAACTAAACTATCTTTTGTAATTTGTAGGCCTTTAACTACCATAGCACTTCCTGCAACTACAACTTCAAAACCACGGTACTTCTGCATATTTTTTTACACAACGATTGTTTTTTTTTTTTTGCTAACATAATGTGAAAATTTTGCCTAAATCCTTGTTTTCTCCCACCATTTGGTAACAGCAACAACCACAGCTTCACAGCCTCAACAACATCTTCCAAGCCCAAATCCAACCATCAACAAACACCAGTTGTCATCTTAACAAAGAACTTCATTATTAGCAACATCGCCATCATCATCTATCTTCATCATTATGATGTATATGTCTGCAATGTCCGCAGCAATTGCAACTACCAGACCAGAAACTGAAAACGGTGTTAACTTTCAAGTGTTGCCTCTGTGTCTCTTTATCCCCTCTACCGGCTGTTAGCCGGTTTCCAATGTCTGATGTTATTGCAGTTTAACAACTTTGTTTTTCTCACTCTCTCATTGAGAATTTTTTTTTTGTGTCAAATTATTGCGAAATTCATGAAAATTACGTTTAGTTTATTTGATCACACAATTTGTGGCGCTTATCACCAAAAAAGAAATCATTACAAAAACAACAACATCAATACATTACAAAATCTCCAAATATATTGTATATTGTTTTTGTTTTGGGGTTTTTCTTTGGGAACCAATTGTTTAGCAGATTTACCGACAAGTCTGAAGAAAATGCACAGTGTTTGTTAACCGGAAAATTTTACTTCACGTACTTATACATAGATAATTTTTTTAAGTGGGTATCTTAGAAGATGATATATACTTCATAATAGACTTGATCTGTTTTAACATAGCAAAGTCCAGGATCTATATTGGTCCCTCTTTCGTCTTACATTCCTCAGTTTATCAGTATGTAAAATATATATGAGAGCTAAATCCAAATCAGAACAGATTTCGATATATTTTTTCACATTTGTTTGTAGACCAAATTCCGTTACATAGTCCAAATTTCATCAAAATTGGACATATCAAATGCTTTAAATAGGTCGAAAATATATATGGGAGCTATATCCAAATATGAACCGATTTCGATATGATTTGGCACAGTTATTTTTAGGCCAAATCCCGGCAAACATTTTATTCAAATCGGATACATATAGCGCGTTTCGTGGATCAAATACCTAAAATCGGCCGAGAATATATATGGGGGCTATATCCAAATCTGAACCGATTTCTATATAATTTGGCACACCTATTTCTAGGCTTAATTACGTCGCACATTCCAAATTTCATTGAAAGCGGACATACATATATAGCCTGTTTCGTGCACCAAATGCCTTAAATCGGGCGAAAATAAATATGGGGGCTATATCCAAATCTGATCCGATTTTTATATAATTTGGCACACCTATTTCTATGCTTAATTCCGTCGCACATTCCAAATTTCATTGAAAGCGGACATACATATATAGCCTGTTTCGTGCACCAAATGCCTTAAATCGGGCGAAGATATATATGGGGGCTATATCCAAATCTGAACCGATTTTTACCAAAATAAATAGCGTTCGTCCTTTGGCCAAAAAAACTATCTTCCCCAGTTTTCATGCGAATTGGACAATAAATGCGACATGTACTTTGTTTACAAAAATACATGGACAGACGGACAGACAGACAGACATGCGTAAAGTGATTCTATGTATATCCCTAAAAGGAACTATGATTATATCTCGTTTCCTTTTGCATGTTACAAACTAATGCACAAAGACATAATATCCCTTACCACAAGGTGGTGTAGGGTATAATTAACAGACCAAAAATATGCAGCCCAATTATAAGCGTCGTCTCAGACTGAATCTTCTATATCTCTCTTCCATTAATTCGGAGAGTGTTAGTTAATTGGTGACACCCTCATGTTAAAGTTTACAGTTGATTGCGCTGTGAGGGGCCTAAAATGGAACTAGTAGTTACTGTAAACCTGAGAATCGACAAGTTTCCGATACCGAAGTATTTCATTTGGCTAGCGGGCTGTTAGAAACATTTTTTAAATCTTGCCTCCTTAGAAAACGTATTTTTTTGTAAGTAGTCTCGCCGGAAGTACGAGGAAAGTCGTTTTGTAACACCGTTGGTGACCTTCCACTTCTTACATTTGTTCGTAGGCTTAAACTGTTGTTTTGCCAAATTGGTGCCAGCATTCCAAATGCTGTTTTAACATAGCTAATTTTTGCTTTTACATCTGCTTCTGTGCCGCCATCCGGGTCCACCAAGCTTCCCAAATATCAGAATTGGTCTACTGAGGCATAGCATGTAACCGCTCCTGCGTGTAAATGTTGTGCGGTGTTGTCCTTAATACTCATGATTTTTGGTTTTGGTTGAATTTTACTGTAGGCACGTGCCTCTCAAGTTATCTTGGAGGCTAGTGACAGATTCTGTTAGCTCTGTTGGACAGTAGGTAAACGTCATCTACATAGGTCAAATAATTTAAAAATGTGCTATTAATACGCCATTGTATGCCTCTCCGATCAGACTAAGAGCAAATTGTCTGAAACGAATTTCGTTTAAATATACTCGGGGTCTAAAACCAGATATTCCCCCGACAGCCTAAAGACTGAGGGTATAGAATGCTTAAGAATATATTCAGTGGGGGACAGATAACACTGTGCATCAGCATTTTTGGGGGGTGGAAAATTTCTTTTGGAGATGAAAGCCCTTGATGAGTATACTAAGAACCCAAAATGAAATTTTCGCCATAGGTCAAGTTTCTGAGATATCGCGCGATGAAGTTTTTGATTTTTTCCCTATAATACTTGGGAAAATAGCTCCATATCTCTGTTTGGCGTTGCTGTAGCATCGTTTTGAGGTGACATGTCTTCAGTCAAATCGTTTGGCGAATCTTTTTGTAGAACATTTCATTCTTCTAACTCGATGCCTCTCATGTCCTATTCGTCCTTTATTTCTTAAACCGTAGTGAAAGTACCACAAGATGAGATTTTTTAGCATTCAAATATTCTACAAAAATGTTGCTCAGAAGATTTTAGGTACGGTTGTCTTTGACAACTAATCGATTGTGACCCGTTTTCATTGTCGTTTTTGACATTTATTCGGACTTGGTTCAGAATTAAACTATGTTCTGTTTTTCTGTATATTCGTTATTGGTTATGCATAGGTATGTAGACTAGGGTTATGACTTTTTGACATTTTTCCTCAAAAATGATTTCCTGTAGCAGGGATGAATGAACTTTTGCCTATTAATCACTATGCTATAGTTTATTTCATTGAAATATAAAAAAAGTTCACGCACAAATCGATTTTAAAAAAATAATTTTTTGAAAAAATATATGAAATGAAAAAAATTTTTTTTTCAAAAAATTATTTTTTGTTGCGCGAATGAATAAATATAAGCCTACTAATAACTATAATAACGTTTATTTCATTCAAATATTAAAAAAGTCGCAAAAAAAGTCACTTTGAAAAAATTTTAAATTTTTTGTTTTTTGTTAAAAAATTATATTTTTGAATAAAAGCGTTTATGACAATTTTACAATTCTCAGAATTGAAGAAAAATAGTGAGAAATAAATTTTATGTCATTTTAATTATCTCATGTGGCTCTAAAGTTTATTTTCAATTATATATCTGTATTCAGTGACTTCAAAAAATTGTCCATAATTTTGATAAATTCAAATTTTAAAATCATTTTGTGCGTGAGGTTTTTTCACCGCATCACCTTATAATTAAGATTTTATGTAATCGTATGGCAAAACTCATCACGCTATGATACAGGGATATGAGGTTGTAAAAAAGTCATAACCCTAATGTAGACATTACCAATGGGTATTGCTTATGTAGACATCTGGGGTGCTTCTGAAATATTTACCACAAATAGCTCTTGTATTGATGAACATGTTAATAACAAATGTTCTTGGAGGATAGATCCGGTTATCTCAGTTTTTGAACCGGATATTCCGACACTAAAACCGATTTTTGAACCGGTTTTAAGTAACCGATTAAACTTATATGTATACTATTAAAAAGCTTATAGAGTTGTCAATCAAATCAAAATCAAAAAATCAAAAAAAATTTTTGGGGGTGAATGTCGATGAAGGTAATATGATGAACCCGGAAGGACAGTTTTGCCATAGGTCAAACTTCTGAGTTATGGCATGATAAAATGTTGCTATGTTTTTTCATGTAGCTCTGTATAGTTTGTCAAGAAAGAATTCATTTCGCTATAACTCAGAAGTTTGACCTATGGCAAAACTGTCCTTCCGGGTTCATCATATTACCTCCATCGACATTCATAGGCAAAAAGAATTTTTTACCCCCCAGCCTTTGATCTCCATATATGCGCGTACTGATATTTTTCCTTAAAAACGGTTTAAGAAAACGTTTTTTTGTTCTAGAACTGCAACTAGCAAAGTTTTCATAAGCGAATTAATTTAATTTGATTGACAACTCTATAAGATTTTTAATAGTATACATATAAGTTTAATCGGTTACTTAAAACCAGTTCAAAAATCGGTTTTAGTGTCGGAATATCCGGTTCAAAAACTGAGATAACCGGATCTATCCTCCAAGAAAATTTTTTATTAACATGTTCATCAATACAAGAGCCATTTGTGGTAAATATTTCAGAAGCACCCCAGATGTCTACATAAGCAATACCCATTGGTACTGTTTACATACCTATACATAACCAATAACGAATATACAGAAAAACAGAACATAGTTTAATTCTGAACCAAGTCCGAATAAATGTCAAAAATGTCAATGAAAACGGGTCACAATCGATTAGTTGTCAAAGAGAACCGTACCTAAAATCTTCTGAGCAACATTTTTGTAGAATATTTGGATGCTAAAAAAGCTCATCTTGTGGTACTTTCACTACGGTTTAAGAAATAAAGGACGAATAGGACATGAGAGGCATCGAGTTAGAAGAATGAAATGTTCTACAAAAAGATTCGCCAAACGATTTGACTGAAGACATGTCACCTCAAAACGATGCTACAGCAACGCCAAACAGAGATATGGAGCTATTTTCCCAAGTATTATAGGGAAAAAATCAAAAACTTCATCGCGCGATATCTCAGAAACTTGACGACTATGGCGAAAATTTCATTTTCGGTTCTTAGTATACTCATCAAGGGCTTTCATCTCCAAAAGAAATTTTCCACCCCCCAGACTTTGAGTTCCATTTTGTGTCACAGTGTAATTAGGAACACAAAATTTATAACTTATTTATGATTTATTTTTATGAAATACAATTTGTATGTATGTAAAGTATTGGTATAAGCACTATTAAGTCATGACAAAACATATTGAGATTTCTCTCATGTGGCGAAACGAAATCCCACTTTTTAAACATGGTCAATATTAGCCTGGACAGCTTATTAGGAACACTAGTAGTAGAATCAATTTTGAAGTTTATTAAAGCACATTTCAATACCAACATTTTTGTTTTAAGTTAGTTAATAGCATGTCATTTAAAGGGCCTAAGTAATTCTTAATTTTCAAGACCACACATTTGTTAACCTCATAGATCACTCCTAACCATGCATTGTAACTACTGCTCCTATATTAACTGATGACCTGGTTTTAATGGTGTGATCTTACAAAGGCAAATAAGCTCTGCGGTAGTGCCAAATTCAAATAAAAACTGCTTTATAATCGACAGGATTTGCCACATCGTAAATATCTGACCAATAGAGAATTTTTCAGGACTACTCATATGGAAAATATTGCGCAATTATTTCGTTGACCATAGTCTTATCGGCAATAGGACATATTTTAATCATTAATAGGTATAATATTCATTCATTCTCGCAAAGGTAATCATTTTCGAGAAAAAATTTCAAAAAGTCATAACCTTAAGAATCATCGTCTCTTGTGGCCTTATTATTCTTCAGCCAGTTTATTGATGCCTCTAAATCAGTGTGAGGCATTGTGAGTTTCGTGAGCCTAAATTTACTCTCGATCACCACCAGTTAGAGTCTACACAAGTTGTGAGCTAGAGTAAATTTACGCTCCCGAAACTCACAATGCCTCACGCTGCTCTAAACCATACAGGCCGGGCGGTATACACTCAATACCATCTTCTGTGATTGGATTTGTGGCATCTTCGTCGTCTTTGTTAGTATTGGATACCAACAGTTTGGAGAAAATGTTCTTTCCGTAACCTGAGCACACTATCGTTGTCTGTTACCAGATTACATTGCTTGTCTCTACGGATGGATATGCGTATACCAAAACCATCGGTTTGGTGTTTCACAGTTTCGTAGAATTTTCTGATTTAATTGTAGCCCCTGCATATTTTGTTTTTTTTTTCATACTTCCGCGTTTCTACTTATTTTTTTTTTTTCCTGCAGAAAAGGAGAGTTATACCATACATACAATGGGTTCCTTGGTGTAGGAAGTTGTTTGCCTCTTCCCATGTAAGGTTATTTTGTTTTTGTTCCTTTGTTTAGTCAGGTATCAGCCTTGGTATCAGCCAAGATCACCCATATACGTTAACGTGACAGCAACAACAACATATGTTCTCTTTATTCTCATCTGCCGTGGTTTATCAAAGGAAAGACTCGCTCAGAGAGACTAATGCAAAAAATATTTTGAGGGAATGGATTAGGCCTGACTATTTTGAAAAACGATATAGAAGTCGTCATCCCAAATAAAAAACGCCAACCCTCCTAATTGTGAGACCGGGCACCGCCGAAATGTTGTTTATTGCTGTAGTATGCAATACCAACAAATTAGTTATGTGTTTTTTCGTTGAGAACCAAAGAACGCATAGCAGTGGGAAAGATTTGGTTTTGTTAGCAAGTGAAGTTGATCGAGTTTAGGTAGTGCCAAAAAAATTCTCGATCAGAGTGTTTCTTTGGACACCGTACTAAAAATTTTTGGGGGTATATATCCGTCAGCACAGCTGACTGATACATTCTTACTTGTTTCTTAAGGCATGACCAAATCATCACCATTTGCTACGTTTAATCTGACTTTGTTTTGGTTTTCCTGGATACCTCTTGCAGTCGTCCGAAGGCTGCTCTCTATTTGTGTGGAAAGGTTGGCTCATGTTCCCTTTGTGAAGAATTATAGTACTCCATTTTTACTCAATTCTTCCAAATGGCAATTCGTCTGATTGTGTCTAAAGTTTTCCTGAAATCGATGAAGAATAGATACAGGGGGGTGCTGGTCTGAAGCCAGCTAGTTCACGTTTTTCTACTTGCCTTTAAATTCTTTTTATACCCTCCACCATAATATGGAGGGTATAATTGAATTTGTTATTTGTAACACATCGAAATATTCATCGGAGACTCTATAAAGTACACATATTCTTGATCAGGGTAAAACTCTAAGTCGATATAATAATGTCCGTCTGTCCGCCCGTCCGTCCGTCCATCTGTTGAAATCAAGATACAACTCTCAATTTTTTAGATAGAGCTTTGTAATTTGGTATAGAAGTTTCTATCACAACTAGGATGTTTGTATTGCAATTGGGCTATATCGGTCCACGTTTTGATATAGTCCCCATCGAAAGGTACCACCCGATTTTCGGAAGGTTTTAGCCTCATTATCAAACTTTCCCCCAGAAATTTGTCTGTATAGGTCCACGCCTTCATATTGCCCCCAAAGAACTGTACCTCTCGATTTTTGATATTTTAAAGGTTGTGACCACAATAATCCACCGAAATGGCTGGATCGTTCTATATTAATTTTGTCGGTATAGTACCACGCCTTAGTATGGCCTCCTTAGAACGGTACCTTCCTATTTCCGGTATTTTGACTGTTGCGTCCTCAATATTCTTCCGAAATGGCTGAAATTTAGTATTTAGTCTTCGTTGGGGGTATAAAACTTTCCCAAATAAATTTGTCGGTACTGGTCCATGCCTTAGTATAGCCCCCATAGAAAGGTACCTCAATATTCCACTGAAATAACTGAAATTTGGTAAGTAGTCTTTGTTGAAGATAAAAGTCTTTCTGACTGAAATTCGTCGGTATAGGTTCACGTTTCGATATAGCCCCCATAGAACGGTAACTCCCGATTTTCGTATTTCTGAAGGTTGTAACGTCAATATCCCACCGAAAAATTTATATTTGTTATTTAGTCTTCAAAGGGGTTATAAAATATTTCGGTATTTTGTTTTACCGAACATGCTGAAATTTGGTATTGTAATGTTCCATTTTACTTCAATACAACTAGTGGTGGAGGGTATAACAAGTTTGGCTTGGCCGAACTTAACGCCGTTCTTACTTGTTTGTATAATGGCTGCTATCAACCTCATTGAAAGTACCAAAAGCTCCAAATAACCCCGCCGGCGCCAACTCAAATGTCTGATGACCACGCAAAATTATGAATTGAGTTACCGATTTAATTTGGAATTTATGGTTCTCTGCGGTTCAAATTTTCTGCACCAAAAATTGTGGTCATAGGTCGACGTTTTGATATATCACCCCATGGAAGGGTACCTCCCGATTTTCAGTATTTTATAGATTTTAGTCTCGTTATCCCAGTGTCGCTTGATATAAAAGAGGGACCAAGATAAGTCCATAAGTCCACTCATTGTTTAGTTTTCAAATATTGCATTTACTTGTTTTGTTGTTACAATAACAAAAGAAATTTGAACAGTATCGGCTGTTGTTATATTTTACAGAATAGGCCTACTGGTCGTTGCCGCTTTAACGCTGCGTTGTGCATCAGGGTCTGGGCAGACGCTTTTATATTTAGTCGAAAAGGTCCGATCAGGTGTCCAACGCAGGGTTAAATACAAATTATTACACTTCAGCAAAAGAAAAACAAAAGTGAGTTCTTGTAAAAAGAAAGAACGAATTTTTTAAACGACCAACTTACTCGTAATTATACCCTCAGCCTTTAGGCTAAAGAGGGTATTTACACTTTGATACGACCAAAAATGTGCCTCATCGAAATAATGGTTTTAGACCCCAAGTATGTTTGTACGATATCCGTTTCAGACAATTTTGAGTAGATCTAGCAATGTCCGTCCGTCTGTCTGTCTGGCTGGCTGGTGCGCACAATAACTCTCGAACGGATCAATCGATTCGGTTCAAATTTTGGGTATAGAAATTTTTTGCCCAGATTCGATTTAAGTTCGAACATGAGCCATATCGGTCCACTCCTTCAGGTACCTCCCCCACAAATGTTCAAAAATTGTCGCAAAACTTGTGCGCACGATAACTCTTGTAGGGAATAACCGATTTGATCCATACTTTGCACATCGTGTAATTTCTACCAAACTTAGATGAGGTTCCGATATGGACTCAATCGGTCCACTTCTTCGGGTACCTCCCACACAAAATTTCGGAAAAGTTCAGTTTAGGACCTGGTCTCGAATCGCTTTGATTTTTGTTTACACAAATTGTTTTCGCTGTCCTCTATACGACGCTGTAAGTTTCATTAGGGGCAAGTCCATACTTCCTGAGAAAATAGCCTGAAAGTTACAAAAAACCCTATGACACCGTGTGTAGTGGTCGGAGCGCAAGATAACTCTCGAACGGATCTGCCGATTCGGTCCAAAATTTGGCTTTCGTAATATTTTGTTCAAACTAAGTTCAAGTTCAAAGATGGATTATATCGGTCCACTCCTTCCGGTACCTCCCCCACAAAAGTTCGAAAATGTTCGGAAAATTTGTGCGTACGATAACTCTTGAAGGAAATAACCGATTTGGTCCATACTTTGCACATTATGAAATTTCTACCAGACTTAGATGTGGTTCCAATATGGACTCAATCGCTAAACTCCTTCGAGTACCTCCCACACAAAGTTTGGGAAAAGTTCAGTTTAGGACTTGCTCTCGAATCGCCTTGGTTTTTGTTGTAACATCTTGTATTCACTGTCCCCTATACGAAGGTACAAGTTTCCTCAGGGGCAAGTCCATACCTCCTGCAAAAATAGCCTGAAAGTTGAAAAACAAACCCTATGACACCATGTTTATGGGTGAAAGCGCAAGATAATTCTCGAACGAAAATGCCAATTCCAGCCAAAATTTGGTCTTCGTAATATTGTTTCCAAACTTAGTTTAAGTTCGTAGATAAGCCATATCGGTCCACTCCTTCAGGTACCTACCCCACAAAAGTTCAAAAATATTCGGAAAAATTGTTCGCACGATAACTCTTGATGGGAGTGACCGATTTGGTCCATACTTTACACATTCTCATAATATCTACCAGATATAGATCAGGTTCGAATATGGACTATATTTGTCCACTCCATCCTGTACCTCCCACACAAATTTTTGGATAAGTTCACTTAAAGACCTGCTATTGAATCACTTTGATTTTTGTTGAAGCAACTTACATTCGCTGCCTCAATTACGATGGTAAAAGTTGTTTTAGGGGCAAGTCCATACTTCTTGAGAAAACAGCCCGAAGGGTCTAAAAACCCCCTATGGCGCCCCCATGGTCTATGTCGGTCCATTCCTTTAAGTACCTTTCCGCAACATTTTTGAACTTTAATCCTAATCAACATTTTTGTCGGTTCATACGACCAAAATTTTTAAACCCCCTAAATACATAAGTTTTTTGTGAAAAAAGTGTTTCAATTTGCATAGGCTGAGGGTATATCTCTGTCGGCAAAGCCGACTGATACTTTCTTACTTGTTTTATTATCTTCTAGTCAATACCCTCATCTCTTACAATTTTTCTTTATTCCGGCTTTTGTTGCATTTAAGACATTCTAGTCTCGTAGTCCTGTCTTAAAATGGAAATTCGATAATATTTCCTCCTAAATACGTAATAATTTCGGTATACCTATATATTTATTCTATTAAATTCTTGGCTGGGAGACAAATATTGCTCTTGAAAAATTCACGTTTATAACGGGAACTTCGAAGCAAATCTTAAAACATAAAAATAACAAGTGCTGTATCTAGTCTAATGATAATTATCTTATTGAGCAAACAAAATCAACCTTGCTTGGTGAGTCTTAAAATTTGTCGAAGTGGAACACCATAACTGTTTCCCGTTCCGTATCTCTTCTAATAAGAATTATTCTTGTTGTCATCATTAAAATCAAATTTTTGGTAATTTTAATGTTTCTTTTAATTTTACTTTCCCCTTTGGCATATTAAAATAATTCAAAGTACTGTGGGTTGAAAATAATTCTTGTCCCGCAAAAAAAGAACCAACAACAAATCGTAAACTGATGATCACAGCTTCATATCCACTTACATTGAAGTTTGAGCGAAATAAAATCCTAAAGAAACTAAAGTAGGTACGGGGTATAACATAAACGTGTTCATTGTTGGTGTAATATGGTGGTGGTTGGCGCTGATACTGTTGTTGGTGGGTAACATGGATGACTGGCTGACTGGCTGGTTGACTGTTAAGAGGCGTATGTGTGAGAGAGTTTTTTCTATAACGTTTTATAACATTTCAGTTTTAGTTTAGTTTTTTTTATTATTATTTTTGCTGTTATTTTCTTTCGTTTGCACGTCCAAACGTTTACTTAGTTGGGTGCTTCTTTTTGCCTTTTTGGCTTCAAAAACACAAACACCACCAACAACATAACCAGCAACGTAGCTGCCATGAATGCGGCTTTTGTTGTCGACGACGATGATGGCAGTTGATACTGTTGCCGTTTATGTTGCCGACAACTTTGATATTACTGCCATGTTATTGTTTTTGTAGCTGTTCTTGGTGGCTAAGGCCTTTTAATGGGGAGTTTTTCGACGCTAACCTGATATTTAGGGTAACACGAATAAGTGAAAGTGCAAAAATTTTATTTGTTACCTTAACGAAATGATGAAACGAAACAAAAACAAAAGCAAAAAAGCAAAATCTCAACAGCAACAACAAAAACTATCAACAGTTTTACACTGCACGCTCTCTGTTCTGCTATTGATTGAAAAATAAAAGTTTTTTTCTGTGTTTTGGTCAAACGAGACAAGGTAAAATAACAACAAACAAAGATGACGCATTTGTGGTTGCAACTGTCTAAGAAATCTTGTATGCGGAAGTAAATAATCATTTTCCAATTTGGGGATTTAGTAAAATTTCTATTTCCATATGCAGATTTTTGTTGTGGCGTTTCTTTTATTTGCAATGATAATTTATGTTAATTTGTGTAATTTTGTTGTCGTTGTTGCGATCATAATGACGATGATGGCGATGGGCGAAACAAAAGACTTAAGCAACAAACATGATTATTATGAAAGCAAACAAGGGTGTCATAATATTTATTACGACCAAAAAGCTGCTCAAGCTGATTTTTCAACGAGAGTTATCGGAAATGAATTGATTTTATTATTATTACTAGCAGACCCCGGTCCGCGTTGCTGGCCCGTCGTAATGAGTTTTAATGACAATTTTTTATCGACTTTATGCTTGAAAATTAAAAAATAGTTATTTTCTACCTCACTTCTTCGGTCTATTGTCAAACCGAGAAGGATTTTTTGTCTGTAACCTTTCTTTTCTCTTACGGACTTTGTCGGATTTTTTCGCCAATTTATGCTTTTAAGGATTTATTATCGTCCATGTCCCTGTCTTTATTCTAAAGCGATCTAATTTTAAAGGTTAAGAAGTGGTTAAATCGAATTCTCCCGCTTATTGAGACTTATATGTTTTAGCTTTTCATGGCTGATGGACCGTTGAACCTCACCGTAATTTGTAAATATGTTAACTAGGGTTATGACTTTTTTACAACCTCATATCCCTGTATCATAGCGTGATGAGTTTTGCCATACGATTACATAAAATCTTAATTATAAGGTGATGCGGTGAAAAAACCTCACGCACAAAATGATTTTAAAATTTGAATTTATCAAAATTATGGACAATTTTTTGAAGTCACTGAATACAGATATATAATTGAAAATAAACTTTAGAGCCACATGAGATAATTAAAATGACATAAAATTTATTTCTCACTATTTTTCTTCAATTCTGAGAATTGTAAAATTGTCATAAACGCTTTTATTCAAAAATATAATTTTTTAACAAAAAACAAAAAATTTAAAATTTTTTCAAAGTGACTTTTTTTGCGACTTTTTTAATATTTGAATGAAATAAACGTTATTATAGTTATTAGTAGGCTTATATTTATTCATTCGCGCAACAAAAAATAATTTTTTGAAAAAAAAATTTTTTTCATTTCATATATTTTTTCAAAAAATTATTTTTTTAAAATCGATTTGTGCGTGAACTTTTTTTATATTTCAATGAAATAAACTATAGCATAGTGATTAATAGGCAAAAGTTCATTCATCCCTGCTACAGGAAATCATTTTTGAGGAAAAATGTCAAAAAGTCATAACCCTAATGTTAACATGGGGCGCCTTCGCCACTGGGGCGGCTACGCCAGCGCCGATTTTCTCGCAAAATGCAAGTGCTAGAAAAAATCCGTTAAGAGTACAATTGTGAGTTTAATGTCTATCATCTCCCAAAAGTTGGCAGTTGTGTCATAGGTATGATAGCAAACGCACGCGGTTTTGTGTTTTCAGGGTATTGGGAAAAATAATTATGGTAGGTATTTTTTGTGATATCTTCTTTACCTTTTGTGATATCAAAAACACATTTTATACCGTTAGAAGACAACTACTGAAGAATATAAATCCCAATAATTCGCATGAAAAAAACAATTGCAAATGTCAATATATTAATATTATGAAATATGTAAGGGGTGGGGCCTACGCCATGATAGGGGCGTGGTGGGTTAATCTTAGAATTTTGTCATGTTTAACTTAAATTCTTTATACCATAGATATACCACACTATAATATGAAGTTAAAATCAAATATTATCCTTAACGTATCTTGTTTTAGTTATATTATAATTTTTGTACCTAAATTCAAGGCACCTACTTCAATTAACCGCTAAAATCGGTTACTTTTTGTGAATTTCAAAATAATTTTTGATTATTCAATAGAAAATATGTTCCTTTTTTGCATAATGTTGATATTTAAGGAAGAAGTATGGTAAATTACAGTTTTAGAGTCCGTTGGAGAATGTTCAATATCGATGGCGAAGCTGCCCCATGGGTGGGGAGGCTTCGCCACTTTTTACAAATTTTGTAAATTCTTAAAAATAATATTTTAAAATCAAAATTATAACCATAACTTATAGTCAAGATATGCTAATATTTGTACCAAAAATAATATTTGCGAAGGCGCCCCATGTTACCATATATAGTTTTTCTACATCGGGGGCGCAACCACCGTTGTCTCGAAAACTAATTTGCAACCCGATGCACTCATAAGGTTAGCAAATATAGCGATTATAAAATAATAGGCCCGAAATTCGTCTACAAATATATAGCATTTTAGACCACGGGACATTCCTGAACATTTTCTGAATATTAGGTTCAGTGGTTTTGGAAAAATAATGTTCTGAAAAGAGTGGGCGTGGTCATCAGTTTTCAAGATATAATATATTAAAAAAGTAGGCCTGGTCCGGTATCTTGGCTCCAAACATGTACCTAGGGTGCACACAACTTCGTTGCCTACCAAAATGTATGCTGAAACCGATATAATCATACATTTGGCTTATACATTTGGGAAGGTACCCCACCTCTTCCGAAATTCATAATACATACATAACAACGGCAAACATTGAGCTTTTGTCGCAAATTTTATGGAAATCCCTTCAGTAGTATTGGAGTTATGACATATTAAAAAAAAAACCGGCGTGGTCGCCCGACCTAGGAAGTACCTAGATTGTAGATTAATCCGTAAATTTTTAATCCGATACATGCATAATTTTTGCAAATATAACGTTTTTTTTAAAATATCACATAGGGGAGGTACCCCGCTCCCTCTGGAATTCAATAAAATATGTAACCTGTTTTCGGGGGGGCGTGGTAAACTTTTCTTTCCAAAAAACCTAAGTTGGGTTATGACAGCATTTGATTTGTACTCATAAAGGTAAGGCGTTTTTTCAAATATGCCCCCTTCAAAATTCAAGAAAATATGCCCGTACATTCCCTGACATTTTCAGGAAAATCGGTTCAGTAGTTTTGTAGATGTAACGTATTTTAAAAAGTGGGTGTGGTCAAGTCATTGGATCCTAAAAAAGTGGATAAGGTCTTCTGAAATAGATACATTCGTAATTATTGTAAATATAACATTTTTAAAAAAGTTTGGTATAGGGGAAGTACCCCGCCCCTTCCGAAATTCAACTTAATTTGTAGCCTAATGTAAGCGGGGGCCATCCTTGTACATTCCCTGGCAATTTCAGAAAAATCGGTTCAGTAGTTTTTGTAGAAATGATAAAAATTGAAAATTGAAAAAAGTGGGCGAGCATTTTCTTTGCATAAAAAAATATCGAAATCGGTCCAGCCGTTCTCAACTGATGTCATGACCAACGACCGACATTTGATTTTTATTTTTAAAGATTTAAAAGTTTAGACAAATCGCGATTTCCTTGAAAATCCCTTCAGTAGTTTTGTAGATATAACCTAATTAGAAAGTGAGCGTGGTCGGATCTTAAGTCCCAAAATAAGTACGTAAGATTGGAGACACAATCGCCATTGACTCGTAAATAAATTCAAAAACCGATACATTCGTATTTGTTGCAAATATTGCATTTTTACAAAAATAGGGCATAGGGGAGGTACCCGCCCGATCCAAAAGTCAAAAAATATGTAGCCTATTTTTATCTGGGATCGACCCTGTACATTCGCTGAAAGTTTCAGGAAAATCGATTTAGTAGTTTCGTAGATATAAAATATTTAAAAAAGTGGGCGTTGTCCAGTCTTAATGCCCCAAATAAGCACGTAAGGTCGGAGACACAATCGCCATTGACTCAGAAATTAATTTTCAAAGCGATACATTTGTAATTGTTGCAAATATTGCATTTTTACAAAAATAGGGCATAGGGGAGGTACCCCACTCGATCCGAAATTCAACCAAATATGTAGCCTATTTCAACCGGGGGTCATCACTCTACGTTCCCTGCAAAATTCAGGAAAATCTATTGAGTAGTTCCGTAGATATAACATATTTATAAAAGTGGGCGGAAAAGTGGGCGTGGCCAATTTTTCTTTGCATAAAAACCTAAACTGGACTATGACTAACATTTCCACAAAAAATTATCCAAATCGCTCTAGCCGTTTTCAACTGATTCAATTACCAACAAACGACAATTGAGTTTTATATATAAAGATTATTCCGTCTGGAACCTTGAAATTTTTACTCGTACATACAAACATGCACACAAACATATTTATTTGTTTTGGGTTTACTCTTACAACAATGTCAACGGGGGAGAAAAGATAAGGTGGGCGGTGATAATCTTCCATGTGATCTTTCACCCGATCGTAAATATCCAACCGTATGGCAAATGACTACTGGGATTTTCGGAGGAAATAAATACTACTTAAGCATAAGGCCAATGCAATAATCGGGCCATATCAGTGTCGTATGAATAGGGTAGAGCCTCTCCTAATCAAGTGGTTGTTGCTGTTTTTATACCCTCAGCATTTATGCTAACGAGCGTATATGGTAAAATTTACTTTACAACTCCATTTGAAAAAAAAAATTAAAAAATGCTTTTGCGGGCACATCTACGATTTTTGGTATAGAGGTTAAGAACGAAAACAATTTGGTTTCAAATCTGTTCGCGTTCACAAAATTGGCCGATGCGTGCAAAAGTTATAGCGGCTTTTCTTATTTGTTGTATTGATATATCAGTAACAGCATTTGACATCGATCCATTAAGAAAATGTACGCATCAATTTTTTTCCTTTAGACTCCAATTACTAGCATACTGTAAGGAGCACACTCATAAGATTGCACTGTACAACACAAAAAATAATTACTAGATAATTCGGCCAGATTATGAAAGAGGACCGAAAAAAGAATACACGTAAATCGGCGTTTTGAAAATTTACGTCAGGAAGTAACCTAAATAGGCGTGGCAAGTTCCACCCATTTATACATGTTTTGAAATATTCGACATCAGATTCCTTGGAATTCTTGCATTTTAGCTATAAAGTATCTTTAGCAATATTACTGACAACAATGCGTGGTATCCTTTTATGAAAAAATTACCCTCATGCGAGTCACTAAACGGGTCTTATTGGTCCCCTTTTTGAAAATCGTTTAAAAACTCCTTTAAGATGTGATCGTATCAGTTCAAAATGTTCCACCAAATTATTTGCCATAAAATTTTACTATAGGTCCCCGAATACACCAAAACTCTAAATCGTACCTAATTGCAAGAAATCTGCCAAAAGTAAAATCACGTTTTAGGGTTAATGTTGTACTTTATCTGAGTTTATTAAGTTTTGCCCCAGCAAGCTTCATTCTAGATAGAAGACGTCAAAGACAAAGATATTCTCCATCAAATTTCAATACAAGTCGCCGAATAAATGAAATATGTATTTACAATACATATCAAGAAAATATATACATCATATTTGCCAACAAAACACCCAAATATTTTTTGAATAAATTTGTTTTGTTCTCTTGTCGAGTTGATGCATGAAAGTAACATGAAATTTAGTTTTAGACGAAAGGTGTTAAAAGAAGAAATATTCTACACAAAATTTCACTGTAAGTCCCAGAACAAACTAGATATCTAAGTAAAATACTTTGTTAAGAAAATGACATTACAAAATTAGATATTGTAGGTAGAAATTATTTGTTGAACTGTTAGACTCTTAATTAAAATTTATTCCATACTGAGTCAAAATCTCCTATAATACTTCACTTTTTGGGGATTGTGTCAAAAGAAGAAATGTTCCAAATCAAATTTCATCATGAGTCTCTGAACCAAAGAAATTTGTAGCTATAATATTTAACGTCTCCAGAAGCGTTCGCTTTTTATATGTAATTTAGGTCCATATTCTACCGTTTTTATTCACATTTTCGTTATGTGCGGTCACAAAATATATTTTATTGATGTTTTTCCATAATAAATTCTTTCTTTCAATTTTATCAGAGCAGGAGTAGCTACCATCATTATAGTATTTAGGACCATGCCAAAATTATGGATGTTAGGACTCGTATGTCAGATATATATTCACTGGAAAATAGGCGTAGACTATCCCCGCATTTTCACATACAATATCAGGAACCTATGACTTATCCTGATAACGTTATTTTAGTTAATAGTACTAAAATACGTAATTTTACAAAGTCCGATCAGGGTTATCAATATTTTCCCTATATATATTCACCATAGATATTGCAAAAACAGTTTGGATCGAGCACATACATATAATCTTCAGATAGAATTTATTATGGAAAAACATCAATAAAATATATTTTGTGACCGCACATAACGAAAATGTGAATAAAAACGGTAGAATATGGCCCTAAATCACATATAAAAAGCGAACACTTCTGGAGATGTTAAATATTATAGCTACAAATATCATCTTTTGTTCAGAGACTCATAATGAAATTTGATTTGGAACATTTCTACCTACAATATCTAATTTTGTAACGTCATTTTCTTAACAAAGAATTTTACTTAGATATCTAGTTTGTTCTGGGACTTACAGTGAAATTTTGTGTAGAATATTTCTTCTTTTAACACCTTTCGTCTAAAACTAAATTTCATGTTACTTTCATGCAAACAAAACAAATTTATTCAAAAAATATTTGGGTGTTTTGTTGGCAAATATGATGTATATGGTAAATTTCAAATTTCCTTTACAATTACATAGAAAAACAAGTGAACCAAGGCTATAGTCGGGTCGGGGCCGACTATGTGATACCCTACACCACTACCCCTGTTCATGAGCTTTTGACTAATAAAATTCAATATATTAAAATTGGGATAGCTTAGCGCCTTTGCTCTGAATGTCTTCATTAACACAGGTCAATTTTTTTGAAACGCATTTAAGTGCATCGACAGTACAACCCAAATAAAAAATGGAAAAGTGGGATGTATGCCAACCATCAATAGGCTTCTTTCTCCGTTAGACCCCCATCAACCCCCAAAATTTCGTGAGGATCCGATCAAAATTTCGTAGTGTGATTGCACAAAAATGGAAAAAGGGATGCATTACCGACTATTGCGATATCTCTGTTGTTTGACCACCTATGACAACCTACTTGACATCTTTGTAAAGGTGACATTTTCCACTTTCCTTGCCAGGTTTTGCTTTCGATATACCTTCTACAGAAGGGAGATATTAACTTTGAAATAAAACGTTGGTCTTTTTTCCAAATATTCTTTTTGTCACATTCCGACCCCTGAATATTATCCGACCCCTGAATAATATCCTACCATTATCAAAAATCAAAAGGTTTTTTTCCTCTGTGGGACCCCCAATAACACCCAAAATTTCGTGACGATGCTATTAAAATTGCGACCTGTAGTGTGATTTCCAAAAAAGTACAAAAATGGTATGTATTATTGCGATATCTCCGTTATTTGGATACCTACGCCAACCTGCTTTACATCATTGTAATGATGGTATTTTTACTTTCATTGTCTGACTTTGGAAGGTCCCGAACCAAAGCTGTGATATTCGTCATTATTATTAAAATCGCAAAAATGAAAAGTTGTGTTCTATTAGCGGCTTTGCGATATCTTCGTTGTTTGACCACCTACGACAACCTACGTAACATCGTTGCAAAGGTGATATTTTCTACTTTCATTAGCAGGTTTTGCTTTTGACATACCCCTTTTAGAAGCGGAGATATTCGCTTTGAAATAAAACGTTGACTTTTTCTCCAAATAAGTTTTTTGACCATTCCGACCCCTGAATATTATCCGAGCATCACCAAAATCAATAGGCTTCTTTCTCTGTAGGATCCCCATTAGCCCCCGATTAAATTGCGACGATCCGATTAAAATTACGACCTGTAGCGTGATTACAAAAAAATGAAAAATGGGATGTATTGCCGACTATTGTGATATCTCCGTTATGTGGCCACCTACGCCAACCTACTTTGCATCACTGTAAAGATGGGATTTTCTACTTTCATAGTCAGACTTTGTTTTTGGAAGATCCCCAACCGAAGCTGTGATATTCGTCATTATTATTAAAATCGCAAAAATAAAAAGTTGGTTTCTATTAGCGGCTATTGCGATATATTCGTTGTTTGATCACCTACGAGAACCTACTTTACATCATTAGAAAGGCTATATTTTCTACTTTCATGGCCAGGTTCTGCTTTTGGTATACCCCATATTGAAGTTGAGATATTCGCTTAGGAAAAACACGTTGTCTTTTTCTCCAAATACGCTTTCTGTCCATTACGACCCTTAAATATTATTCGACCATCACCAAAATCAATAGGCTTCTTCATCTGTGTGACCCCCATTAACCCTCAAAATTTCGTGACGATCCGATCAAAATTGAGACCTGTAGCGTGATTTCCAAAAAAGTGGAAAAATGGGATGTATTAACAACTATTGCGATATCTCCATTATTTGGTCACCTACGCCGACCTAGTTTACATCATTGTAAAGATGGGATATTCTACTTTCATAGCCAGGCATTGCTTTTGGAAAGTCCCCAACCAAAGCTGTGATATTCGTCATTATAATTAAAATCGCAAAAATGAAAAGTTGTGTTTTATTTGCGACTATTGTGATATCTTCGTTGTTTGATCACCTACGAGAACCTACTGTACATCATTAGAAAGGTGATATTTTCTACTTTTATTGTCAGGTTTTGCTTTTGGTATACCCCGTATAGAAGCTGAGATATTCGCTTTGGAAAAAAACGTTGTCTTTTTATCCACATACGTTTTTTGCCGATTCCGACCCCTAAATATTATCCGACCATCACCAAAATCAATAGGCTTCTTCCCCTCCGGGATCCCCATCAACATCCAAAATTTCGTGACGATCCGATCAAAATTGCGACCTGTAGCGTGATTACAAGGTTTAGATGGACAGACGGACAGACGGACAGACGGACGGACGGACGGACTGACGGACGGACACACATAGCCAGATCGACTCAGCTCGTCGAGACATTCATTTTGGTATATATAAGTATGGGTCTACGACCATTATTTCGATGCGTTACAAACTTTTTGGCCAAAACCAACTTATAATACCCTCCCCACATAGTGGTGTAGGGTATAACAATTAAAAACTTTTTTGGCGAGCACATCCGCCATTTTTGGTACATGGGTTACGAAAAAGATCGTGGTTTCAAATCTGTTCGCGTTCACAAAATTGGATGCTGCACTCAAAAGATATATGCGGTTTTACTCCCTTGTAAAGAAAAAATATTTAAAAATTCCTATTGTGCTGTAATAAGAACATGTATATATGAATCGTTAGCAGCATTTGATATCTATCCGTAGATGCTAAAATAGTTGCTAAATTTATTTTTATTTTCGCGGAAAATCAAAAAATATTGAAGAAATCTTGGAATACATTTTATTTATTCTAAATCAGAGTCCAAAAAATCTCTAAAAAAAAATAATTTAAAAATACGTACAGAATCTATACAACGCGTAGAAAAATGTGAGACCAAAATTATAAAGATCGCGTTTATAACTTGCATATTACAACAACAACATAGAACGGAAACTTATTGTTGGAAACATTTTTAAAAATATATTTTTGGTTAAATACGAAAAATTTGAAAAATAAATGTTGGGAGTTATTCTATTATTTCGCTAAATTTCGATCCAAATCCTGAAGTATTTTGCTTAAACTTCTACGAGAAAAGTAATTAGTCATCGTGAAAGTATATTTGCTTTCTGTGATAAGCAATAGAAATAAGAAGTAGAGAGTAATATTGAAATTACAATCAAAGAAAAAACATAGAAGTTAAAAACCGTATAAATCGCGAATTGGCTTAAATCGGTTGAGGTGCATGTGCTTTTCGGATACAGGGAGTCCATGTCTATCAATATGCATGGATTTTCCCATGTTTCATTCAGCGGCCAAAGTGTGCCATCAGTTGCATCTAACTATTCAAAAAACCTTCAAGTGGGCAAAAATTACGCGATGTGCATATGATTATAAGGTGCATCCGATTTCAATGGCCCCCTATTAAAAATACGTCAATATAAATTATTTTAGACAGATTCGCAATCTATTTTGGGATAAATAGGGATATTACTCCTGAATCTTTGTAATTTGTGACACACCTTTTTGGCAAATATTATAATCGCGTATAAAGGATTACATTTATGCAAAAATAATCAAAGAAAATCGCGGTTCAATTCGCGGAATTGTCAAAATATATTTTTCCAGATTTTCCTACTTTCAAGGTATCTATATCCGGCGTTTTAGTGGATGGATTCGACCGCGGAAGAGCTCATTAGATCCGGCACGTAAAAAAACTAAAATCACGCGGGGTTCAGGGGTACCTGTACGACAGTTGTAAATTTTAAAGCCAAAAAATAGGTTTTTTCAGAAAATTTACGCACCAAATTTTCGCATTTGGACTCCTATTACTAGGAAGCTGTAGGGAGCACACTCATGAGATATACATCGAACGACGTGGAATCGCGAGTTCTACAATCCTATAAACTAGTTTGGATTATTATCTAGTTGCACCCTATAATTATAAGAAAAATTCGAAAAACATTGAAATCAAAACTTCAAAATGTCAGCATCGATTTTAGGGGGATGCTGTATATATATCCAAAAGTCATACACAAGAACCATGTTGCCCAAGGGGTATTGTTTAGTTCTTTTTTTGAGCACATGTTCGAATTTTGCGTGGTTTGGCCATAAATCAAAAAAGAACACAAAAAAACATGTTTACTTCAACACATTTTTCCCATTTTTTTATATTACCACTAACGCAGCTTCCACGAAAATTATTTGTTATGGTCCATATTATGAGATCGTGGCTAAAACACTTCAATTAATATAAGTATATTCATATTTTATAAAATATATTAACAGTTCGCGACTTATTAAATGGTAAACCTCAACTTCAACGATTGAAAAACTTTTTTGAATATTACCATATATTTTCTTGATATGTATTGTAAATGCATATTTCATTTATTCGGCGACATGTATTGAAATTTGATGGAGAATATCTTTGACTTTGACGTCTTCTATCTAGAATGAAGTTT
This sequence comes from Musca autumnalis, assembly GCF_047663935.1. Classification (NCBI taxonomy): domain Eukaryota; kingdom Metazoa; phylum Arthropoda; class Insecta; order Diptera; family Muscidae; genus Musca; species Musca autumnalis. The sequence goes on along the minus strand of NW_027411755.1, from coordinate 137,427,808 downwards.
ATTGGGGCAAAACTTAATAAACTCAGTTAATGTACAACATTAACCCTAAAACGTGATTTTGCTTTTGGCAGATTCCTTGCGTTTAGGTACGATTTAGAGTTTTGGTGTATTCGGGGACATATAGTAAAATTTTATGGCAAATATGTAATTTTGTGGAACATTTTGATCTGATCACATCTTAAAGGAGTTTTTAAACGGTTTTCAAAAAAGGGACCAATAAGACCCGTTTAGTGACTAGCATGAGGGTTAATTTTTTTCATAAAAAGATACCCCGCATTGTTTTCAGTAATATAGCTAAAGACACTTCATACATAAAATGCAAGAATTCCAAGGAATCTGATGTCGAATATTTCGAAACATGTATAAATGGGTGGAACTTGCCACGCCTATTTAGGTTACTTCCTGACGTAAACTTTCAAAACGCCGATACACGTGTATTCTTTTTTTCGGTCCACTTTCATAATCTGTGGGGTTTCTTGTAATTTTAAAAAAAGTTCAAATTTGTTGAACAGTGTTAATAAAAAAAAAATCAGAAAACCCCGAAATTCCGGGTACAAAATGTCAGCATCAATTTAAGGTGAATGCAGTGTATATATCGGGAAATCATACACTAGTATCATGTTACCCATGGAGTATTCTGTCATTCTTTCTTTGGACATTGCTCTATAAAATGTAAGGTTAAGCCAGAACATAAAAACTTGTTGGCTTCAACCCATTTTTCGACATTGATGCCAACACAGGATCCCTCCTAAAACACTTAATTTTAAAGAATTTCAGTCATACTATATAGAATATGTTAACAGTTTGCGAATTTTGTTTGGGTGAAACTCGGATTCATCGATTGTAAAACATTTTTGGTTTTTACCATACAATTATTGCACAAACATTTCCTGGCCAGGCAACATCAATTTTTCAACCCCTCAGTAATGTTGGCGACATATTTCAGCCATGTAAAACTTCTCTACAGTGGTATCTTAGGACACGCAGTTCGTACTCGGCGATAAACTGTGGGTCCCATATCATTGAACCAATATGAATCGGAGTGCACTCATTGATATGAGAGAAGAGAATTTGTTCCATAAAAGAATTTTGATTTGTTGAAAGGTAATTCCCAAGGGTAGTGGTCCGGCCTCGTACGGCTATAGCATTTGATTACTTGTTTCCAATATTTTCAACTCTAGAATGTAAGTGAAAAATATTTTTTCAAACCAAAATGTATTTTTTGTTATCCAAATATGTTATTATTTGCCTATAACATACATACTATTATCCCGATCATTATCAGGTATGTGATGAAAATCGATTTCGATCTCAAAACGAGTCAAAAACGACTGTAGGTGTGATGCATGTACATTTCCGACATCGAATTGTTTTCGATATCGGTTTCATATTCCATTTTGTTCTATGGTAAAATTGATCAAAAAGACGTGTGATGCAATCCGATAATCGTTTATTTTTCTCGTTTTGAAAACGGCCATATTTTTGTGGTCGATTGAAAAACGATGTAATAAATTTGGTTAGATTTTTTATGAGAAAGAGTTTGAAATGTAAGAACAGGACTAAAATGATAAATTAACATTTATTTTCCTTATTTTTGGAATATTTTGTTAACAAAATACTTGAGATTTTGATAAAAAAAGCAGAGAAAAAAAATCTACTTGTAACATCTCCAAATTGCTGAAGACACCCGCTTAATATGTTGTTATGCGCTGTTTGTAGTTCTCATCATGTAATAGCACAAAAATTTCCTCACTAAACTCTCATATAGGCCAATTTAAATAAGAACACACATTTATTTTATTTTCCATTAAATTTTATTTCGGCTTTTGCCAAAAAGTATTTTATGTCGCTTTCATCTGGAGAATCGGGATCACTAGTCCGTTTTTTTGTATGGGGGAATTTAATGAAATTGAAACAACATGGAATTGAAATTCGATGCGGTGCCCATCACATCTAAATACAATTCACTCGTTTTGGACAAATCGTTTTCATACCAAATCGATTCGAAATTCATCACATACCTGTATCATTTTGGTCTCATTTGATTCCCCGAGAATTTTTTATTTAGAACTAATTTTTGGTAATTTTTGACGGTTAAATCGGATTACACTTAAAGTTTTGTAAATTTTTTGTAAATTCCGCGAATACTGAGTAACATTTTACAAATATTAAGCAATCGACTCACTGACGTCCCATCGTGATAACTTTTTATTGACAACTGTGTTTATTAAAGTAATTATCGTTTTTATAAAAATTTTTTCTTAAAAGAAGAAGGAAATCCTCTATAACTTTTTTCCGCAACAACCAACAATTTACTCGCGAGCGGATTTGTACTGGGAAATTTTTTCTTAACCTATGTAAACCTATGTAGAAATCGTTGATGTAGTCGAAAAGAAAAATTAAATTTGTTTGGAAATGGGATATGAAAGAATTGGCAATATTCCCCAAATACCAAATTTTTGTGGGATATTGTGGTCAAAACCTTCAAAATACCGAAAATCGGGAGATACCCTTACATGAGGGCCATATGAAGACGTGGACCTATACCGAAAAATTCCAGGTGGAAAGGAAAGGTTTGTACCATGAAAGAAGACTAAATATTTGGATATTGAGACCAGACTAGAAACGACAAGCTGACGGTGGCAAGTTCCAACTCCCCCCTCAACTTCTCCAACCCTCAACTTTCCCCCTCCCCCTCAACTTCCCTTCCATCAACTTCACCTCTTCGGTAGGGGTATAAAACTTTCCACCTGAAATTTTTCGATATAGGTCTACGACTTCATATTGTCCCCATAGAACGGTATCTCCCGATTTTGAAGATTCTGGCCTCAATACTCCTCCGAAATTTGCTATTAAGTCTTCGTTAGGGGTAAAAAACTTTCCATAGGGTATAAAACTTTCTCCCAGAGTTTTGTATACCATAGAACGGTACCTCCCGATTTTCGTTTTTCGTTTCGTTTTTTCGTTTTTGAAGGTTGCGGCCACAATTATCAACCGAACTGGCTAAAATTTTGTGTTTTATCTTCAGTGGGGGTAAAAACTTTCCACCTGAAATTTGTCGATATGGGTCCACGCTTTCATATTGTCCCCATAGAACGGTACCTCCCGATTTTCGTATTTTGAAGGTTGAGGCCACAATTATCCACCGAACTGGCTAAAATTTTGTGTTTTGTCTTCGGTGGGGGTATAAACCTTTCCACCTGAAATTTGTCAGTATTGGTCCACGTCTTCATATAGCCCCCATAGAACGGTACTTCTCGATTTTCGGTATTCTGAAGGTTGTGACCCCAATATCCCACCGAAATTACTGAAATTTGCTACTTAGTCTTCGTTGAGGATATAAAACTTTCCACCTGAAATTTGTCGATATGGGTCCAAGCCTTTATATAGCCCCCATAGAACGGTACCTCCCGATTTTCGGTATTTTGAAGATTGTGGTCTCAATACTCCTACGAAATGGCTGAAATTTGGTAATTAGTCTTCGTTGGAGGTACGAAACTTTCGCCTCTAAATTTGTGGGTATGTGGGTATTTAGTCTTCGGTGGGGGTAAAAACATTCCACCTGAAATTTGTCGATATAGGTTCACGCCTTCATATTGCCCCCATAGAACGGTACCTCCCGATTTTCGGTATTTTTAAGGTTGTGACTTCAATCCTCCTCCGAAACGACTGAAATTTGGTATTAAGTCCCAGAATTTTGTCGGTATAGGTCCACGCATTCATGTTGCCGCCATAGAACGGTACCTCCCGATTTTCGGCATTTTGAAGGTTGTGGCCACAATAATCCACCAAACTAGTTAAAATTTGGTATTTGGTATTCGGGTGGGGTATAAAACTTTCCACATGAAATTCGTCGATATGGGTCCAAGCCTTTATATAGCCCCCATAGAACAGTACCTCCCGATTTTCGGTATTTTGAAGGTTGTGATCTCAATACTCCTACGAAACGGCTGAAATTTGGTAATTAGTATTCGTTGGAGGTACGAAACTTTCCCCTCTAATTTGTGGGTATGGGCCCACGCCTTCATATAGCCCCCATAGAACGGTACCTCCCGATTATCGGTATTTTGAAGGTTGTGGCCTCAATAGTCATCCGAAGTGGCTGAAATTTGGTGTTTAGTTTTCGGTGGGGGTAAAAACATTCCACCTGAAATTTGTCGATATAGATTCACGCCTTCATATTGCCCCCATAGAACGGTACCTCCCGATTTTCGGTATTTTGAAGGTTGTGACTTCAATCCTCCTCCGAAATGACTGAAATTTGGTATTAAGTCTTCGTTAGAGTAAACAACTTTTCATAGGGTATAAAACTTTCTCCCAGAATTTTGTCGGTGTAGGTCCACTCATTCATGTAGCCCCCATAGAACGGTACCTCCCGTTTTTCGGTATTTTGAAGGTTGTGGCCACAATAATCCACCAAACTAGTTAAAATTTGGTGTTTGGTCTTCGGTGGGGGTATAAAACTTTCCACATGAAATTTGTCGATATAGGTCCAAGCCTTTATATAGCCCCCATAGAACGGTACCTCCCGATTTCCGGTATTTTGAAGGTTGTGGCCTCAATATTCCACCGAAATGGCTGAAATTTCGTATTAAGTCTTCGTTGGTGGTAAAAACCTTTCCGACTGATTGGTCGGTATAGGTCCACTTTTCGGTATAGCCCCCATACAACCGTACCTCCCGATTTTCGTAATTCGAAAGGTTGTGACGTCAATATCCCACTAAAAGACTGAAATTTGTTATTTAATCTTGCTTGGGGTTATAACATATTCCAGAAGAGAATTATCAGTATAGGTCCACGTCTTCCTATATCCCCCATAGAAGTGTACCTCTTGATTTTCGGTATTTTGAAGATTTAAGCCACATTATCTTACCCAGATTTCAGAAACTTGGTAGTTAGTCTTCTTTGAGGCTTTGTATGTATTGATATATCCTCCATAGAACGGTACTTGCCGAATTTCGGTATTTTGAAGGTTAGCCACATTTTTTACCGAAAATGCGTAAATTTGGTATTTAGTCTTCTTCATAAACGGAAGGAAATTAATTGTTCCAATTGACTTCAATACAACTCGTGGTGGAGGGTATAACAAGTTCGGTCCAGTCGAACTTAACGGCGTTCTTACTTGTTTTACACTGCTATAGGTTGTTCTCACGGCAAGAACAACTGATTCTTTTTCAGTTCCTATGTCAGAGATTATGATATATACACCGAATTCAATTGCTGTTAGTTGAAACGCCCTGAGGTATTATTAGGTTATTTTCCGCTGTTAACTATTTTGTATCATAAGAACATAACTGACCTTTCGATTGAAATCATTCAAAAAATATATGATTAATATTCAAAATGCATTCTGGAACTGTGAAAAAAATCTGTTTAAACAATCCGATGAAGTAAAGGAACAATTTAATTATGGTAATGATGGTGAATATCACTTAATTAAGAAAGAAAACATTAACTAAATCTAACATCAAAACACAATTCCATAAAGCCAGATGAACTCTGTTCAAAAATATAGTTTCTAAGTTCTTTATAACGGTACCGAAGCTCCAGCTGTGGAGATAAGTAGCAGATCAAGATAACATAAATAAACAAACAAAAGACTTAAGAAACAAACACAGCAGTTCTAGTGGCGGCGATCAACGGTATAATTTTAAGTTTCTACAATTTGTAATATGTTTGTGTAATTGATCCAATTTATTTTTTTTTCTCAAAGAGAAATTTTGTGGAATTTTCAAAAAAAAAAACACTTAACAAACGAAAAAAGGAAAACACAAAGCAAACAACCTTCATTATCTATAATTAAGAAAGAAAGACAACGCAGCAATGTTTTAAATGTAGTTTCTTTTCTTTAAATTCCACTATGTAAAAGCTACGCAGTAATAACAAAATAACTAAACGACTATTAAGAAAGAAAAAAAATGAGGGAAAACAATCTATAAACGTAACCCAACAAATCTTCTTCACTGCCAACACCAACACCACCAGCACCAAAACAACAACGACAAATTCTAATCAACTCAACAATAAATAATTGCTTAAATACTGGCCTATGCAAATCAAATAGTGGACAGACAGTGGTAGTAGACACCATGGCTAAGACTTCGCTTCACTTCAATTCCCAAGACGAAAAATCTAATGACGCCAGAAAGTCTGTGTTGGCTGCATGAAAATAAACCAAATCGAAGAGCATGTGAAAGAGTCGACCGACCAACCAAAACTGCAAATGAAAAGCACGAAGTATGCAGCATCCAAGAAAGACAACATCTACCAAATTGGCAAGAAAATCTAATGCGTAAAAGAAAGTGTTCAGACTCTCCTATCTATTCATGTCTACGCACCTTAAACCACCACATCTTCGTAATCTTCGGTAGCAGCAGAAAAAAAAAACTATCACCAATCCAAGACAATCCCATAAAAAATAATAACAAAAATGTAATTATTTGAAAATGCATCGTAAAGCGTTCCAGCCTCTACCCTCTCTGGGTGTCTTTTCAGTCCGTTTAGTCTGACTTCTATGTTCAGTATGTGTTGGATAAGCGATAACTAAAAAAGAAACACAACAACGGTCAGTGCCAAAGAGTAAACAAGAAAAAGTTTGTTGTATTCAGCGTTCATATCCTACAGCATTTGAAGAATGAGTTCTTTGGGGGAAACTTTTACATTATTAGCGTGTCTTACTCGAACAGCTTACATACTGATCCAGAACATATGTCCCATAAACCGAACTATTGAAAGATTTTCAACCCTTAAGTTAGGTTAAATTAGGCCCAGCAGTCATGGTTGACAGTGAAGACCTTGTGGTCCATTGTGTTCACACTGATAAAATGCTTAAAAATAAAGTTATATAGAACAACAATTAAAAAGTATGAGTCGACTTTGCCGACAGAGATATACCCTCAGCCTATGTGAATTCAAACTTTCATCTACGGACAGATCGAATGTATTTAGGGTCTTTTCAGAATTCTGTGGCCCTTTCTGGACATTTGAACTTGCCGACAAAAATGTGGATTAGGATTAAAGTTCAAAAGTGTTGCGGAGGAGGTACCTAAATGAATGGACCAACTAGGTCCATTTTGGAAGTGGATCTTTTCAGTGGAACCAGTATGCAGGAAGCATGGACTTGTCCACGGGAAACATAATATCGCTGTAAACAGGACCACAAAGAACAGCATCAAAGGATCTTCGAATATGCCCTAAACTGCACTTAGACGCAAATGTTGAACTTTTGTGGGGGAGGATCCTAAGGAGAGAACCGATATGGGCCATTTTAGAAGTTAAATTATTTGTACAAAATATTAAAAAGATCCAAAGTTTGGACCAAATTGGTTGCCCCGTTCAAGAGATATCGTGCATACCATTTTAGTGACATTTTTTAAAAATTTTGGGGAAGTACCGGAAGATTTGGACCGCTATTGCCCATCTTGGACCTGAAACAAATTTTGGACAAAATATGACGAAGGCCAAATTTTGGTTGATTAGTTCGAGAGTTATCATGCTCTCCAGCCACTATATATGGTGCCATAGGGGATTTTATACCATTCGGGCTATTTTCTCAAGAAGTATGGACATGCCCCTAAAAAAACTTTTATTGAGGCAGCAACTTGCAATAGCTTCGACAAAAATCAGAGTGATTCGAGAGCAGGTCTTAAAGTGAACTTATCCGTAATTTTGTATGATACGTACCCAAAGTAGTGGACAAATATAGTCCATACTCCAACCTCATCTATATCTGGTAGATATATTAGGATGTGTAAAGTATGGACCAAATCGCACACTCCCTTCAAGAGTTATCGTGGCGAACAATTTTTCCGAATATTTTTGAACTTTTGTGGGGAAGGTACCTGAAGGAATGGACCGATATGGCTTATGTTCGAACTTAAACTATGTTTGGACAAAATATTAAGAAGGTCAAATTTTGGCCCCAAAACGGCGGATCCGTTTGAGAGTTATCTTGCGATCCAACCATTACACACGGTGTCATAGGGGGTTTTTTGCACCTTTCAGGCTATTTTCTCAGGAAGTATGGATTTGCTCCTGATGAAACTTATACTATCGTATGGGGGGCGGTGAATACAAGTTGTTACAATAAAAATCAAAGAGATTCGAGAGCAGGTCCTAAACTGAACTTTTCTGAAATTTTGTGTGGGAGGTACCCGAAGGAGTAGACCGATATAACCCATCTTCGAACTTAAACTAAGTTTCAACAAAATATTACGTAAGCCAAATTTTGGACCAAATCGGTTCATTCGTTCGAGAGTTATCGTGCGCACCAGCCAGCCCGACAGACAGACGGACGGACATTGCTAAATCGACTCCAAATTGTCTGAAACATATTTCGTCCAAACATACTTGGGGTCTAAAACCATTATTTCGATGAGGCACATTTTGCCCGTATGAAAGTGTATATGAGGAAAAGTCAGAATTTTTTAATATTCCATTTGAAAAAAATTAAATTTGTTTCGACGCTACATGAACGATTTTTGGTACATAAATTCAGAAAAAATTCCCATTCTCAAATCTGTTCGAGATACTAATTTTGGATATTGCGGGCAAAAGTTATGGCGGTTTCAATTCTGATTATTAGAAAAAATCCTACATACCATATGTTTACTGAGGTCCCATAAATTTTGTGAACAAGTGGTAAATTTTCGCGGAAATTAGGAAAGAATTCAAAACAATTGGTAGTTTGCAACTTGTTTTAAAAAAATTCAAGCTGTTTATGCATCCGAAAAATATATAAAAAATATGTACGTAATCTAAACATCGCGAAGATTCAAATGAAACCAAAACTTTAAAAATCCGTTTGGTGGTTTGCATATTATAGCAAAAACAAAAAATATATTGAGGAAATTTATAAAATTGTTGTAAGAGAAAATATTTATTAAAATTTATTTTGTGAGTTAGTTGAAGAAAATGTAGGAAAAATAGGTCGAAGTTATTCTTCTATTTTAGTTAAATTTCACACAAAAATCACATTTTTTATTATAATCACTTCACGTATACATTTTAACATTTAGCGGAAGATATGGGTATCGTTCAAATAAATGTAGGGTTCCTTTAAATGGGGTATAATCTTGAAATAAAACTGTATCGGGTAATGTTCATTTTGAAATGAGTGTAGATCGCGAAATCCATGCGGTTTACCAACACAGCGAATTCTTCTCTTTTAATTTGTACACATTTGCCAGGATTTACTTTCGCCGCTATGATGTAGCATCGTCTGCAGTCTAGTGTACAACAAACTGTATAACGATTATAATTTGCACAACGTTCATACTACCATCCATGAAAAAATACATCGATCTAAACCTATTTCGATAAAATCCATCAAAAACATGGATGTAGCATCACACACTACTTTTGGGATAAATCGGATACAGTTCCCACGCCACGAAATTTTTTAAACCGATGCACTGTGGTTTAGCTTGTATGGGAGAGAGCGACAGAAATATTTCTAATCAAGGTATCGATCTGAAAATTTTACCGTAAACTCGTAGTGACTAGAAGATAATTTTCCCCAAAAATCGTCAGGATTGGTCCACTTTTAGGTATAGACCCCCCATAACGGTTCTTCCAGTTTTTTTTTTTATTAATTTCAAGATTTTCTATATTTTCAAAGTAAATTCGCTGTAATTTGACATTTTGTGTTCTTTGGTGATGTGATATTAAACATCTTGCGTCGATCCATGGTCGTTAGAGGTCCATGTTTGAGTATATCCCTCATATAGACGTACCTCCCGCTTTTTTATAATTCACGTTTTTGGCCATATTTTCCAACTGAATGTGCTGCAATTTGACATTTCGAGTTTATAATCTGCATTCTTGTCAAAATTCATCAATATATGTCAACATTTTGGTATATTCCAATATCATGTTTACTCCCAATATTTGGCATATTTAAGTATTTGGCCTAAATTTTCTACAAAAACGTTTCTAAAATCATGAAATTTTATGATTTTTTTGACAACGACTAACTGGTAACAAGTATCAACAATATGAGGTGCAGTATATTCTTACTAGGTGGGTTAACATATGGATCAAGGTCGTACCAGATTATATTAGATGTAAACAATGTTCTATAGGTCTCAAACAGGGAATATCTGGAAAGTAAGATGTTTTATGAGATTTTTAGTTCTCGAGGATGGGTTAGCATCTATTGCAATAAATACTAGCTACAAGATATTTCCATTAGGAGAGTTCACAGACCGACTAAAATTGTATCAGGATATATAAACAGTACACAAGACCACACAGGTGGTCCTGCTCGCCAATTTAACCATTCTACGCTGTTTAGTTTTCTGTGTGGAGCTTAAATCTACGGCAGGCCTTCCGCGCTTTTATAGCGTGGCGTTTATAGCAAGCTAATTTGCATGATGTTTATCAATTTTTTGTTTTTTGATCACCATATTTCAAAAACATCCTAAAAACATAATTTGTTATAAAATAAGATCGAAACAAATGCAAAACTACAACACCGATTGCTTGAAAACACCCAAAAGCCCTATACTACACATTCACAAAACTCCGAGTATACTCAGTATAATGAAAACTGAAAACTGCTCGGCAACTTTCGGCAGACGAGATAATTTTTTTTTTTTAATTCTGGACACTTCCACGAACGTTTAAATAAAAATAACGTGAGGATCCGCGAGGATTCAAGGTATTAAAAGTATATTTCTTTTAACAATATTCAATAGAAAACACTCACAAAAATACATTTCAAAAGAGATAAATTTTACTACAAAATAAAGATACAAATTTATGATGTTATCAATTAAAAGCAATACCATTAACTTTAACTCCCATTTCTTACTATAGTAATTTTACTCTTTACTTTTTTGGGACATCACTTGTAACTTGTCACTACGTTAATGGAAATTTCAATGTCTCAATTTCTTCAAATGGAAATGCTCAGTTCCTTGTCTCTGCTTTAGCAAGTATCGTTAGAAGTTGTAAAAAGAAAGCCGGAATACTAAAATTTGATGTGTCTACGATAGATTTGAATAGTTGCAATCATAATTTGTAGACATCGTTTTTTTTTTTTTTTTTTGTCGCGGGCTGGGACCACTGTGCGATGTTTCCGCAAAAACGCGTGTGATGTGTCAGTTTCTTCATTGAAAAGAAAACGATCCACAGAAAACGCGATTAAATCCGGGATATTTTCAAAAACAGCACAATCAAAAGGATATTGTAAATACTGTATCCAAAAAATATGGTTTTTCGAAAAAATATCGCACTAAATTTTAGCCTTTGGCAGTGGATTACTGTGATGCTGTCTGGGCTACATAGTCAATATACATATCAAAATATGCGTAATCGCAAGTAGTTTGATACTATTATATGTGTTCTGAAATACCCGAATGCGCGTCGCAGTTAGATCAAAAATATAAAAAACACCTAAAATCTGGCTTCAAAATGTCAGCATCCATAAAAGGTGGATGTAGTGGAGATTTTGAAATGTGACACATTAGAAGTGTAATCTTCATTTTGTATTCTTCTACTTTTACTTTGGTTAGATATGCGTAATTGAAACGGTTTAACCGCCAATCGAACGACAACGTAAAAAAACTCGTTTGCTTCAACGTGTTTTACCTATTTTTATTAATTTATGCGGTAATAGCTTCCGCGCAAATTAACTTTTTTAGCCACATTTTTGAGCTTTGATTTAAAACACTTCGTTTGATCAAACTATGGTCATATTTCGGGGTACAGTGCAATATTTCGCGAATTATAACAGTGAAAACCTTGGCTTCATCAATGTTAAATTTTTTTGACTTTTCGTCATATACCCTCGTTAGCATAAATGCTGAGGGTATAAATAAGTATTGTGGAAGAAAAAAAATGTATAACAGAGAGAGAGGGATATTGAAAAGTAACCCAGCAAAATTTGACGGAAGGTGTTCTTTGCGATGACGTGATTTCATGTCATCTTTTGCATTGGTTCAAAGGAAGTCGTGAAAGATCCGATCTTTTCATTAGGATTTGAACCAATGCAAAGGAAGTCGTGAAAGATCCGATCTTTTCATAAGCATTTGTACCCATTCCATCGATCCAATAGGGATGATGTTTGTGTTTTTATTTACACACCTGTTTATTTTCATTTTGGTATGTTCCAGTACTGCAAAAATCTACTAATTTTTACTATTTTTTCCGATAACATAAAGGAAAATTTGTTATCGTAGTAAAAATAAGTAGATTCTTGCAGTTTCTGGAACAGACCAAAGTTGTTAGAACTGTCGTCGTGATGTTGTCTTACATTTCCTGCATATCAAACAACTAAAACTTCTAAACAATTGGTATTATATGAAGTCCCAACCATCGAGCTAAAAATAGAATCGGACTGCACACATTGCTATTTTAAAAGTTCCCTTGTCTGTTCTGAATCTGACCTAGAATGAAATCAATCAAATCTCGCTTCTTGGAATTTGAAAAAAAGTCCGAAACGAAAAGTAACAAGAATTTGAAAATAAAGAAGAAACTACTTTTGGAAAGAAACAATTAGAAATAAATTAATGAAGCATAAATGGTATTTTCCATAAAAATCTCTCCTCCCCGTTCGTTACATTTTGTTCTTAAAGATCCCTAAAGCAAGTCGGGTTGTAGATCCCTACATATTTCCGTCACTAAACAAAAGAGTATAAATTACCAAAATGTTGTTATAAAATTATAAAATAAAAGTAATTTACGAAATAAAAATACTTAAAGGAGTGCATTTGGAGTCCATGTCGAAATCTGAACTGGTGATGGGAAGATAATTGAAAAAACCTTTTGTAAGATGAAAGAATATTAGTTGCGGAGAACGGAGGAAGTAATCCTTTGCGTTGCAGCGGTGGTGATTACATTGCAATTTTGGATGTAAACTTTTGAAAAACTAATCTGATAAATTAATTGTAGTTATTCCATGAATTCGTTTGAATTAATAAAGAGTTTTGTTTTTCATGAAAACCATATTTCAATACAGCATTTCCATTTTCCAAACAAGACATGAAAATTTCATGCCAAGGGGTTGGTGAAAATGACATGCCAAAGCATTGGTTAAAATGACATGTCAAAGCATGGGTGAAAATGACGTGTCAACGCATTGGTTAAAATGGCATGCTTAGGATCCAGAAAAGAACGTCATCTTTTGGGGTCCACGCTCATATAAAATTCATCGATGAAGATGCTAAAAAGATGACATGCTAGATCACTTGCACCCATGATTGAATGTCATCTTTGGCATCGAACATTTTGCTGGGTAAGAACGGCGTTAAGTTCGGCCGGTCCGAACTTGTTACACCCACGAGTTGTATTGAAGTAAAATGGAACAATTAGTTTCCTTTCGTTTATGAAGAAGACTAAATACCAAATTTCAGCAATTTCAAAATACCGAAATTCGGGAGGTACCGTTCTATAAGGGCAATATGATGACATGAATGCGTGGACCTATACCAACAAATTTCTGGGAGAAAGTTTTATACCCTCAACGAAGACTATGTAAGTGCCAAATTTCAACAATTTGTATTGAAGTAAAATGGAACAATTAGTTTCCTTTCGTTTATGAAGAAGACTAAATACCAAATTTCAGCAATTTCTAAATACCGAAATTCGGGAGGTACCGTTCTATAAGGGCAATATGAAGGCGTGGACCTATACCAAAAACTTTCATGTGGAAAGTTTTGTTCCCCCAACGAAGACAAAATACCAAATTTCATCCATTTCGGTGGAATATTGAGGCCACAGCCTTTAAAATATCGAAAATTGGGAGGTACCGTTCTATGGGGGCTATATGAATGCATGGACCTTTACCGACAAATTTCTGGGGGAAAGTTTTATACACCCAACGAAGACTAAATACCAAATTTTAGCCAGTTCGGTGCATTATTGTGGCCACAACCTTCAAAATACCGAAAATCGGGAGGTACCGTTCTATTCTAATGCGTGGACCTATACTAACAAAATTCTGGGAAAAAGTTTTATACCCTCATTGAGGACTAAGTATCATTTTTCAGCCACTTCGCAGGAGTATTAAGGCCACAACCTTCAAAATACCGACAAATCGGGAGGTATTGTTCTATGGGGATATATGAAGGCGTGGACCTACACCGACAAATTTTATAAGGAAAGTTTTATACCCCAAATGAAGACAAAATACCAAATTTCAGCAATTTCGGTGGAATATTGATGCAACAAAGTTTTATACGCCCGACGAAAACTATATAACAAATTTCAGCCATTTCGGTGGATTATTGTGGTCACAAACTTCAAAATACCAAAAATCGGGAGGTACCGTTGTATAAGGGCAATATGAAGGCGTGGCCCTGAGGGTATATCTCTGTCGGCACATCTGACTTATACTTCCTTACATGTTTACTTGTTATTATTCCCTATTTCTGCCAGTGGACGTACGAAGAAAAGAGGCATTAGTGTTCACTACTTTTTATATTAATTAATCACTTTCCGAATATAAAAATCTACTTAACTACTCTTTAAATAGTGGTCATTTAAATTACAGCTAAGAAGAGATTTCATCCAGGTGAATCCTATTCACTAGACCCTGATGTGCTTGCTATTCCATTAAAAGAAAAAAAATCAAATAACTTTCATTTGCCGTAATAAAAAATAGAAGTTATATTAAATTTAAATGACCGGTGATGCTTGGACTTAAATGAAACTAATACAATAATGCTCATAAATTTGATAAATATGTTGATAATGAACTAAGCTCAAATGCTATTTACAATGGTACAACACAAGTAAAGTAAGATGGTTATATTCAGTAATGTTAAATACTGCTGAAGAAGAAATTGTTTTTTACAACAGCGAAAGTTAGAAAGGAACTAAAGAAGCAAAACGCGCTTTTTTTTTTTTGCTGTGGCGTGGGGGATTTTCCCGTCCTCAGTTCCGCTACTTTAACAATATCTTAAGAATCGTTTACCAACCAATCTTACCCTAGAATTCATACATGACACTGAAAAAGGGAGGATATCGAGTTTCTGATTAGGGAACTTTTTATCATTTGTTAAAGCAACCCCGCCAGTCCCCTGAGAAGATGCAGCTTTGTCTGGCGAGGAAGTGCATACCACGCGATTAGTAATTCGTCATACAAGAACGTACAGGATAAATCAACGAATCGCTCTTAATGTTGAGGGAGATGATGGGAAATGGAAATTTCTAGATTAATCCAGAAATCTTAGGATGTTAGAACAGGTACTTTTAAGTTTTTTACTTACCCTTTGCTCGAATGAAATGCTCATATTAACCTAGTTGTTGTTGTTGTTGTAGCAACGCAAATACGTTCGTTGATGTATTATTTCAATAATCAGATTCTGGTTCCTCTATATCCAGGCTCAAGAATTCTGCAACCTGGACTGGAGACAGGTGAGTGGGGTTAGCTGGGCAGCTAAACAAATGCAGTGTATCGTGTGGTCCCAATCCACATGATGGGCATGTGTTGGGTATCGTGGCGTCGGCTGCATCGTCCGGATCTTAACTGGGCTAAACCACTCGTGTTTGTCATGGCAGCTGGCGTTCTTCTGCTGCGATGGATGGGGTCGGTCTACAAGTACGGCATTCGCACTTTATCTCTGTACTGCCTGCGCAACCATGTCAATGTGAATGCTATCCAACCCTGCCTGATAGGCTCGTTGGTCTAGAGGTTATCTTTTATACCTTTGGACCTCCCTCTATAGATCATGAAGATCTCTCCTCTCTTTGTCAGCTCCCCAAGTGCTGCCGGCCAGCGACTTGAGCACCTTTTTCCTACTTCTGATTTTATCACAAATAGCTGTGGCTTGCGCGGACGACTTAAAGATGCTATCGAATGTTACACTCAGTATTTTGGGGTAGTTAGTGGTCGGAATCAGTGCACCATCGACAAATACATATGTTCAGTTGGAGCCTCATTTCAGCCGTCCATGTGGTGAACAGTGTGGCAGTGGATTTAGCGGCGGATATTTTCATATTCCTCAGATGGAAGAACTGCACAAGGTCAGCTATGTAGATATTTAACCTATCACATATGTCATCGACGATAGGACCCGACGCCAAGATCGTACAATCATCCGCATACATCACGATCTCTATGCCGTCTGGAGGGTGCGGAACCACCCCTCCTTGGGGAACTCCTAGAGTAGAGTGAAACACTACGGGTTTTGGACTTCTTGTTTCTGAATTCCACAAACTACTGGAGTCCGCATAAATAGTTGATTACCCAACTTTTCAAACATGGCTCGAACAACTTGGCATAGTTGACGGTATTGAACGCCTTCTATAGGTCAAGAGCCACCATGACTGTTCGATCGCAGGACCTTTTCTGGTTCAGTCCTCTACTTATGTGTATGGATATGGCGTCTAATGCTGTTGTAGTACTATGCGTTTTCCGAAATCCATGTTGATGTTGGGCAACTGGAAAACACCTTCTCATTGTGGGGAGAAGTAGTGCCTCTAGGATCTTTGCTACTGGCGACAGGAGCGAAATCGGCCTGTACGATTCACCTCTGCTGGCGTCATTGTCAGGCTTTAGTAGTGGGACCACCCTGCCAATATGGGTGGCTAACGATAGGTTGAGGACACTTTTTAATGATAGGTTGAGGTTAATGATGATCTGCAACATCGTTCATCGTAAAATGTGGTGGTACCTCCTCGGCTGGAAGGACTCTTCTTATACGGCGTTGTAAACTTCGGGGTGCTCTATGAACTGCCGGTTAAAATAACAGGCGCAGCTCTTTGGGTCAGTCACTGTCACGCCGTTGAAAGTAACTGCCGTTCTGTCAAACTTCTTTTCGGGATTCGAGAGTGATTTAACCGTTACCCACAGTTTACTTAATCCTATAGCAGTGTTGCATTGCTTCAGGTGGTCTCGCCACTTTTACCGCTTAGCCTGTTGACTTCAAGAGTAAGCTCCCTAAATCTTGGGCAATCCCGCGTCATGGGGTTCTTTCGTACCAGATTAACCCGGAACCATAGTGTTTCGGCCAACGGCTGCCAACCAGCGGCAGTGATGATGTCCCAGAAAGTTCTCTCAGCTACCCGAGGATCTGAGGGAGTGGGCAACTTTCTGAAGCGGTGATTAGTAAATTCTCTGAACCCTTGCCAATCAGTTTTCCCATGGTTCAGGAAAGTACGGCGTTCAGAGGTTATGAAATCGGGTGGTCTCTTTGCGGTGACGATGATAGGGAGGTGGTCTGAGCTAAGAGAAATGACAGATTGCCAGGATACGTCATTTATACCACAATGATGATATCTGGCGAGCTGTGACAGTTTCCTCTAATCATAGTAGGACCATCTTCATTCACCGTGTAAAACGTGGAGCTATCAATTTGCTCGGCCAGCGCTGTACCCCTCTGGACATTACCTAGGACGGAATGTCAAAACTCGAGATGAGCATTGAAGTCCCCTAGTACCAGACGGTTATTGCCTTCTAAAAGCGAACCAATATCTGGCATATAACGCCGGGCACAGCTACTCATCGGCGGCATGTGTACATTAAGCAGCTCTACCTCGCCAGTACCACACTTTACTGCTACACCCATACATTCCATGTATGGGTCACTAGAGACAAGCTCAAGCGAGATAGGTCTGTATTGGACAGACAGGAGTATTAGGAAGGCAAGTCCTCCTCCACCGCTTCTTGTGTGATCCTTCCGCAAAACGTTGTAACCATCACAACGTAAGCTACAGGTGGCGGTGAGCTTTGTTTCCTGCATCGCGGCGACCATGATCTTTTTCCGGCTCATAAATTCCACAATTTCACTGACCTTATTGCGGAGAACGTTGCAATTGAATTGCAGGAATGATGCATTTCCCGGCCGTTGAACAATAACTTGTGGTGTTAGGTGCTGTGTTTGTTGTTGTTGGTGAGACTGTGGAGGCGTCTCGTATTTCGACGACGACGAACAATCGGACGACGAAGTTGAAGACACACTGGGTGATGTTCTGACCCGGCAAACAGTAACATATATATCGCTGTAATCCGGGGTGCGACTAAGTCCAGAGCACCCACGAAAACGCACCCATTCCATACATCCATCACATCTCATCATTGTTGACATGTGGTGGATGCGGATCTGGCAAACGGTTGTTCTAGTTGTTCTTATTGCCAGATAGACTCTTGTTTAAGTGATTGATCCTGGTTTCTCGACGATGCTAGTTAACTAGAGAGTTAATCTTTACCGTGGGGGATGCAATCCTTTGGTAATCCAGGATTCCTCCAGCAGTGATATATTGCTCGTTCGCCGGAGAGTAACAGTTACTTTAAGACACTCTCGCCCTTTCTAGCACATGAGCGAGCGGTTGTTGACGGATTCTGTTGTCAGCATTATTCATAAAATCTTGTCATTTTGTTTGTTTTTGTTTATAATTAAATTTGTCATTCCGTTTGTAACACATCGAAATATTCATCGGAGACCCTATAAAGTATATATATTCTTGATCAGGGTAAAATTCTAAGTCAAAATAAGCACGTCCGTCCGTCCGTCCGTCTATTGAAATCAAGATACAGCTCGCAAGATAAAGCTTGTTATTTGGTACATACGTTTCTACTACTCCTAGGATGTTTGGTATTGCAAACGGGCTATATCGGTCCATGTTTTGATATAGCCCCCATAGTATGGTACCACCCGATTTTTGGTATTTTGAATGTTTTAGCCTCATTACCACTCCGAAATGGCTTGAAATTGGTACTTAGGCTTCGTTGGGGGTATAAAACTTTCACCGATAAATTTGTCGGTATAGGTCCACGCCTTCATATAGCCCCCATCAAACGGTACCTCCCGACTTTCGGTATTGTGAAGGTTGTGGCCACAATAATCCACCGGAATGATTGAAATTTGGTATTTTGTCTTCGTTTTGATATTAAACTTTTCATATGAAATTTGTCGGTATAGGTCCACGCCTTCATATAGCCTCCATAGAATGGTCCCTCCCGATTTTCTGTATTTTGAAGGTTGTGGCCACAATAATCCACCGACATGGCTGAAATTTGGTATTTAGTCTTCATTGGAGGCATAAAACTTTCCCCTATAAATGTATCGGTACAGGTCTACGATTCTTATTATTCTCCTCTTAGGAATTACATATACTTAACGTAAAGAAAGAGATTAAAATTTAATAATTGTACATATATGCTCCAATACAGTGGTGGTGAAGGGTATAAAAGATTTGGCCCGGCCAAACTTAACGTCTTTTTTACTTGTTTGTTTTGTCATAGCCTCCAGAAACTTCTCATGGGGATGAGCCGGAAGGTGAGCTAGCAGTACTCTTTGAGAATAACATCAAAAAAGAGAAATTTTAACCGGTTGGATTTCTAGGTGAATTCAATGCAAAAGTTAGGTGAAAGGAAAAGATTAATATCAAACTCCCGTGTGGGGTTTGCTAGATCCTCCATCGGGACCCTCCCATTGGCGAATTGGGGAACGTTCATCATAAATTTCTATGGCGGACATCGGGGAAATAAAATACCCGGGGGTGACCAAAATCTAGCCTAAGGGTCGGCAGCTGGTCCCTTAGTACAAATGGCAGGCAGAGGCTGAGACAGCTGGAATGGCTGCATTTGAAATACAGAAGGCGCTGTGGGATCCACAACTTCGGCTTCTGCACAGCGAAAAACTTACACAACAGCGACTGTATCCACATTGGGCGGCTGTAAACAGCGTCTGACCCGAATCGAGCGGCTGAACACAGAAGGAAAACTATAAACCCTTCAGAAGGCAACGGGAAACCACTGAAGTACTCTTCCTTGAAAATCATACATTATGAAGCCTACAATACATAACACACGGCCCTCAGTCTCCGGCCAAACGAGGGTGCTAAGAATCCCCGGAGGTAAAACCAAACATAACCTAAAAATCGGAACCTGGAATGTAAGGAGTCTTTTTGAAATCGGAAAGCTTAATAACACCATAAGTGAGATGAAAAGACTCAATATAGATATACTTGGAATAAGTGAAACATGGTGGGAAGAATGTGGATATTTCAAGTCACAAAATACTCATGTAGTATACCACTCAGGGAATTTAGATGGACATCACCGAAAAGGCGTTGCAGTAATTATGAAAGACGGTATAGCTGCATGTGTTGCTGGATATGTTCCGATGTCAGAGCTATGCTTGTTAAAATTGATGCTAGCCCACTTAATATAAATATTATACAAGTTTATGCCCCAACAAGTGATTCAAGTTCGGAGGAAATTGAGCAATTCTACCAAGAACTAGAACAGCTATTAAAAATGACAAAACCGCACGAAATAACCATAATGCAAGGTGATTTCAATGCAAAAGTCGGAAATGATGAAATACGTGGCATTACAGGAAGATATGGACTGGGAACAAGAAACGATAGAGGGGACAGACTAGTTGAATTCTGCCAAGCACACAAAATGACAGTAACAAATACCCTTTTTCACCTACATCCAAGAAGGCTATATACTTGGAAATCTCCAAGAGACAATAAGGACAACATTATACGGAATCAAATCGATTATATAATAATAAACAGCCGATATTGCACAAGTGTAACAAAATGCTCGACGTTCCCAGGAGCAGACGTTCCGTCTGACCACAACCTATTGTTGGCCAATTTAAAAATTAAAATCTCTGACGTAGAAAAACTTAAAGACCCCTTAGTAAAAAGAGATATAAAAGAGCGGGTAAATTCCACACTGGAGAACATCGATAGAGGCGACCTTGAAAATATTTGGAATAATATAAAATGCAAAATTAATCCAATTACAAGAAATAATTTAGGAAATCAACCCCAACAAAAACAAGAAGAATGGATTACTGACGAAATTAGGGAGCTTCGTCTAGAACGTAGTAAATATCGAAACACTAATTTTGAAAGATACTGGGAAATTAATAAGGAAATTCGCAATGCAACCAGAACAGCAAAAAATGCAATCTTACAACAGAAATGCCAAGAGATTGAAATGCTACAAAACATGCACGATGACTTTAACTTACACAAAAAGTTAAAAGAAGCTGCTGGAATATACAGGAATTCATCATCAGGAGTATTATTAGATGAAAATAATGAAGCTGCATTTGAAATATCCGACAGAAAGCGAATTTGGAAAGATTACGTCACTAGGATGTTTACAGATGACGAGAGGTCAACATATGATTTTAATCAACCCACTCTGAACGGAACTCATATAGAAAAGAACGAGGTCGAATACGCAATTGCTTCACTTAAAGATAGAAAAGCAGTTGGTCCCGACGAAATTCCCTCAGAAATTTTAAAGTTAATAGATGGAGAAAACATAGACATGTTAGTCACACTTTTTAACCACATATATGACAGTGGTCAATATCCACAAGACTGGCTAAAATCGATTTTCATAACCATACCAAAGAAAGAGAATGCAAAGAAATGCGATGAATATAGGCTTATAAGTCTAATGAACCACGCCCTAAAAATCTTCCTGAGAATTATCCATAGAAGAATTTATGCAAAATGCGAACTTCATATGGGCAAGTCACAATTTGGTTTCAAAGAAGGAATGGGTACCAGAGAAGCGCTACTAAGCATACTTTCGCTGATCCAAAACTGTCGTGAAGTGCAAAAAGACGTTTTTATATGTTTCATAGATTATGCGAAAGCTTTCGATACTGTCCAGCACCACAAGTTAATCGATATACTACTATCAATTGGGATAGATGGGAAAGAAATTCAATGTATAAAAAATCTATACTGGAACCAAAATGCATGCATTGATGTTAACGGCGAACTCACCGACGAAATCGCAATATCAATGGGCGTCAGGCAGGGCTGTATATTATCGCCTCTTTTATTCAATATTTACTCCCAAAAAATATTCACGGAGGCCTTGCAAAATGAGAAAATGGGAATACGAACCAATGGTGTTCTTATAAATAACATACGATATGCAGACGATACGACAATTCTAGCAAGCAGTCTAAATGGCCTACAAAAAGCAATAGACAAACTTACAACGGTAAGCGAATTATATGGGCTTAAAATTAACATCACAAAAACAAAATACATGATTATCAGTAGAAAGAACACATATAACAACACATCGCTGACAATCCATAACACAGAAATTGAAAAAGTAACTACATTCAAATATTTGGGAGTATTGATAAATGACAAATGGGACATATCACATGAAATTCGATGTCGAATAGAGATGGCCAGAGGAGCATTTTATAAATACAATAAATTACTAACAAGTCATGATATCGGTCTTCAAACAAAAGTTAGATTTGTGAAATGTTACGTATGGTCTGTACTACTATATGCAGCAGAGACATGGACAATTAAAGCCAAAGATGAAAAAAAAACTAGAGGCATTTGAACTATGGATCTATAGAAGAATCTTTAAAATACCCTGGACCGATCGAGTAACTAACAATGAAGTTTTAAGAAGAATGAACGTGGATCGACAATTGATTAAAACGATAAAAAATAGGAAAATCTCATATTTCGGCCACATAATGAGAAATGATAAGTACCAACTCATCCAAACAATTCTCAAAGGGAAAATTGAAGGAAGACCCAGTAGAGGAAGAAGAGAACTCTCCTGGCTTAAAAATATTCAAGATTGGACTGGCTACGATGACGAAAGGAACTTGTTTAGGGCGGCCAAAAATAGAGAACTGCCGACAATATAAATAACAAAAATATATACAAGAAAATATTTATATATTCTGAAATGTAATATAATTATTGTAAAACGATTTAATGTATGATCGCTTATATCCGAACAACGGATGGGCAAATAAAAGAAGAAGAATATCAAACTAAATGAACTATGTATAGACCAAACTTAATTCGAATATTGAAAAACAATGTATTAACTTAATTTTGATGCAGTTTTGCGTTTTTTAATTTTTGGGATTAATTATTAAATACGTGTTTTGACTGAAGGACTTTTGTAATTTCATTTCTTCGGTATAATTAAATTTCATGTAAAGTTTTAGTTATGACTTTTGTAATTTCATTTCTTCGGTATAATTAAATTTCATGTAAAGTTTTAGTTATGTTCCCCCTCTTTGCCAAACGAAATTTTTTTGAAGACAAGTAGTAGTTATAGATTCTATTTTCAAAATATCAGCTACAACTTTCCGCAACTTTGGAACTTGTTCCCGAAATACTAAAGGGTAACTTTCAGGGTGTTTTTGTCATTCTTTTCAAATGTGCAGGTGATACATTTCAGTTTTTTAAGTATATAGAAGAAGTAAATGCCGGTTAAGTTAATTTTTTGGTTGGAACCTATTCATAGGTAGAATTCATATTTTTTTGAAGGGAGATTTTATTGCCTAGCTGATGTAGGACTTCTACAACTTGTTCTGGACTGGACTATGTTCTCAATGATGATGTTCTCGACGAGTTTGTGGTATGAGTGACATTTAATAGGTGACGAGTGGCCGACACTGTGTTCATTTGATAAGTTCGTGACTAATTTTTGTGAACTCGGCATCTATTTTATAGAAGCCCCATAGGAATATCTTCTAATCTACGGTTGCCTCCTATCTAGAGTCTTGATTCGAGACCTTCCAATCTACAGAAGTCATCGATGGAGGCCTTTTAATATATTAAAGCCTCCGAAATACGCCCTTCAAAAAATAGAAGCCTCCTACGGACGTGTACAGAGGCCTCTTAATCTACACAGGCCTCATACGAAAGCCTCCTTGCCTACTAAACCCTCCTTCGGAGACCTTTTAATATACCGAGGATTCCTAGTACGGTGGCCTTCTAATCTATAAAAGCCTCCTACGGAGACCTTCGAATCTACAGTAACCTCCTAAGGACATATAAACAGTAGAAGCCCCTTACGGAGGCCTACCAATCTATAGAAATCTCATACGGGGGCATCCTAATCTTCAGATGCCTTCTACAAATGTTCTAATGTACAGAAGCCTCCTATTGGGACCGTCTAATATAAACAAGCCTCCTATGGAGACCGTCTAATATAAAGTAGCCTCCTAAGGTGTTAAACTGTAAAAGCCTCCTACGAACGAGTTCCAATCTGCAGAATCCTACGGGAACATTCTAATTTACAGATGCCTCCAATAGAGATCTTCTAGTCTACAGAAGTCCCCTAAGTGGGCCTTCGAATGTATAGAAGACTTATAATCTACCGAAGTCTTCTAATCTACAGAAACCTCTTACGGAAACCTCCTTATCTAATGAAGCCTCCTCCGGAGACATTCTAATCTACAGAAGTCTTCTATGGAGACCTTCTAGTTCACCGAAGCTTCTTATGGCGACCTTATATGGAAGACTCCTTCGGACGTATCAAGGTGTCAAGAGTTGTTGCTACCGGCAACATGGCATACTTGATGCGTACCATTTGTATACCTCTGATAGAATGGACTTCCCACTGAGTTCCTTATCAGCCCATACTGAAAATGTGGGTTAAATCTTTTGGTATTGTATTTTTCTGAAATGCCAAAAGACGTAACCCACAATTTATTGAGTATACATGTAAAGAAACTAGTATAAATGAAAAATTATAATCAAATTAGAACTGACTTATTGGCCTACGCGGTTAAACGATATTTAAACTAGCAATCTGAAGGTGTTGGGTTCAATTCCCAGTCTTAACGGTGATATTTCAATGGACCACAATTAGGTGAACTGTCAATTCCAACCAGCACTACAATTACTTATACTTCCAAGTGTATTCGACGATATTGTGGTACTTAAGTCAGTTTATTGACAAAATATAGTTAATATAAATTATGTGATGTGTAACAATTTAAATGTAACTTTTAATTCTCATAAAGAATCACTTCCAATCACTTGGAATTAAGTGTTTTAAGTCTAGCAGGTGCTGAAATTTCTTTTTTGAAACATTTAGCTTCTGTGCGTACATCTAAGGAGGACCCACTATGCGTACATCTAAGGAGGACCCAAAATCCTCGGATCAAACTCCAATGTTTGCAGTTTATTGGATCTCCTCTCTATTTGGATAAGTAAACAATACAGAAAAGTTGCGTTTTTCTCTGGACCTATTTGAATATCATTAAAATCAGTTGAATTTATCAAATCTCAAGCCATAACATGGTATAACATATATATACCACGGGTTGATAAGAAAATTTTTCGGCAAACTTACACTATAATCGTAGTTGTCTTTAAAAACATCTTTGTGTTCGATCGACGAGAATTTTGAGCATATACACGTTTTCGGGTCAACGTCTCATAAGACTTGTCACGTACATCAGTTTTTGTTGTCATTTGTCTTCAAAATAACCACTTACTTTTGTCCGTTTACTTTATATTTTTTCATGTTTTTTGTTGTTCTTGGGAGGTTTATTTAAATATGTAATGGCATAGGTCGGTCTTCAGACATCATCTTCAATTAGACACTTCAATCACTTTTTTTATTAAAACTTTCGACATTTTACCAAACCTGGGGTTTGGCTATGATATGCGTATAAGAGGAAATATGAAAAATTCCCGTAAATCTGAATTTTTGTGCCAAAAGTTATTCGGGTTAAAAAATTAGCAAAAAATTAGAAACAGGAATGGTCTTTATAATTTTTAAAACGGAATCACCATTCATGAGGTATCGTCATCTGAGAGGCGAACCGGTTAAAATAACCGCCCCATGTGATAGGTATTTCTATAAACGACACACACTTTTTAATAATAGGTTCAGTAGAACTGGGTCTAACCCGGTTTTTGAATCTGTACTTTTGGGTCAAATAGCCGGATCCACCCCAAAGGAAATTATACATGTCCGTAATCAGCTGAATATTCCCTCCCTCTGGCATTATAATTGCTGCAAAAATCAAAGACTAAATTGTTTGTACTGCTGTTTAATTTTCAAATAATGAGGGTTACACCTTTTGTGTTTTATGAAAATTACATAATGCTGTTACGTCTTTTGGCATTTCTTGAATAGGGTCGCTATTTTTAAACGTAGAACTTTGAAATCTTGCCAGAGCATGTATTTTAACTTTATGTATCAGATTCCATCGATTTTCATGTAGGTTTCGTCTTCCGGCATTTGAAACAATTATACTCCTGAGACAATCTTTGGCCACAAACCACTTACTTTACTATGGGGGTCAGCATTGTCAATGATTGCCACACGATGGTTGTCCTTGGGTACCATCGGAGCCGGTCCTAATTCGAGTCAAACCTTTTAATTCAATGTCTACCTGCCAACGGAAGTACAATATGTACCGACAGTTCGCATTTTTTTTTATCGTAAGTTTCTTTTAATAGTTGGCCTTCGGCCGTGGATTTAAGAGTTTCTCCTATGGACAGGAGCCAATCTCGAGAAAGGGAACAACATTTTCTTTTAAATTAAAAATTTTCTCTAAGTTGCAGGCCTTTCAACAAGGGAATTTTCGGAACTTCAGAGTCCCATATCTCGGGAAGTATACATTTCCCCAACAAAAGTTATACAGCCTTGGAATCAGCATAGAATTTCATATTTTTTCGAATACTGTCGGTAAAGGAAAGATATGCCCCCTGCACTAATTTCCTCCCTTACACATTCCAATTGGCTAACTTACACGTAATCCTGTTGTATCTTGCATCAGCTCATAAATGGGAGTTTGCCAGTGCAAAAAGTCCTTGGAATTTGCATGCAAATACACTGGTATTTTGTCAAAGATATCATAATCGGCGGGGCTAGCACAAACACGGCATATATTACCCCACGATGACATCGCAGTTGAGGATAAATAAATGTTCTTTTATGAGTTAATTTCTAAATATACAATTAATTTTCACAATAAATTCACTAATTGACACACAAAACGAAAAAAACGGAGAGAGATGAATGACACCAAACATCCTAGGAGTAATAGCAACTTCTGTACCAAATTAAAATGTTATATCTTGGGAGCTGTATTTTGTTTTCCACAGATTGAGGGATATCTTTATTTTGACTTTGCACTTTATGCTGATCTATAATCTATATACTTTATATAGTCGCCGACAAATATTTCAATGTGTTACAAACGGAATGAATTATACCCTCTATGTATGGTGGAGGGTATAAAAATAGGTGACATACACGCAGAAAAATATATGTTAGAAATCTGTTTGGATCCAAACAAATATTTGTTTGGGACTGATTGCAAACAAATATATGTTTGGATCCAAACATAATGTGCTTGTGCACAATGCATAAATTTTGCATATACAAGAATAATATGTGCATATGCAAAATTTATGCGTTTTACATATTTTCTTATGCAACAAATATTTCAATAATAGGTAAAAAAGTTGGTGTGTACAATTTTTCTGTTTACATTTCTCTTCAAACAAGTCAAAAAAAGTAGAGAAATGTATAACCACAGCCACAACCTTCAAAATACAGAAAATCGGGAGGTATCGTTCTATGGGAGCTATATGAAGGCCTGAACATAAATCGACAAATTTCAGTTGGAAAGTTGTATACCCCCAAGAAAAACTTAATACCAAATTTCAGCCATTTCGGGGGGATATTGAGGTCACATCCTTTAAAATATCAGAAATCCGGTGGTACTGTTCTATGGGGGCTATATGAAGACGTGGACATATACCGACAAATTTCTTGTGGAAGGTTTAACACCCACAACGAAGACTAAGTAATAAATTTCAGTCTTTTCGGTGGGATATTGATGCTACAACTTTTAAAATACCGAAAATCGGGAGGTACCGTTCTATGGGGGCTATATGAAGACGTGGACCTATACTGACAAATTTCAGATAGAAAGTTGTATACTCCCAACGAAGACTTAATACAAAATGTCAGCCATTTCAGTGTGATGTTGAGGTCACAACCTTCAAAATGTCGTAAATCGGGAGGTACCGATCTATGGGGCTATATGAAGACGTGGACCTATGCAGACAAATTTCAGGTGTAAAGTTTCTTACCCCCAACGAAGACTTAATACTAATGTCAGCCATATCGGTGGGATTATTAGGCCACAAATTCTTGTATATATTTTTGAATTTGGTTTTGCATATGCTCATTTTATGCAAATATGTAAAAATATGTCAAAATATGCACGATATGCAAAAATTCGTTTTACTTTGTGATAAAACGAATTTCTATCTAATCAGATTTTCTCTACGACCATCCTAACCATATATGCATTTGCATAGGATTCCGCTGTATATTGATATCTCATACCATAATTGTCAACTACCCCAAACAAAGAAATTGTATTAAAACACAAAATATTGTTTTTAAATTCAATTTATTTAATATACATTGAATATATTTCGTTTAAATATAGTTTTCGGTATGTATTTTATTATTACAAACACTTATTACAGTCTTAGGAAACAAATATTTATTTTGTATATTGAAGTCAATTCGTCAATGCATAAAATCACTGCAAATATAATAAATACGTATATATGCTACGTACGAATGAGTGGTCATGATAGGGATAAAGAATACTCTAATCGTTTATAAAGATAATATTTTTAAAATTACACAAAAAATAAACATAAATAAAATAACACAAAAAATATATATTGAAAGTTAAATGTTATAGGTTAGCTAGGATAACCAAAAACAAAACACAAATTTACAGTCTTAGAACAAATAAAAATACAAACATAAATCATAAAACTGACGCGACAGATAATACAAGGCAAATTTGCTAAAGATTTCAAGAACATTTAAAATTCATCTTCATTTTCGAATAGGGCAATAATGCGTCTATGCTCAGCCTCTTTGTCGAGGTCGTTGTCATTGGCAGAGGAAAGTGATGCAGGAACATTGTTATCTGCTTTGTTATTGTGCTGTAGGGCATTGTGTATTTCGAGAGCATCTAAAGTTTCAAACAATAGATTACATGTAGGGCAACGGGCACAAGGATTTACCAATGTCCCGCTGTTGCTATTACCAGATATGGTTGGAGTTTTTGTTGAATTTTGTAAAAGTTCCAAGAGTGGAGAAACATGAGACCGGCGAGTCCTTGTTGTAGTTGTCGTCGTAGTTGTTGTCTCTAAAAGATCTTGCCGCACAGCTATTAGAGGAAGACTATCTATCACGGGGCTAGTACTGCCAGTACCCATCAACAAGTGGGAGTGATGTGAAAGAGGAACAGGTGGAGGTGTTATGGTTTTTGCAGCATTTTGCAATTTTTCCAAAAATGCCATACGCTCAGGATTATTTTGTGTCCTGTTGTTACTAGCTGCCATCATATCCATGGGTGATTTCATGGCATTATTCAATGTCGTGGTGGCCAAACGGGCTATTGGCTTCTTCAGCTTCATTTCAGATCTTTCAATTTCATGTAAAATATTATTACTAATATTAATGGGAGTTTGGCGGACAATTGTTGCTGCCACCCCTGATCCGCTTGTCAAAAGTGGTGTTGAGTCATCTTGTAAAAATGAGGATGCTATAACGGTTTTATTTACTTTGTGATTGTTAATTTTATTGTTTGTGGCATTGGCCACCACATGTAAAATATTATTACTGGCATTAATGGGATTGGGTCTTACAACAAGTGGTTGAGTATTTTTCGCTTCGAGATTAAACAATAAATTATCCATTTTGTTGTTTTGATCTTTTGACTTTTGTGTTACATCCACAGTTTCCCCTGTCACCACACCAATGTTGCTGGGAGCATCCTTACTTTCCAACAAATCTGGCAAGGTGGTATCTATTAAATTCTCCTTCAGCCATACGCATGTCTTGCGTATTGAAAATATCATACGTCTAATAAATTCATGGGGAGAAATTTCTTTGCAACGCTTGATGTACATCAAGTTTTTAATTTCTTCAAAAAATTCGGTTAATTTGTAGTCTACACAGGTTTTCAAGTGTTCTTGAATGGTCTCCTCAAACATAAAACGTCTGGAACAGTATTTGCATTTGTGCTCCTTGCAGGTGGATTCAATGTTTACACTAATTAAATCCTTTAATTCTTCCAAGTCCATAATATCATCCTCTTCGAATATTTTCTCTTTATAGGAGAAAATGTTTGTATTTTTGTGATTCCCGCCTGTTGGATCGTTATTGCCACTGTCTCCATTTGACTCAGGTTCATCATATTCATCACTGGACATATTGCGTTGGTATTCATCTTCATAGTTTTGTCGTTTCCGACCATAACCACCTCCGCTGCCGCCGGCCATATCAGCTGATGCCGATTTCATGAGATTGTGTTTTTTATGTCTAGCCCTATTTGATGAAGGGCCCTGTCCTCCAAATCCTATTTGTCCACCTCCTGCTACTCCTCCTGATATACGTTCTAGCATATCGGGATTTTCATAAAGTTGAATCAAATATAATAGGCAGCTTTTCGTTTGGTTTGTTAGTACTCTAGCCATATTACTGTTGTCAGCCGTTGTCGAAGTTGTTATCAGTCTCTTACTGACCTTATTTTGATCTTTGTAAAAACAATTTGTTGTTGTATTGTCTTCCTCGTTTGTATTATTGTTGGATTGCACTGATGTGGGTGGTGGTGGCGCTGAGATTGTTGTTGCATTCTCCTCATTTAGGCAGTTTTTATTAGGACGTGGCGCCACTATATCATTTATTGCCTTTGTATACTCAAATTCCGTTTTGCCTTTGAGAATTTCCTTGTATTCCTTTACAGCAATAAAATTGAGGCATATTTCGATTGCCTTTTCACGAAATGTGAAGGCGTGCTTCAAGTACGATATACAAAGGGCACAAATGTGTTGTGGCAGTCCATCTTCGCGGGTGATCTACAGAGAAGAAATAAAAAATACACATTTAAAGATATAAGAAGAAATTAAAAAGGTTTAGGCGTTGCGTGGAACGTTTATAGGTTGAAAACCTTGATTTTCCAAAAGGTACGTAAAAAGTTTGTGAAAGTCGTGCAAACTTTGGAATGGGGTAATATCGTACATGGAATGGAAGAGGCGGAAGAACGTGGAAAGTGTGAAATTTGTTTGATAGCGGTTAACTTCTACCTATTCTGCATTCCAACTTTCCAGAAAAAAAAACATGTCCATCTTTTTGGTTAGGGTTAAATTAAAATTTAATGAATTTTAACTCATTTTTCCATGCAAGGAATATCCACACCAAATCTTTGGTCACACTGATTTACGCATGGAATGCGGGAATCAGACTGTTAATGTTACTTTTTCTTCTTGAATGTGAAACATTTTCATTAAACTTGGAAGTAAATGCGGGAAAAATGAAGTTCGGTCAAGTTAATTTTTTGTCATCTACAACTTGTTCTGGACTGGACTATGTTCTCAATGATTATGTTCTCGACGAGTTTGCGGTATGAGTGACATTTAATAGGTGACGAGTAGCCGACATGTATTCATTTGATAAGTTCGTGACTAATTTTTGTGAATTAGGCGCCTATTTTATAGAAGCCCCATAGGAATATCATCTTATTTACGGTAGCCTCCTATCTAGAGTCTTGATTCGAGACCTTCCAATCTACAGAAGTCATCGATGGAGGCCTTTTAATATATTAAAGCCTCCGAAATACGCCCTTCAAAAAATATAAGCCTCCTACGGACGTGTACAGAGGCCTCTTAATCTACACAGGCCTCATACGAAAGCCTCCTTGTCTACTAAACCCTCCTTCGGAGACCTTTTAATATACAGAGGATTCCTAGTACGGTCGCCTTCTAATCTATAAAAGCATCTTACGGAGGCCTTCGAATATATAGTAACCTCCTAAGGACATATAAACAGTACAAGCCCCTTACGGAGGCCTACAAATCTATAGAAATTTCATACGGAGCATCATAATCCTCAGATGCCTGCTACAGATTTTCTATTGAGACCGTCTAATATAAAAAAGCCTCAGACCGTCTAATATAAAGTAGCCTCCTAATGTGTTAAACTGTAAAAGCCTCCTACGAACAACTTCCAATCTGCAGAATCCTACGGGAACATCCTAATCTACAGATGCCTCCAATAGAGATCTTCTAATGTACAGAAGGCTCCTAAGTAGGCCTTCGATTGTATAGAAGATTTATTCAGAGGCCTTCGAATCTACCGAAGTCTTCTAATCTACAGAAACCTGTTACGGAAACCTTATCTACTGAAGTCTTCTATGGAGACCTAGTTCAAAGAAGCTTCCTATGGCGACCTCCTATGGAAGACTCCTTCGGACGTATCAAGGTGTCAAGAGTTTTTGCTACCGGCAACATGGCATACTTGATGCGTACCATTTGTATACCTCTGAAAGAACGGACTTCCCACTGAGTTCTTTATCAGCCCATACTGACAATGCTTTTCTGGTAGATTTGTCAGAGAGTGAAGCAGATGTAAGTTTTGCTTTCTTACAGAGTTCACAAGACCCTTACATAGTTCAAAAAGCAAGTCATCTTTTTGTCTGTCTCCCTGTTTTACCTCTGAAACAATTATACTCCTGAGACAATCCTTGGCCACAAACCACTTACTTTGCTATGGGGGTCAGCATTGTCAATGATTGCCACACGATGGTTGTCCTTGGGTACCATCGGAGCCGGTCCTAATTCGAGTCAACGGAAGTACAATATGTACCGACAGTTCGCATTTTTTTTTATCGTAAGTTTCTTTTAATAGCCGGCCTTCGGCCGTGTATTTAAAAGTTTCTCCTATGGACAGGAGCCAATCTCGAGAAAGGGAACAACATTTTCTTTTAAATTAAAAATCTTCTCTAAGTTGCAGGCCTTTCAACAAGGGAATTTTCGGAACTTCAGAGTCCCATATCTCGGGATGTATACATTTCCCCAACAAAAGTTATACAGCCTTGGAATCAGCATAGAATTTCATATTTTTTCGAATACTGTCGGTAAAGGAAAGATATGCCCCCTGCACTAATTTCCTCCCTTACACATTCCAATTGGCTAACTTACACGTAATCCAGTTGTATCTTGCATCAGCTCATAAATGGGAGTTTGCCAGTGCAAAAAGTCCTTGGAATTTGCATGCAAATACACTGGTATTTTATCAAAGATATCATAATCGGCGGGGCTAGCACAAACACGGCATATATTACCCCACGATGACATCGCAGTTGAAGATAAATAAATGTTCTTTTATGAGTTAATTTCTAAATATACAATTAATTTTCACAATAAATTCACTAATTGACACACAAAACGAAGAGACGAACAGATAATGACACCGAGACACCGACAACAAACAACAAATTTGCAGATATTGCGATGGTAAAGACTTCGATATTTGTTGCAAGCATGAAATCGATTTTCCATAAAACGATTATCTAGTTATCGAACTCAGAGATGGAAAACATCAATGGTTTCCAAAACTGTAGCTCTGTTCCAGAACTAAAAAGTTTTTACAATAGCCCTGTTCCTTTACGTTCAAGAATCTTCAAGTTTTACAACTTTTTACTCGAAAAGCGTTCCTTTACTTCAGACACAATACAATTCATATGGGAGCAGTTTTCAACTTTTACTACTTTTGCCGGTTTTACCATTTTCAGAAGTAAAGGAACAGACCAAATTTTTACCACTTTTACACATTT
The DNA here is from genome assembly GCF_047663935.1 of Musca autumnalis. Classification (NCBI taxonomy): domain Eukaryota; kingdom Metazoa; phylum Arthropoda; class Insecta; order Diptera; family Muscidae; genus Musca; species Musca autumnalis. Next base: position 137,394,428 of record NW_027411755.1, on the reverse strand, counting down.
TGCGTTCCCGTACACAAAATTTATATGAAAATCGTTTACGACTTTTACAACTTTTACGACTTTTACCACTTTATAAAGTACGGGAACAGGCCATGTATGAATGTACCCAGCAAAAATTTTGGAAGTTGTGCATGTGGAGTTATCATTTCGACGGTGCCCGTCTCACAATTAGGAGGGTTAGCGTTTTTTATTTGGGATGACGACTTTTATTTTGTTTTTCAAAATAGTCAGGCTTAATCCCATAGTAGTTGTTTTAATATTTTATTAAAACAACCTTTATTTATTAGTGGGAAAGAAATTCTCGATCAGAATGTTTCTTTGCGCACGTATCTAACACTTCCGTTACACATGCCAGTGAATTGGTGCCAATTGAGTACATGTATTATACTCGAAATGCCGAAAAAGTGTTCGACTGGCATGCAGTTTTCTTGTGTGTTTACACATGCCAGTGCAAGTTCAATTCCAATATTATTTTAAGCCGCATATAACACACAAAATTGCATTATATTTCAGATTTAAAACACAACTCACAACATATTTTACTATTTTTATTTTATTTCGTTTTAAAAAGATTGTTTTCAGTCATAAACATAATGAATCTGGTATTGCCGCCTTTTCAATATTGTATAATCAAGAGGGGAAATTATTTATCAACCTATATTTGCATGAAAAGAATCAAAATTATGTCTTTACTAACCACTAATATATTGCAGCTGCCAAGACGTATTATTTGTGTTTCCTAATCTTTTTGAAATATGTATTAAATCTTTGCATTCTTAAAAGAAACAAAAATGTACATGGATTAAAAAATAGTCTCGGCAACTCTTTTTTCATTTTCGACATATCATTGGCAGCCAGCTCAAAATTTTGCTGGCATGAAAAATCTAGTGCCAGTGGAGTCGACAATTCAAAAAATGTAATTGTGGTAGTAAAATATTGTGTATGTATTGAATTTTTTGAACTGTCACTGGCATGTGTAAAGGTTGGGTAAGTCCCGGGCCACACTAGAGTAATTTCATTTAAATTTTGACATGAAATTATGCGTCTATAGATCGAGTTCCATAGAAGAGTAAAATTATGAAATTGCTGTAGTGGGGAATTCAACCTATGAACACCTAATTTCATGAAATTTTTTAATGAAATTCACTCTAGTGTGGACCGGGACTATTTGAGCGAGCAATTAACACTTGGGTATAAAAAGTTTCTTGTTGAAAAACAAGAAGGAAGGGAACTGATGAAGATCTGTGGCGAGATCTGAAACTATAGTCTTCCCTGCCTTACTCCTTGGTAAACATCGCCAATTTTTCCCACTAATAAATAAAGGTTGTTTTAATAAAATATTAAAACAACTACTATAGGATTAAGCCTGACTATTTTGAAAAACAAAATAAAGGCCTGCGTACATAATCTGCCTTGCCTGCTTACCTTGCTTACTTCTGATAAAAGAATAAAAAAGAAAAGGGCAACCCAGTTCGAAATTTCCTCGGCCTTCTTTATTCTCTTATTTTTATTATGTCAAAAATGAAGCAGGAAAGCAAGGCAATCAGGCAGAGCAGCTTATGTACGCAGGCCTTAAAAGTCGTCATCCCAAATAAAGGAGAAAACCGTCAAATGAAAAAATATAAAGAAAATATTTTTCATTTCAAATTTGAAATAAAAAGTTTTAAAAAGGAAAAAAATGTCAAATGAAAAATTTTATAAGGTAAATATTTTTAATTTCAAAATTTCATAGAACAAGAATCCACCCCCAAAGGCTGTTGCGTGGGTGGGTTTTTTTCTAGACCGTGTAGGCGGCGCTATTTTATTTAATCCTTAACCATTGCAAATGGAAAATTAATATTTACTCACCGACACAAAAACCATTTTTTTTGCGAAAAAATGCGAAGGGGGACCGGCAAAAGTAATTTTAATTTATTAGTAAAATTAAAATAATTTGATGCGCTCGCGCTACATGTGAAACCCGAAACTGAATGAGCAGAAGAAGCAATGGCATTGCCATCGGCAGAAAAATTTAGAGTTGCATTCGGTGGTATGTTACATACATTTTAATCAACACTGAAAATGTTCAGCCATTTAGTGTGCCGTACGCCATTAAACAAATTTTCATATTTAATATTGGAAATTTTATGAAAATGGTGGAAAATGTCGAAGTTATAAATAGGGAAAGCGGAAAAATTATGTTCTTAGTCTACGGATAACCGTCACGGTATAAGTTTACCTTCTCAGCAGTTTCTAAAATAATTAACAACAGAGAAAATCAAAGATCTGTGTAACGTTTTTATTGTGGAGTGTTTATTTCATTAATAGCGGGTGGAATTAAAATTAAAGTGAGTTAATAATATATGATGGATGATGTTAGAAGTGGTTAAAAGAGACCATTCTTTTTTGTTGGTAGGTTCCCCAAGGAAATAGTCCATGTTACTGGCCTCCGGTACTCCGAAGTGGGGGCCAGTGATCTTTTTATTCTACACAAAAGCGTCTACATTAGAAAGAAGGCTGGGTGGTGCCAAAGCAAATTTAAAAAACGAGCAATTTGTGTGGTTGTTGGTGTGTTGCCGTTTACCCCATAGAAAACAACAGTGATTCTCATCCTTTTTGTGCTTTGTGAGTGAAGCCAAACATCTTTGCGGTGGTTTCCAAACAGCTACAAATTTGCTATTGGGGAGTTGAAGGTTTCCATCAATTTGGCCACTGAAAGATACAACAAAAAGTAAGGTAACCTGTATATTCCAACAACTCAATGTATCAAGGCGGTTATCTGTAAAAATACAAAGAAAAACGAGAAATCATAAGTAAAAATTTACTAAATTTATAAAAATCTAAAAAAAAAGAAAAATCAACAAATATTACAAATTAAAATTGACATAAATCTTTTAGCAACACGGATCTGAGCATTTAAGCCTTGGAGCGTGTTGCATTTCTTATAACTATGAAATAACTACAAAAAAACAAATTCAACTAGCTTAAGTTAATGTTGTGTTGTCTATGTGTGCGTTTTATGTTTTGAATCTTAAATATTGTGAGGGTTTTTAATGCCAAGCTTAATTTAAATAAGACTTTTTATATAGTGTCCAAGGGAATACTAGAGACATTTTTGTACAGAGTGTTGTAGAGGCCGGATATTAGCCCAATAAACCATTATCAGTGAGCTCATTTATAATAGGTTATTAAATATAATAGGAAAAAGCTAGAAAAGCGTAAACTAATATCTCTAGGGTTCTTGGCGGGACACGAAGATAGTCATTTTTAATTTCTTAAATTTCTTTTGTTTGCTGGTATTAGAAATTCATTAAAATCAAAGAGGACTCACGGAATATCAAACTCATTTAAATTTAAGTCTTTTTATATAAAAATAAATGTAATATGTATTGAATGTGATTGAATATTTAATATGTTTTAATTGTGTTTGAACAGGGGTAATCCCAACAGGTGATGAGGTGAGTGTGTGTGTTCGTGGGGTTTCCAATAAAATGTATTTGTTGTGGACATTTGGAAACCATGGAAGGGAGGGCAGAATGTGGGAGTAGTCCATCATGGCTTCCTTATCGAGGCAGATTATTTGTGTGTGTGATTGTAGTGTTTTGTGGAAACTTAGAGTTCAAATTCGTGTTCGCCCTGTGGGCTAGAGATGTGGACGGGTTGAGGACCGTAGACCCGAGACCGCTAGCAGCCGGAAGGTCCCCTCTAGCGCCGCCTAACAGGGAGTCGTAACAGATGGCGCCCAAACGAAAAAATAAGTTCAAAAAATGAACAATAGAATAAAAAAGTGCAATACCATCTAGTCACTGAAACAATAGACCATAGGGAATTTAATAGTTATAAGTAATATCGCGATATCCATCAACCTGGACGATATTGATTCGTGTTTTCTGTAGAAAACATTTCAAGTGCAATATTAGTTTTAGGTATATAGGATATTTAGGATATTACTTCCATTATATATAGGTCAGTGCAATAGCTTGTTCGTCTTATGTGTAACAATGTTTGTATTGTGAAAGACCTGTCTTTTTTTTGTGTTTTGTAAATGTAGAGTAAATAGTGATAATTTCGAGACAAGGGATGGTGCAATAGTCACCTGGAACACGAGAATCAGGTGTTAGTTGTCAATCCTATTTGTGAGAGCGTTTTCGTCTCATTTGAGAGGAAAATAGCCACAGAAACAAACTCGAAAACAGGAATTATTACACTTTTGCTTTGTGATGTCATATATGTTAGTCTGCCTTGATGACCGAAAGGACATTTTTATTAAAAATTAAACCGAAGAAAAACACACACCTCAAGAAAACCCACCTGAAGGAAAACCCCTATATTGTGTTAATTGTTTAATAAAAAAAAAAAATCTGTTTTGTTTGCGTACTATTTATACCATATTTTATTATTTTTTTACTACTTATTATTTTTTTTTACTTTTTATTTTTTTTTTACATTTTTAAATTCTTGACTTCTTTTTTATTGATTTATAATTTTTATTTTTACTTGGTTCTTGCTATTTGATTTCGTTTATAGCGTTGTTTGACTTTATAATCATACCGTATTGAGTGATACATAGCGTTGTTGCGAATGACCGAAGAGCATACCTTCGAAACGGTTCGTAGGAGTAAGAGAAATCGTACAGCCTCCTTTGATGCGAGTAGGATTTTTGTACAAGCAATCCCAAAATACAGAAAAAATAACAAAAAGGGTAGGATGGTGAATCCACCTGTAGGTATGGACGCGTCCATAGTTGACATGTCCCAAACAATCAACTCGAATTCAAACCATAATTCCAATATTAACCCGATGATGAACGGAAATCAATTAGGTCAAAACTGCACAAACAATATCCCTTTATTGAACTCAAATCAGATAGCTTCAAACCAGGCGAGCAATGATCCTACGACATCTAATGGAAACCAAAATATAAGACAAATGGTAGACGAAAGTATCGCCAACGCCTCACTAAATCTTAGACCATTGGTACAGGAGTGCATTGGGGATGAAATGAAAAGGGTTTACGATGCGATAGGGAAGTTAGGTGATATGGTGAAGAATCTAAGCATGGCAAGGAATCAACCACAATTTCCACAAGCAGGTGTTCCATTTAATTTCAACACACCACCACCAACAATTGATTCAAATAGACCCCCAGAAAGACCACAATCGAACATGATGTCAAATACACTCGGCCCGAGTAAGGTGGAGAAATTTAAACTGAAATTCGATGGTGGGCAATCTGGAATGTGTGTTGAAGACTTCGTCTTCCGATTAGAGTACCTCAAAGAACAGTATAAAGTTTCGTGGGAGGAAATATTCGCGGAGTTCCAATCATTACTGACTGGAGGAGCTTATGAATGGTTCTGGCTTCAGATCAAAACCAATGTGGTAAAAGATTGGCCTTCGTTAAAAGATGCATTGTTTCGCAGGTACTGCAATACCAGGTCCAATTATGAGATTATGAATGAATTGGTAGAGCGAAAACTCAAACCGGGCGA